>NC_051323.1:69391642-69991642 GCF_015220235.1 Choloepus didactylus
ATTAGGAGCTGGAAAAAGAACAATAGCTAAGTTTCTGCAAAGGCATCTCAGCAGCAGCACTGAGCAGAGGCCTGCGGAGAGGCCGCGGGGTGGGGTGAGGAGGTGAGAGGGGGCAGAGCCTCCGCTGAAAGGAGACGACAAAGATCCTGCCACAGCCCAGCGGGGCCCTGAGTGCAGGGAGCTTGAAAGCAAGATCCAGTGATCCCAAATAAAGGAAGTGAGCGAGAAGCGAGGATCACACAGACAGTGACTCTCCTGGAAGTAGCTCGGTAGCATGAAAGGGCACAAACTCTACCTCACAGGTCCTGAGGCTGGTATTGATCAGAAAAATGTCTGCAGGCTCAAGAGTGGGCTGCAGGCTCAGCTCAGTGGGCAACTACATGCAGCCGTGAGCCTGAAAAGACACGTACTGCCATCGATTACAAGAAGCATGCTGCGCTCGCCCATATCATTGCAAATTTGGTAGAATTTGAATTAATTTCTGTGAAAATAGCCTTTTAAGAAGGGGTTGTCCCTCCCCGCATGCAGGAAAACTGCATGCGGAAAACCTGGTTTTTATATATATAAAGGAATAGAGAGTAAGAATGAATTTTCCTAGTTCAAATTTTCAAGTATTTGACCCAGCTAAAGAATGAGCAAAAGCATTAGTCCTGGCTAATGACAGCAGTAATTAGAATCATCAGTGAATCATGGATCAGAATTATATTTACACTCTGATATTTTTCTTTTATTAAAGCTATTAGTTACCTGTGAATAAAGTAAAACATAGTTTTATACATATTTTAATTGCATAGCAAGGTCCAACAGATACTTCAAAGGCTAAAGCCTGTAATTAGAATCTTTCTTTAAAATGACCAGCTCTGGTCATAAAAGTATAGAATCATGGCCCAGGAACTTACTAAAAATTCTGTTCTAACAGAGATATTGCCTTGTTATACGTAAATATAGCCTTTTTGAAGATGGCTACGTATAGATTTCCCTAAAAAGGAATGCAGTAAAATAAGTACCTATATAGATAATCAGATTTGTCTTAAAATCTATAGCCAAGGAACTAAATTGTCAAAGTCAATGATCTGTTTTTATCATTGCCTACTTTTTCATTCATTCATTCATTCATTCATTCAACAAACATTTCCTAGAGTATCAGGAAGTTTTCTCTATGACAGTGATGAGACGAACTCTCATACACTCTTTCTGTCTCATTCTTTCACATATACCCAGTCCACAAGTCCTGCTGAGTCTGTATTCTTCATAATTCTTAAATGATCTGCTCATACTTCCATGTCCAATAATTTAGGCACTTATCATTTCATTGTCACCATCTCCTAACTAAACTACCACCATCAAAGCAGAAGAAAGGATGGGGTTAAACAGCTGGCATGTCTTGTTTGACTACAAGAGCAGGCTGGAAAGAGCAGGCATGAGGGCCAGTGAGGACAGCAAAAAAGAAGCAAACAGGAGTTCAATTATCCGATGTCACAGTGGCTCAGTTACGGAGTTTGCATTCTGTCTTGGGCCGTATAAGAAGCCACCAAGGGTTTTAAACAAGTGGGTGACATTATGTGATTGGTATTTAGAAAGTTCACTTTGGCAGAAAAGAGGATGTGGTCAACCATGTAAAGTGCAACAGAGAGATCAAAGTGGAAATTAAAAACTATCCGATGATATAAACAAAAATGAGACCTCTGAGTGCCTTGTTCCCTGTAGAGGAGGGGACCAAAAGCCATAGTGTAGCAGATTTAAGATAAAGAGGAATAGGAATGGCAATTGGGAACTTTTTCAATTTTCTTGGCTTTGAAATAATAACTAGAAGAAGATTCTAGTTTGAGCAGAATTTTTTGAAAATGGGAAAGCTGAGCATTTTTAAATGCTGAAAGGAAAGAGCCAATAGGATGGTGGTTTCTACTTTAAAAACAAACTCATGCTCTGAGTTAGAAAAATATCAAGAAAAATTAATGTTAATTAGTAGTACAATATGTATTATGTGTCTAGTACATTATGTTATGTTGCATTAATATATAAATAGCTTTTATGACCCCATTAATGATGTTTGCCTCAGAAGCTTTAGTGAAGTGGAGGTGGGGGTAGGGTTAAGACAGAATTCTGAGAAAGAGAACTTAAGAGGATGAAACACACCAACAAATATACCAATTAATGAGAAAATAAGGTATGTATTAAATATATATGTGTGTACATATCTATGTATATGTATGAGAAATGTGTTTATGTATACATGGATGTCTATATTGACAGATAGTTAGCCTCTGCTATAGAGAACAAGATGTCAAATTCAAACATTATGAATAATGATTAAAATAGAATAAATCTTTAAAATGTGGTGATGGTGCCATGGGAATAATAAGCAGCACTCAGGAATGCAGGCAGAGCAAAGAATTTGAAGACAGACAATTACTTTTTTTTTTACAGAGACAACTGTTTATTTTCTCTATGAGATTCAATCCCTTCTTCTGCATACACTCCCGCATACATGACTGACATTGTAGATTGAGAAGGTGGTTGCACTGGTACACAGCCTTGGGCTCTTAACAAAGAAAAAAATCCCCCAAACCAAACCACAACAAGATGGAAACTTGGCCTAAGTGCCACTCTCTAACATGGTAATTTATCTCTCTTCTTTAAAACAACTTAATAAGTTTAACTTTTAAAACATAAATTAGGGCATGATTATTAGCTCTGGGAAATATGAACAATTCTCTTATGTTGTTTTACATTTATGGATTGCCTTTTGTTTTTGTTTTTGTTTTTTTTTTTATTTTTATTGAGATTGTTCAGATACCATACAATTATCCAAAGATCCAAAGTGTACAATCACTTGCCCCTGGGTACCCTCATACAGCTGTGCATCCATCACCATACTTAATTTTTGCTCAATTTTTAGAAACTTTTCATTACTCCAGACAAGAAATAAAGTGAAAATGAAAAAAGAAAAAAAGAAAAGGAAACTCTAATCCTCCCCTATCCCTAACCAACCCCCCTCAATTGTTGACTCCTAGTATTGATATAATACATTTGTTACTGTTTATGAAAAAATGTTGAAATACTACTAACTGTAGTATATAGTTTGCAATAGGTATATAGTTCTTCCCTATATGCTCCTCTATTATTAACTTCTAATTGTATTGTCATACATTTGTTCTGGTTCATGGAAGCGATTTCTAGTATTTGTACAGTTGATCATGGACATTGCCCACCATAGGATTCAGTTTTATACATTCCCATCTTTTGACCTCCAACTTTCCTTCTGGTGACATATATGACTCTGAGCTTCCCCCTTCCACCTCGTTCACACACCATTCGGCACTGTTAGTTATTCTCACATCTTGCTACCGACACCCCTGTTCATTTCCAAACATTTAAGCTCATCCTAGTTGAACATTCTGCTCATACTAAGCAACCACTCCCCATTCTTAAGCCTCGTCCTATATCTTGGTACCCTGTATTTCATGTCTATGAGTTTACATATTATAATTAGTTCCTATCAGTGAGACCCTGCAATAATTGTCCTTATGTGTCTGGCTTATTTCACTCAGTATATTGCCCTCGAGTTTTAGACAATTGCATTTTAATACTAGGTTCCTAAACTCACAAACAGGCTAACCTTAAAAAAAGTCACTTAACTTCTCAGGTTCTGTACATTCACTTTTAAGAGAGTGATAATGCTCCCTCCCACACATGATGGCTCTTTGGTTATGTGAAGGGATGAGCAATTTGTAAAGTACCACATAAACACAAAGTAGATTACTATTAACATATTTTCCTCACTATTTTTCTAACGGTCTTGAGGTTAGGCACACTGACCTTTGCATATTTCATGTTATGCATGTCATTTCATTTCATTTTGTATTCCTAGTACGAGTTATAGTGCATCGTCTATATAAGATAGACAAAATAAAAAACATTTTATAAAATTAAATGTGAATCATTATTCCCCCCCACATAAAAATCAGCTACATATGACTTAAAAATTAAATGTAAATGGGAAAATACTGCAAATTCCAGAAGAAATTATAGAATATCTTTAGGTATTCAAGGTGAGGGAGTTCAGATATAACGGATAAAAAACATTGACTTAAGGGAAAATATCCGTAAGTATTTTAAAATCAAGAGTGTTTCGTTCATCAAGACTGCCATAAAGAAAGTGAAAAAAAAAATAGTTACAAATTGGGAGTGGATATTATCCACATATATAACCAACAAAAACTGATATTCTAAATACATGAAGAACTCTTAGGCAACTACATGAGAACAAATCCTTAGAAAAAATGGACAAAGAAAATAACAGGCATTTAACAGAGAAGGAAGCATGAAGAATCAATAACATATGTACAGACATTCAAGCTCTTAAATAATCAAGTGAATTAAAATCACAAGGAGACACCATTTTCCACTACCAGGTCACTAAGAAAAACAATTTAAAACTCGAACAATGCTAAGTATTGGCAAGGATATGGAAAAATCAATAACTCTAAATGCTGCCACTGGGAGTGAAACTTACCATAACCCTCAGTGGAAAAATTTTGATATTTTCCAGTCAAGTTGTACCTTCATGTACCTTATGATCCAGCAACTTCACTCCTACCTACATAAGCTTGAGAAACTAGCACACATGTCCCATTCAACATGTATGAGACAATATATAACAACATTGTTTTTGAAAGCAAAAATGACTAAATAAGTCAGTGAATTCATTTTCCTGTCTTACATCATGGAATGCAACAGAGCAATGGAGATGAATAAACTAGAGCCACTGGCAACAAGGATGAACATTCAAAACACAATGCTGAAAGGAAAATATCAAATTGCAGAGAAAAGGTAATAATTTGATATCATTTTTCCCAAATTTCAGAAAGGAAAGAAACATAATATTACTTAGGAATTATCTCCAGGTTTGATAAATCCATAAATGAAAACAAGTAATTATTTTGAAAAAAACTCTCAATACTGGTTACTGAAACCCTGGGCAGGAAACACCAGTTTGTGGAGATATCCTCTGTTCCTATAACCTTTTCTGAGCTTGTTTAACTGCAGGTCATGTCACCTGAGCATGCACCGAAAACACTGACTCTTGTCCTTTAGGTGATCTTTAAGACACCGAGAACAGAGGTCACTTCCCTCAGAACCAAAATTACGAGGACAGGGAGACATCGGAAGCAAATCAAATGTGAGAGGTCCTTCAATAAGGAAGATTCGGCATAAAATCCACTCTACCACATACGCACAGCTCTATAATTAACCAATTGGACTATGCCAAGTCAAACCTCCCCCTCTTCTGTCCCCACGTCTCACCTCCCATTCCCATAAAATCTGCCTTCACTCTCAGATTTGGGAGACAGATTTGAGCCTGGGCTGCTGTCTCCGTGCTGGTCAACCTTGTGATAAATCTCCTTCTTTTCTCAAAAACCCTGATGTCATAGTATTGACCTCTGTGTACATCAGGCAGCAAACCATTGCTCGGTAACATAAACTCTGTGGGAGTCAGTTTGGGATTGAAGATGATGGTAAAGAATTAATGGCAAACATCTGATTTCTAAAGTTGGGAGTTCGGTTCAGAGATGTTTGTTTTACCATATGCTACATAAATTACATTTGGGCAGCTGCAGTCCTTTGCGTGGACTAAATAATTCCTAATAAACACTAAAGAATAGATAATTTACAATGTAAAAAAGTAAATGGATTAGTGGTATTTAATAAATTCGGATATAATAAGAAAATTAAACATCATTCAAATGTTATCACTCTGTGCTCTGAGATACGGAACCTTTCATTAGGTGAGGCTTCAAATTACAAACAAAAGCTCTGTAAGTTTCCCACCCTCTCCAGCTCCCACCAGTGTCTCAGCTCTGGGTGCCATTGTTTGTTAAGCCCTCGCTGCAGCCTACCTCCTCCTTGCCAGTTCCACAACGCCTTGACCACACTGAGAGCCAAGCTCATTTCTGCCAAGTGCAAAACTGATCATGGCCCTCCTCCTTAAAACCCTTCAAGGACCCCACGGCCCTCAGAGGGCAGAGAACATTCTGTAACATGGCATGTATGGTATTTCCTCACATGGCCCATGCCTGCTTGCTCCTTCAGCCCCTTCCTCTCCTCTTTCCCTGCCACCGTTCACTGACTTCTAAGCTCCAGCTCCAGGAATAACATTCATAAATGCTTACCCAACCTTTACTCTGTTCTATGCCCAGCTGCCCTTCAAAGCACTTTACATACATTCACTCATTCAGTCCTCACCACAATCTTAAGAGGCAGGTGCTATTATTACATTCATTTCACATGTAAGGAAAGAGGCCCCGAGAAGTCATGTGTCCAAAGTGAAATAGCAAGTCAACTGGCAGAGCTGGGGTTTTTCTGCTTGGAATGGCTGACACTTGGGCTGATTTCTACTTTTAATCCAGACCCGTGTTAACTGCCCTCTCCTCTGTGAAGCTTTCCCCGATCCCACTCTCTGAAGCCTGTTGATGCTTGTGTGCTCCGGGAGTACTCTGTACATAAATCTACCACAGCATTCTGTTTAGGAATTATCTGCTTTCCAATCTCTCTGTCACCCTCATTAGAACTATTATCATTTCCTCCTGGCACACAGCAGTCCTCAATAAATCTTGCTTAAATTCTTGAATGAATAAAGGCATTTGGATAAATAGTGACCCAACTATGAATTTTAAAGAAGCTTTCTTTTGTCTCTTCACGAAACCTATTTTCTATATTTGCCCTACTCTTCCTAATATTATTGCTCTTATTAAAAAATATGGCAGTAACGTATTTAGAAGCCGCACATGTAATTAACATTAACAAGGTTTGGTGAATGTTTGATTCACTATGTGTACATCAAGTTTTAACTTACTAATTGTAATAAATAAAATAAATTAAAAATTGTAATAAATTAATCATGAAACATTCTCTTCAATTTTGATGGGGTCTGTATTCTGCAGTTAAGTACAGTTCTAAATAACTTAACTCCTTTACTATGGTAGATTGAACTCTTCTAGAGGATTAAATGTTCTCCTCCAGCTGTGGACTAAAGAATTTAAGATTAAACCACCAGGGGAGAAAGAATCGTATTAGTTGGCTCAAGTTCAGATCACACTGACTGGAAAGCCCGGCTGCCTTCTATGACCAAGGGGCCACCAGGCGCTGGGTAGACAACACCTGGAGTCCGTCAACACCAACAAAAGTCTTCAGTCATAACAATCACGAATACAGGGTAGAAACCTGCAGTGTCAGTCACCTAGTTCTAGACCTGATTCATCAGCAATAGCAACAATTTTAAGTCATCTCAGTTGCAGAATTCAGTGATTTTAACACTTCCTGAATCCAGATATTATCAGTACCTTCAAGATTCCATTAATTCCACCAAGCTTGAAATGCATAATAGACTGTGAGTCAACTGAGAAATTCAGCCCAATCTTCTTGTTTAAGGGTGCAAAAAATTACCACGGAGATCATAAAAATCAAGCAATTTCCCTCAAGTCATCTTTTTTGGTGATTCTAGGATTAATATATCCTAGAAGTAGTCTCTTTAAGTGAGTGTGTGAGTTTTATCAAACCCTTTGTAAACTCTTTGAAACACTAAGAAAGGAAAACAAAAATGAAAATCAATCACGTGGGTCTCTTACTCACTAACCTGATGCCAATAAGGTGGTAACATTTTTCTCATGTCACTTCTCTCTTCATCTCTTCCTACTCCTCCTACCCCTTCTTTGTAAACAAACTTAACTGACTTCTGCTGTGTCATGTCCACATTGCCTGGTGTGATGATATAGGAAGAAAGGAAAGGAGATAAAGATGTAAAGATATTGGAAAATATATGGGATTTTTAGAAAATATCTAAGATGAAGTTTGGTTTCAAATGACTTTTACAAAGCAGGAGTATAGCCATCCACGTGTAATAGCCATTCACTTGTAAGGTCCACCAGAAGTCAAGCAGGTGAGCAAGGCAAGAAAGGAGCTGACAGGGAGACATCTGTGCGCACATGTGCACCTACAGCTGGGCTAGTGTGAGATCAAGAGACCACAGGGTTGCAGAAAGAGACCCATCAAGTACATCAACATGATCTGCAGACCTGCGAGCCCCATTTGAAGAAACTCACTTGCAAATGTCTCAATAGTTTCGTGCCACCCTAAGGCGTTAAAATGCTCCATCTGGGATATAGTAGTCAAGAAGGGAATCCAGGTGAAAAGCATGTGCCAAGAGCTTTTGATCAATTCTGATCAAGAACTAAGAATCACTGGTGATTATATTAAAATACAATACTAAACTATAACGATGCATCATATTCTACGCTCTAAAAGTGTAGGTCATTGCAATAACTCCGTAATTTTTATATTTAAAATGATTCCTCCTCTTTTTAGTATTTTTACATTTTTTTGCCATACCAAATGCATACTAAATCCTTTGGCAATCATTATTCTTTCTTTAACATTTCTAGACACGTGACTCTATTAAAATTTGGATAGCATCATCAAAAATTCTTTATGGTATACCTACCAGGTGCATGATGCTTTGCTGAGGCAGAATTTATAACTATTTATAGTGTAATATTGCAAATACTATATTTTTAAAGTCCAAAGATAACTGTGCTTCCTGCCTGTGTTGTCAATAATAGAAGTTCATGACATTTGATTTGAGTCTTTTGTGAGAGGCAATGTTATTCTGATTTAATAGCTTCCATCTGCTCTCCTCATTTTCATCGCTCCTTTTACAGTTTCCAAATTCCACCCTGTACCCTCTAGGGAAATTTTCTCAAGCATTGATTCTATTCATCTATGAATTGGAGGAAGGGGGGTGTTCTTCTGCAGCCTTATGGTTTTGTTTATTGATCTTGATTGTTAGGCAACTTGTTGACACGTGTGCACTTGCTTTTCTATTTCTTACATTTCTGCGTGTGAGCTGGTAAGGGCTTGGTAATCACAAACTTAACTCCTGAACAAAACTTAGTGTTGAGACCTTCCTTTACAAAGTAAAACAGAAGAACATCCTATGAATAAAGTTGCATAGAAAAGGGACTCCTTCCGTACTGTTAATCCATCACAAAGCAATCTTTCTCTATTACTATGAATCAGGGAAAATATACATTTAACATGTTACTTGTTTGAAATAAAATACCCTGAGTCTCAAGCTTAATTTACCATTTTTAAATGTATTACAAAATTAATAAAATATGAACACATTTCTCTGAGGCAATTTGGGAAGTTTCATAGGTGTAGTGGTTACATGTGGCATTATTTTTTAGCCTTGTCATTTTTAAAAGTAGGTATCATATTCAACTGGATAAAAATAAGTCTAATTCTGTCTTGACATTATATGCCATCCAATTTCATGCTAGATCCCTGAAGCCAAAAATTGAATGTGCAATTTTGAACTCTACTATAGCAAGGCTTTACAAGTGTGTTCATCCTCAGATTGTAAAGGAAGAAGGTAAAATAAGATAAATACAAACAACTCATCTGTGCATGATAAAAACCTAATCACATATTCTTTATCATTAGATTTGTAAAGCAGTGTTTTATAATGTCTTGAGAGTGCAATGTTTTCATTGTCAACATCAAAATTTCAGATTGAGAGACATGGATATATTTCAAATTAAGTGCCAGTAATCTATACCTTCAGTACAGTATTTGCCACACTTATTAGCCACAGCACAGGATTAGTATGTTTAGAAAAACGCTTTGGGAAATATACCTTAATTCTTAAAGGAAATGTAAGGTACATTAAAATGAATGAAATTGACTGGGCTGTGGGAGCCGTGTTAACCGGCAGCGTGGAAGAACAATAGATGATAGATCAGAAGACTTGGATTTTAAATTTTCCTTTGGCATTTCTAAATTCCACTTCCATTCCCTAAGCACCATTTAACTGTAGACTGGCTGAAAGGGTTCTGACCCAAGTGTTCTACATATTGATAATGAATAGTTGAATAACCTTGAGCAAGTCAACTTATCAATGTTTCACCTGATTCAATGAATCAATGTTTCATTTCCGCACCCCCTACAAATGAGAATTTGTAAATCGGAATCTAAATTCATGCCTTCTCCTTTATTTTGCTGTGGGTTCCACTTTTTATTTTATGTGACTCTTTTCTAGATTACTAGATAACTAATATAATTCTCCTATCACATTGAGGCCATTTCAAATTCCATCTCTTCCATGATATTCCCTATTTGTGCTCTTGGTGCACCTGCTCTGCGTTCATTTACTACATTAATCATAGTTTGCTTTATTCTGTAAGTATTTCTACACTTGTCCTCTACTTAGATAGGTCTTATATGCCCTTAGATGGCAGAAAACACATCTGTGGGTCCTCTGTAGCTCAAGGCTCAGTGCCTTATACATAGTAGATTTTAAATACACATTTATGAGAAAAGAGCTCCAAAATAGTCATTCATGTCTGCATCAAATGTATTCGTTCATACATTCCACAAATTTGCACAAAAGGCTTGTTACATGCTAACCATTGTGGAAGATGCTTGAGATATGAATATACGTAATGCTGAATCCAGAAGATCTGTAAATGATATTTGAGATTGAATCTAGGTTTGAGACTGTACCTTCTGAAACAAAGAATATATTATTTTTAAACAAAAGCTGTAGTATATGCTAGCTGAATGGCTATTTTAAAAAACATTAAAATTTAGATACCTGGATCATTCCAAATCAATTTCGCCCTTCAGTAGTTTCTAGCATTCAGCTCTGATTAATTCCTTTGCTAGATCTTCTATTAACCAGTTATTCCCCCATTTATAAAAATTGTCTTATACTTCAGATAAGAGCTTCTCTAAATAATTTAATCGTTGAAGACTTTTTGAATAATACCAACATCATGGTAAACATTTTTTCCTTTTATTTACTTTATTAATCATTGCTCGGATTGATTTTGACTACTTAATCTATCTACCTAAAGCAAACTTTTCTTTCCTCTATGATTTAGTTGATCTTCTTTTCTTGGTGTTCTTGGACCCATTTTCAATCATTTATTAAAAGGTTGAAGTCCATTCTAGCCAAAATCAAATGAAATGTATTTTATGAATGACTTTACCTTCAAAACAAGCCAATCCTGGACCATTGTCTTGTTGAGGTAATTTTTCAGATAACAAAATCATGATAATTGCTATGAGTTTAAATATAATGTGAGTTTAAATATAATTTTATTCCTTTAGAAATATTTAGTCTAGATTTTTTTCACATTTATTGGGTATTCTATCTTTAAGATGTAATATGCAGAAAGAACCTTGAGCTAACTTTTACAATAAAGGACCAGCCCACTCAGTATTAGTAGTTAGTCAATATTAATATTACACAAATGCTGAGGACCACTACAAAACATTCCAGGAAAGTCCCAATTTTTGTGGTTTCTCATTTTGTGAATACAAATGATCATTGCTTCCTTTCCCACCCCAGTGACAGCACCCCTAATCCGTGACGCACACCCAACCATCCAGCCAATAATCCTCTGTGACTGTCCAACCTTGAGTTAAAAAAAACAAGTTTCTCTGTGTTTGGGGTGACAAGATGGCAAATGATTTGGTCAGTGATTCAAAAGACTCACTAATGATGAAATGTCAAAAAACTCTAGACTATTCCGTATACTGAGGACATGTCATATGTTCTGCTGAATGTGGCTGAATGAGATAGAGAGGTGGGGTTCTTAGAATAAACTTATCTTTGAGTTGGGAGAACATGGTATGGTGACCAAGAAGACTGACATTATAAAGTTATTGGCCTATGGTGATCAGTATTGACAAGAACATTTTCTATATCTGTATTCACTGTTTTCCAAGTGAATTTTAAAAATGTTTCTAAGAGATAGAACTTCACGTTTTAATATTGCAGTCCAAATTGTGACATTTTGTTTTTCAGTTGGATTTAAAGAGCATGCAATCAATGGATCTTTTGGGGGGATCCTTGTATTCTGTGGGTATTCTTTTCTCTCTGTCTCTCTCTTCCCCTCCACCCCCCAAAAGTAAAGCATCTGCATCTGTTCCTTTCTAGAACATATTCCAGTCATTTTTGTTAAGCTTTCTTGTTGCTTAGTTGCCACAATTTCTCCCTTCCTTCAGCCACAACCCCAGGCACTTCCTACTAAAGAATGACACCAAACAAGCACGTCAAAAGCCTTTTCAAAATTGCTGCCAGACTTCAGTGACATTCTTAGAGCATATGGAGTACTGATGTGCTGAAAATATGGCAGAAAACTACCTGATGCTTACCGTGTCAGGAAGTCCCAGTCTGATGGAGTGTTCTGGTTCAGATTTGCAACATAAACAGGACTTTCACTGTTTTTTAACAAAGCATCTAAGCAAAAATTATCAAAAACGTCTTTTTCAATCAGTTGTATCCCCCAATGGCCTCCTCCCACCCCCATATATAGTTCAAGAAATATTCAGGTAAAACAAAGACTAAAGTTGTTTCTAAGCATGGCACATGATCCTAACAGAATTATTTTGTTATAATTTAAATGTTATAAATTTTGTTAGATTATCAAGGAAATTTCATGTGAGAACCAAGTGCTTACTGTTTTCTTTACTTAAGGCAAACCTCTTAGAAATGTGAAAATCAAATCAAGAGATAAAAGGAAGTATGATTTAGGAAATTCAGTAAATTACTTATAATAACCATGTGCTTAATTGGGATATAAGCCTTTAATTTGTTAATGAATATTTGTTTAACAATATAGAACACACATGTGAATATTATATGCGGATTGATGTGCATATGCACACATATATACATACATATGTGTGTATATATTTATATAATCACTTTAACATTTTTTCTTATGTGGGAAAATTACCTTTATAATTAAATTACACATTATACAATAGCTTCAAGCCAATGTGGCATTGCATGATTTCTGGATGAAGGTAAATTTGTCCCACTGATTCTATATTTCTTAAATCAAACTTTAATGTCTTTTTTGATTAAAAAAAAAAAAACAGAAGGATTAAAACAAATAATATTAGAGAATGACACAAGTGCCCGGAACTGGTCCATGCAACTCAAGTTTACTGTAGATTAAAACTGATAACCCTGTAAGTAGCTTGTCATATTGTTAAACTCATTCTTGACTTTAAATATATATGGGGTTATTTGTGTGTAAATATATTTTTGAACATGAAAAACAGGTTATGTTAATAAGCATTAAGTCCTTAGACAAGTTTCTAAAATTCATGAAACCTTGGTTTTTCCCGTACATGCAAAAAATGGAATATATTTCACAGGTTCTCTTTGTAAACTAAGATAATGCACATACAATATTCATTATCACAATGTTTGGCACACAGTAAATGCTCAACACATGTAGAATTAATTTTATTTAAAATACCTGTTACTTTTTATCAACAGTTTTATCTTCAATATCTTTTTTAATGGGTATTAACTTTTCTGTATTTCAGAGTGAACAATTGTTGGATTGATTATTGGAAAGGTTAGCTTCTCTCTCCTTCATATTTAATTATCCTCAAATCTTATTTCTAATTTTCTTGTGGTATCTCTTGGATCTAGCCATTCAGGTCTCTGTCCTCATTTCCAAAATCTAATTAGGCAAAATTTGCCTTGTCTTAACTCTCCCTTTCAAACTTGCAGTTGGCTTCACCTACCTTTTGAATCTTATTCCCCATTAATTTATAATATAATCCTTTTCCTCAAAAAGCTGCTTTACTTCCTACTCTAGAATGTCACTGTTCCCATGAAGTTATTTCAAACCTTCAAGAAACAAATAGTTCCCATCATATGCAAATTGCCCTATCATAGAAAAAACTAAATATTTAACAATGTAATTTGTGAAGCTATTATATAATCATGATATCAAAACTTGACCACAAAAAGCATCTGAAAAGAAAGAAAAAAGAAAACAGAGAGCCACGTTTACTAATAAAACACTTTCTACATAAAATATTAGCAATAAAAATAGTATATTAAAGGATTACTACTTTACTGTGAGGTACAGTTTATTTGGGATAAAAAAGATGAATCTTAGGACACAAAATAATTTATCTCATTAACAAGTCATAAATAACTTTATCCATTGTTATTTAAAGGCATGAGTTGGAATTTAAATCCATTCCAATTTTAAATAAATAAAAAGTTAAATGATTTCAATATTACCTAGACCTATACCAGGACTAAAAGGACACTTTTTTACATGCAGAAGGATAATTATTTTGAACTTACACATTGTATATATATATAGAGAGAGAGAGAGGGAGAGAGAGAGAGAGCACAAGTGAGAGAGAGACATTAAATTACTCGGGAACAAATGATGGATGCACGTTATCAATTCCTACCATTGCAATATGACTTAAAAACTAATAAGAAATATAACCATTGTAAAGGAAGAGTTTATTTATATATTTTTGTTCATGTGAAATATCCAGGATAATCAACAGCAAAAGTAAATAATAAAAGAGTCAATAAGAGGGCTCCCTACTATCAAAAAAAGAAAAAAAAAGAAAAAATGTTTTGCTTAAAATGTTAAGAGTATGTAGTGAAAGAAAATTCTATGCATAACTACTACTAAGTAGAAAACACATGAAAATAAAAGCAAGAAATATGAATTACTTATGTGGAAAAGCACACAAAAATTTTCTGAGGTATATAAAATTTAATGACTAAATGGAGTAATAAAACTATTCAAAGGAAAAATTAAGGCACCATAACAAAGCTATCTCTTTGTTCCAAGTTAATGAGTCTCTGTGCTGCTTGACCTAGAGAGAGAAGGGGGCAAAAACTCCAACTTCTCCCTTCCAACCAACCTCCTATCAGTATCTCCCCTAGGCCAAACCTAACCAGAGTCAGGTTACATGTGGGGTACATGTAGGGGGTGGCGCACAAAGTGGAAAGGATGGGAATAGGTATGAGAGCAAATAGGTAGTATACGGCACATTCATTTTATCGCTCCCTCTTTTCTATCTTTGTTATAGTTTTGTTACTTACCCTTTGGTATTCTCACACTTCTAGCTATATTTAACTCCCACAAACAAGTTTATGTTTCCTCTTAACATGCAACTGCAAATAATTCGCAGAATCTCTCACAATTTTGCAAAATGTGGATGCATGTCTTATCACTTACCATATCCACTTACTATGTTAATTCCTCTCCAGTCGAGATTCCACTTAGAAATCCTGTATCCTAAAAACTGATTATAAAATCAGATGCCACCAACTAATATTCATATAAAATAGAAAAGGGAGAAAATGAAAGAATTTGTTAATATATGCAAATATATAGATAAAATATAATCCTTGTCTTCATGTTCGTAACTATTAATTAGCCTGCAGTTGGTATTTATACATTCCATTTTCTAACACCAATTCCATTTTACCCTTTCTTTAGCATATAAAATCCAGAATTTCAGGTAAGTACATTATTTTCAATAACTTGGATATGTTCCAATTTTTAATTCCGTCTCTTTGGACCACACCATTAGAAATCATTCCCACATCCTTTCTCTTAGGTATCTGCCAGCACAAATTATCAAAACCTTATAATTTCATTGAGATTGTCTCCCTGGGGTAGCTGGTCTTGATTCTGGTTACGGGGTGAAGTTGATGAGAGAACTGAGTATGAACCTTAAGGAGAACAGGCTTTCTTTGCCAAGCAACTGCTTGAGATGGAGGCATTGCAAGGTCTTTACCCAAAACAAGACAATCACAGCTGACAGAAGAAAAAGACCTGTTTCTGCTGGCCTGGGAGGCTGAAGCCAATTTGGAGGCAGTGGGGAGAGGGTAAGATTCTCAGAATTATCTGAGCTGACTCATTTGTCCTATCCCGTGATTTCCTCCACTCCTTCCAAACAATATCTCAAACTTTAAGTAAGAGGCATGGTGAGGCTGTGCATTCAACTTGTTTCCTGATGATGCTTCAAGAAAATTGAGATATGGGGCCTGATTTTAACTATGTATTTCCTGCAGAAAGAAGTAAGATTTATTTTAAATTTTACCAAAACTCTAGTTTGGATAAGTTGTGTTTTTCTATTGAAAGGTCTAATTCTCAGACTTTCTAAGTTAATGTCATAATGTTAACCTTTAACTTTTTTTAAAAAATATTTATACATTTTCTAATGCTGGTCCCTTTTCCAATGCTGATGTTTGTTCCTGATCCCTACTCTCTTTCTAGATTAGTCTTCCAAGGAGTTTGATATGTTTATTAGTTTTATCAAAGACTTTTGTATTCTATCTAATGGAAAGTGTTTTATATTTCATTAATTTTCACTCTTGCTTAATTATTGCTTATTTCCTTTTTTTTAACTTTAACAGAAAAAATTAAGGTACAATGATGGAAAACAATCAATTTGTTCCAAATTGTATTGTTTTTTCCTTGCTACATTCTCTTTTACATCATTTTACTGTTATTTTAGTAAGTGTCCATCAGATTGAAATATAAATCCTTGACTTTAATAAAATCTTATGTAAATTAATGTTTATTATATTTGTGCAATGCAACAACTTTTAATTATTTTATCTCAATTTACCACCCTCCTGCTATTCCCCACAAGTCATCATTATTATATATTGCTTTATGTAGTTAATAGTTAATTAGCTCGACCCAAGTATTTACACTTTTTCTTGCTGGCTTTCTTTCCTGGATTTCAGAGCTTATATCTGGAATCATTTCCTTCCAACAACTCCCTTTAGTACTTCCTTCAGTGCAGTTCTGGATGTGGAACATGTTTTTGTTAACCTGAAAATGTTTTTATTTATCTTCACTTCTGAAGGATATTTTTGTTGGATTTAGATTTCATCTTTTATCAGTTTTCAAGTATTCATAGCCATTACATCTTCAACTACTGCTTTTGTTCCATTCCTCCCTCCTCTTCTAGAACTGCAATTAAATTTCCCACATGTTAAACTCATCTGTGTTGTTATTTTTTCTGTATGCTTCTTACTGGGGTTTTCATCTTATCTATCTTCTGGTTTATCATTTATTACTTATTAATATTTAGAACTCTCTATGGTATTCAATCTGTTCTTAAATTCATCTACTGGGCTCTACATACAGCATGTGTGTTAGTTTTCTATGGATGTGTAGCAAATTACTACAAACCTAGCTGCTTAAAATAGCACCCATTTATAAGCTTACGGTTCTGTGAGTGGGAATTCCAAGTGGATTTGGCTGGGTTCTTTGCATAGGGTATTACAAGGTTGAATCAAGGTGTTGGCCAACTGGACTCTTAGATGGAGAATCTGGAGAAAAAGCTGATTACAATATAATCGGGTTATTAGCCAAAATCATTTCATTGCAGTTGTAGGACTGAGCATCCTTCTCAGCTGACAGGTGGGGTCTTAGCTCCTAAACCACGTGTGTTCCTTGACACATGGCCTCTTGCATCATCAAAGCCGGGAAGAGTGTTTTCACTCTCTGACATCTTTTCTTACTAGTCAGAGTAAATTCTTTGCTTTTTTTTTAACCTTTATTTACAGTATTTATTTTTAATGCAATTTTATTGAGATATACTCACATACCATATAATCCATCTAAAGTATACAATCAATGGCTCCCAGTATCATCATATAGTTGTGCATTCATAGATACAATTTTCAAACATTTTCATTACTCCAAAATAAAGAAAAAATATATTAAAAACTTTTTTAAAATTTAAAAACACCCAAACCATCTCATACTCTTTATCCCCCTCTATTATTCATATATTTTGTCATTATTTTATTACTCATCTACCCACACACTGATTAAAGGGAATGTCAGTCACAAGGTTTTCACTATCACAGGGTCACACAATAAAATCTATCTAGTTATACAATTATTATCAAAAATCGAGTCTACTGGATTACCTTTCAGCAGATTCAGATATTTCCTTCTAGCTATTCTAATATGCTAGAAACTAAAAAGGAATAGCTATATAATGCATAAGAATAACCTCCACATTGACCTTTCGACTCTATTTGAGATCCCTCAGCTGAAGCTTTATTTTGTTTCATTTCTTTTCCCCCTTTGGTCAAGACAGCATTCTCAGTCTTATGATGCCAAGGCCACCCTTATCCCCAGGAGACCTGTCCCTCATTGCCAGGGAGACTTACACCCCTGGGAGTCAGGTCCCACATTGTGGGGAGGGTAGCGAGTTTATTTTCAGAGTTAACTGAGCAAAAGAGGCTACATCTGAGCAACAAAAGAGGTTCTCTGGGGGTGACTCAGGCATAATTATTAGTGGACTTAGCTTTCTTTTTGCAGGAATAAGTTTCATAAGGGCAAGCCCCAAGATCGGGGGCTTGACTTACTAAATTAGGATTCCCTAATGCTTGTGGGACTATCCAGAATTCCCCAGGTGAGGATGTTTAATATTTCCACATATTTCCCTGGTCCCTCAAAGAAACTTTGCAAATACTTTATTATTTTCTGCCCAAAGTACTCTGGGGTGCATTGGGTTATCATATTAACCTGTATAGAATAGCAAGACTTCATTCTCCATTCTAGGTTCCATGCAACCAAGTTGTTTAAATAGACTGACTGTGCAGGTTATATTAGAAAATCTGCTGCAGAGAATATAAATACTCTACCAAATAACCGTCTCTTAAATAACAGTCAAAACTCAGGAATAGATGTGACTGTGATAAGAGCTTACAATCTATGAACATTTACAAAAAGCAACTCTGTTTTTAAATTGCTCACATTATTAGATTAGGCCCTTTTGGATAGTCTCCCATCTGGGGAAGGGAAGGGAGTGGGGAGGTTGTTATATTGCCAACTAATCCAATATAATTCTGGAGTGATATGAAGGGGCAAAGATAGTAGGGTCATCTAGAATTCTGTCTACCACAGTATAGTTCATCTATAGAATCTTCATTTGATTTTTTTTTTCAATTTTTGCTGAAATTCTCCAACTTCTGTTTCATTTCTTAAACATATTCCTCAAACTTTATTTAAAGACTAAGTCTAATGACTTCAAAATCATTTTTTTTCTCTTGATTTTTGGTCAGTGCTTTCCTTCTTTCACATTTGGTTATTTTTGATTGAATGACTGCCAGTAGTACATGAAAAATCATAGATTTAGTTTGAGACACTGGATGATTGTATCTTCCTCCACAGATTTATTTTTGCTTTTGGCAGACGTTTTAACTAGCAAAAGATCACCTGGGATTGAACTGATTTGACAAAGGATTTCAATCTTTATAAGGGCTGATATACTTCTAATTCATCTTAACTCCCTTTTGGGATCACATCTTAAAGCTTGTGATATTTATCATTCCCTTGCTATTTGGTCCCTTGCTATTTGGTGCTATTTGAGATTCAATTCTTGTCCCATTTATATAGAAACTGCTCAAAGCCCTATTCTATTTTCTCAAGTTTCTCTTAAGCTCGGTTTCTCTAGCTCTCTTCCATAACTTAGAATAAGTAAGTACATCCAGGGGTAAAGTGGCACCAAATATTGGACTCCACTGTCTGGGCTGATCTTGTCTCCATGAGTTGGTTGTTCCAGTCCTCTAGTCCTCTCTGGGTAGCTATCTGATATCTTAAACAGTCAGGCTTATAAAATTATCCAGATTAGCTAGCTGATTTTACTTAAATTAGCTTGATTGAGGGATAATTTACAAACAATAGAATTTACACATTTTAAGTGTAAAATTCGATGAGGTTTGACAAATGAATATACCCAATGCAATCACCACTACCACAATCAAGATGTAGAGCACTTATATTAACCCAAAAAGTTTCCCTTGTGCCCCATACCAGTCATTCCCCACTTCCCATGACCCACGCCAGGAAACCACTCAAAAGATTTCTGTCCCTATAGATTAGATTTGTTTTTCTAAAGTTTCACATAAATGAAATCATACCATGTGCTCTCTTTGTTTTGGCTTCTTAACTGAATGTAATATTTGTGTGTGTGTGTTTATTTGTGTTGTTACATGTATCACAAATATGTTCCCTTTTACTACTGAGTAGCAGTCCATTATATAAAAATTAATCATTGTATCTGTTGATGGACATTTGGGTTGTCCCAATTTTGGGACAGTAATAATTAAGCCACTATAAACAATTTGTTCAAGTCTTTGATGGATGTATGTTTTTGTTTCTCTTTTTGTTTCATTTTGCTTCTCTTGGGTAGTTATCTAGGAATGGAGATACTGTGCCATAAGATAACATAAGGTTAATATTGTAGAGTGTTGTTAAAACTTATTTCTAAGTGTTTCCATTATTTTAAATTCCCAGAATCAATGCATAGAATTCCAGTTCCTCCATATCCTTGTCAACACTTGATATTGTCACTATTTTAAATACCCTGTGATGGAATTCCAGCTGAGCTATTGTCTAGTACTTTGGCCATTCTGTGCTCTTAAGTATTTCAAACTGTGATGAAAATACCTAGCTCATAGGCTTGTTGCAATGACTCTAATTTACAGGACTGTTTTGTGTATTTGTATGAGTTTGTGTGTGTGTATTTATGTATGTTCTGTTTATGCATTATATAGAGAGAAGTATGTGGCACAAGTGATTTAAATTAATTTTATCCAGGACTTTTGGTTAAATACCATAATTACAAGTGTATATATTTTCAAAAAGATATAGGAAATAAAAGTACATGAAACTTTAATTGGAGAGTTTGTGCTACTTATTTTGGGGATTACTTTCTTGAATATAGTACATCTTTGCAAAAGAGATTAATCACTTATTGAATAAAGTGAATGAGAGACTTCTTTAAATCTGATTCAATCTAGGCTCATTGCTTTTCTTATTACTAACATATTAGTATTATAAAAGTGAAAATGTAATATATTGTTAATATCATTTTAATTTCTTTTCATATAATTAATCAATTGTGAATACACCAGATTCAAAATATACTTAACCAATGCTTTCTCAAAAATCTTGGTAATATAAACTTTAGGTGTCAAATTTGACACTATTTTTGGGAGCTACAAAAATGTCTCAGAATTAATTTATACTTTTGTTTACATACAGGCTTGTTCACAACATCCAATACTCAAAAACAAAACAAAACAAAACAAAACACTAATCACTAGCATTTTTTCAAACAAAAATAAAAGGGCAATGACCAAGGACTCAAATACAGATTTTGGTCATAAAGCAAATAAATTACCCATGGCTGCAATGCATAATTTTTGAGTGCATACTTTAGAGATATGTAGAAAGGTTTTAGAACAAATTTTAAAGGATTCTTTGTTGTCTCTTTATATAAGTGACTTTATGAATGCATTTGTAAAACCAATAATATCATAGAGAAAGCATAATATGAAGGACCAAGGAAATAGGCTCAGCTCCTTAAGCTCTATTTCCTTTCTTTCATAAAAATTGAGAGAATTGGAATAGATGGTTCTAAAACATCTTTTTATGTAAACTTTATATGTCAAGCATTAGTTGCCCCATCAAGAAGAATTTTGGGAAGTAGGTCTATTATTTCCCACACACCCAGATGTGGATGACATTGATTGGCCTTTACCACAGCCTCCAAGGCCCTCTGTGACCTATCCCCCATATCCCCCACATACATTGGTATTATTTCTTTAATAGAGAAATAAAATGCAAGTACTGCCTAGGCAGACATTTTTGGCTATTTTGTCATTTCTGTTTCCCTAATGCCTAGCACAGAGCTTGGCACCTAATAAATAGTCAATAAATAATTTTTGAATGCAGAATGGATGAACCGAACAAATAAGATACAAATATTAAATGAGGAAATTAAAAAAAAATTGGTGTTATTATAGATCCTAATACTCTAAAAATTGGGTCAGCTGATTGCAGGTCTGAAATATTAAAGTAAGTATCTTTACTGGCCTCTGAGAAATTGTATCTTCTAGACCAGATACATGTTACCTCAAACTTAGGTTGAAGAGGAAAATTTTATACAGATGATTTGGGGGGAATTATTTTTGCAATATCTTAAAATAAAAATAAACTTCTGGCATTTGACAAATGCTATCTGGGTGAATAAATTGTCAATTAATCATATGCAGTCATTAGGCTTGATGTTTACTCATCAATGTTGAGAATGAAATCAATCAACTGTGCAAAATGTCAGTTGATTCCAGGCTTATACACAGTAAAGCTAATAAAATTACCTTTTATTGAGTTTAAATATCATTAAATTAATAAAATACATTGGGAAGGGTTTTTAAATAACAATATTATTTTGGAACTCATTTTTAACGAAATAAAATTAACTTTAGGCATCATTGTCATTGTTTTTTGTTCATTTTGTTTTTCATGTTGATGCATTGATATTCCTACTGCTTGATCTATTGCAATAACCTTTTAACAGATTTAGCTGTCTTGAGTGTTTTCATCTATTTACTTTGTCTCAAATTGATGGCCCTGCTTCTTTCCCCTCTGGTCAAAAATTCACAGGGACTCCTCTTTACATAAAAAACAAAGTCCAAATTCCTTTCCTTCCAAGAAATAATCCCTGCTGCTTCCACCTGCCACTTAAATATATTTCAACACAGGCATTTCTCTCCATCACTACTGCTAACAACTTAGTTCAGCCTGTCTTCTCTACTACTTTGATTATTTCAATAGAAATCTACCTAGTTCCCACTCTTACCTTTCTCTACTTACAACTTCACGTGGACACCAGCGGGATATTGGGATATTTTCAAACTGAACCCGATCACATCATAAAACTATCCTGCTTATTGTCTCTTGGTGGTGTGACCAATGGCACTTAGATCCATTCCTCATCCTTCCTTGTGATGCTCTTTATCTCAGGGAACTATTT
This sequence comes from Choloepus didactylus, assembly GCF_015220235.1. Classification (NCBI taxonomy): domain Eukaryota; kingdom Metazoa; phylum Chordata; class Mammalia; order Pilosa; family Megalonychidae; genus Choloepus; species Choloepus didactylus. Next base: position 69,414,344 of record NC_051323.1, read on the forward strand.
TCTGGACTTCCATGCTCCTGTTTGGTTTCACAGTAGGTTGAGAAAATGGAAGGGCAGTGTCTTCAGCTGTGGTCACAACTTCCATCCAATTGTCACCTCCTCTGTGGGCTCAGTTCTCACCAGGAATCCCAAACATGATTCTATCTTAATCAATCAGAAGCTCAGTAATACCACCTCCTCCTTAAATCCCTCCAGCCTGATGGTAAATAGTGTCTTCTAGCTCTACCAAGTCTCTAGGTTGCCTAGGTTGCCTCACCATCCCCCTTTGATTTCTCAACTCCTCCATCACTTGTGTAATCAAGTCCCTATATTAAATTTCTTCAGTTTGAAACAACTACAATGGTTTTTCTGATTGTGTCCTGCTTGCTACATATCTTCCCATCAGATTTGGATGACATTGATTGGCCTTTACCACAGCCTCCAAGGCCCTCCATGACCTATCCCCCACATACATTGGTAGCCAGTGCTCCCACTACTGTCCTCCTTACTCACTATAAATTTACTTTAACCTTCTCTCTGCTCCTTGAGTATATAAATTAATTCCCTAATCACTTAGGTCTTAACATATCCTATTCCTCCTGCTGGGGAGTATCTTTCTTCTACTGAATCTAGGAACATCTTACTCATCTTTTAGGTCTAAGCTTGATTAAAATGTGGAAACCTTCACTGATCTCAAATTTTTCTTTTTTTTTTTGGACCATGGATTGTTATTAAATAAGTGATTATATAATGATTTGGTTGAGTTCCTATCTCTCTTACTAAGTGGTAAGCTCCAAAGAACCAGGGACTCTGTGTACGGCAGGAAGCTAGCAGTGTGGCACTCAATAAATATCTGCTGACCACATGAATGAATAGCATCAACAGCTCCACATTTGTCTCCTCATATGTATTATTTTCTCTTCCTATTTCCTCTCCCCATATCTATATGCTCACTTTATATTGCTTCCCAAATAATACTTCCTTCCTCATCATACTTCTGACCATCTGCTCTCCTCAATTTATTGACCTCAATTTCAGAATCTCAGTTTGTTTGGAAAAGAAACTATTGAAGTCTAGGTACATTGGATATAATGAATTCATATTCCGATAGAGAACAGAGAGAGGACATGTATGATTGTAATAAGAATGGCAAGAGCTATGAGGGCTATGAACACAAAGTGATATAGGAACATTACAGAGAGGATTCTAGAATGGACTGGGGTATACTGGGATAGTCAGAATGATGAAAGTTATCCAGATAAACTTATAATTGTGACTATATAAACCATGGTGTCTCAGTTTTAAATGCACATAAGAATCCATTATGGAGTTTTAAGAAGTACCAATGTCCACATCTCATCCCTTAACAAATAAATTAGTGATTCTGGTGTGGGACCCTGATACTGGCATTTTTCAATTCTATTTTTTTAAATTATATCCTGCATCCAGGATTGAAAACAATAGATTTGATTAAACGACTCAGCATATGTAAAAGCATAAAAATATAAAGGAAGGTGAATAAATTTAAATCACACAGTAGACTTAGATCTGGACAGACATAAAGATTACTTGAAGAGGAGGAGATCAAGGTGAAACAACAGGAAATGAGACTATAGAAATAAGCAGAGAACAAAATGATGAACTTTATTAGAGAGTTCGTATTTGATAATGATATAAATGGGAGGCCACTGGAAATTTTAAGCAGAAAGGGGGAGATCTGAGTAGGTAAGCATCTTAGAAAGATCATTCTGCTAACCGAACAGAGAATAAATTAGTGGGCTAGGTTAAGACAGAGAACCTGTGGGCTCTACCTGAGGTTTGTTTGAAAGAAGCTGCTTCTGAACATTACCTGTTGTACTCTAAACTTAAACTCCAATCTCTTAGTGATGAAAGGAATTATGTCTACACCACAGTCTAAAATGAAACACAATACAATCACAGAATTTTTTAACTCATAGCATCCTTATTTTGCACAGTTTTCACAGCTTTAAAAGCTTGCATTTTGAGGATATGTTGCCCACCACATACTCATTGGCAACATCACTGTTGCATGCTCCAGGATACCTGAGCGTGCACTGCCAGCTCCAAGAACATCATAGATCTCAATTGGATTCCAAAGCAACTTTTGTTTTTGCATGCCCCTTTACTTGAGGTATCAGTTTATGAATAGAAGGTCAGTGATGCAATTTGGAAGAAAAATTCCAAGCAGTTATTCTTTTAGCTTCTTCTGGCATTGAATAAGAATAAATGTTCACATTTCTTTGGGTGAAAAAGCAAAACATAAAACCCCTCTTACAGGGGGGAAAAAAAAACAAAACAAAACCAAAAACATAAGTGTACATTCCCATATGTCACTATGCCTTAAGGCTAAGAAGATAAAACCCACTTCTTGTTGTTCTTGGAAGTGGTTGGCGAGAGCCTGAATGTGCTATCAGGCTCGGCAGCACCACTGGGCCCAGAGCTCCGTGGGGTTTTAAATGGAGAGACTCAGCCAGTTCCACCAGCTGTGCTAAATTGAATAGGGCGACCTTGAGTAGTGACTTTTCTTCCACCTCTGTAGGAGACAAATAAGCACAGAGCTTATCTGGACTTGTGAGTGCCCTTCTTTCTTTGTTCCCCATGTGGCCAGTTGTTTCAAGGGCCTCTCATTCCAGCTCTACATATCAGTTAAGCTTAGGTTACTCAATTGCTTGCAGGTAGCTGAGTGTGTTGGATGTTTTAGTTGGGACTAATCTCTGGTTCCCATATGGGGACAAGAGTATTATCACACTTCAGCCCACTGAAAAAAAAAGCTTAAGTGGGGGAAACTAAAAGCTTTGCAGGTGTTCTCCTCCCTAATGGACCAAAACACTGCAGCTTGTGTATACTTTTATTTGTAAAGTGTTTTTCTCTGTCTGGACATTTAGAATAAGGCTAGTGTAAAGCACTGCTGTTTAATTACTAGCAGGGCCAAAGGTTTCATTTTAATTCAAGATTATTTAAATAAAAACATTATTTATAAATGAAGTGCTGTTTTCTGTCCAAACATGTAAGAATGCTGCTTCTAACTGAGATCCAATGCTGTTTCAGAAGAATAAATGTTGTTGTTTTGTTATTGGATTTTTTTAAGAATTGGAATTTCTATTAAACCACTCATTATTTTAATCATGTCCAATTTTAAGATAAAATAAAACAGTGGAATACTTTATGTACCAGTATTTCATTTATACCAATACTGATTATCTTATATGCTAGCAACATATCAATATTATTTTTGAATCTAGTTGATAAACCCAAGTGATTGTCATCATAATCACTGTCATCACGATAAAAGCATATATTAACACTACCTTGTATTTGCATATCTCTTGTTACTTTTTGAAGCCTGGGTACATTCATCGTCAATCAACAAGTACTTATTGAAAGCCTTCTTCATTCCAAGCACTGTACAAAAGTGCAGCGGGGATTACAGACAATTTGGTAAAGAACTTAGTAATCTACCTGATGTACATAGAAGGCCATATTAGGCTTTGATATTTTACCTCTGTCATCTGTCTATGTAATTATATACAGACTCATTACAAAAGGTATTGAGGTAGCTTGCTAGATAGAATAATATAAATTAAGTCACAAGTTTTTCAGACCTATTTTTTCATCCAGATCATGAGAAAGCCCAATAAAATAATTTATAAGATTTTTGTTTTATTTATTCTTATGCTCTGACATAAACCTTGTTTCTAAGACAGAAAACTTGTAGGCTAGAGTTTGGATTGAGTTCAAATTTGATAGATGTGTAGGGGCTAGAGAGGCTAAAGAAGAAAGGGATGTGTGATCATACAATACAGGAGAAAACAAAGGCGGAAAGACATTAGGAATTCATTTAAAATTTCTCACTCAATTAATTGAAGTGCTAGTAACACTGTTTTAGTTTTAGGGGTGTTGTAACAAAGTAACACAAACTGGATGGCCATAAACAGAAGATTTTTATTCTCTCATTACTGGAGGGCAAAAGTCCAAAATCAAGGGCTCAGAAGATTCAGGCTTCGTCTGAAGTCTGTAGGAAAGAATCTGCTTGCACACCACTCTCCTGACTTCTGGGGGTGGCTGGTGGTCCTCAGTCTTCCTTGACTAACCCAGTCTCTGGCTCCGTTGTCACATGGCCATCTTTTCTCTTTCTGTCTGTACTCCTCTCTCCTTACTATAAAGATGCCAGTCATATTGGATTAACGGCCTGCCCTACTCCAGTATGACCTCATTTTAACTTGCCCAATTCCATCTCTAACAACTCTATTTCTAAATAAGATCACATCGTGAGGCACCGAGGACTTGGGCTTTCACATATCTTTTTTGGGGGACACAATGCAACACACAACACCCACTTCCACAAGTTTCTTTTGCCCAGTGTATCTCATGTTAGCAACTCTGAATAGTATGCTAGATCAGACCCAGAAATTCAACTGAAACAGTGCCTGTTAGTAAGTTTCCCCAGAATTGGCCTAACACAGTGAAGCAAGTTTTAAAATCCAAGTACCTTTATGTATATTTAAAAAAAAAAAAAGTATAAAAGAAAATTCCCTGTGACATAAACTAAGCAAGCAATTTGTACATTCCAATTTATATAAAAGTTTTTAACCGATCCCAGACATAAGTTTATATCTGTTGGCAAATATGTCAGAAAGAAGTTAATTACATTGCAGTCGTCGTTCATCCGTCATTGACTTTGCTCAGGCACTGAGATTAATGTTGGAGACACACAGGAAACAAAACACAGCTAGCCCTTCTTCTGGGATTTTGAAGTCTCACAAGGGGCATAGATAACATGAAAATGAACAGAAAATAAATATTAGAAACTGCAAGCTTGGGAATGCATTGGGAGGAAATAGACAAGAAGGGACGATGGATGACAGCTAAGGAGGATAACTTTAGTTAGGTTGGCCTGGAGAGAGAGGCCTCTGAGCAAGCACCTGTCATGCTGGGACCAAAGGGAAGAGAAGGTGCAAGCTAGAAGAAGGGAGAGCCAGACCACCTGGCTGGCAGGTGCAACACCCTGAGGCTACAAAGTGCTCATCCGGGCTGACAGCTAAAGGAAGACACCTGGAAAGAGTATGCAGGCATTTCTCAAAATGGGACAGGATCGGTTGCTGTGGGTCTCTTTTACTCAAATTAGATTGTGAGTACCTTGAGGGCAACTATGCACAACTTACTTGTATCAGTAGATATTAGTAGGAAAATGAGTTATTACTGCTTGCAAAGTTCTCAGGTATGCACCGTTGAGATCAATTCAACTAAGAAGCTTAAGAAATTTTTGAAACCAATGGCTTACATATTTTTAGAATCTAACTTTTGGGAAAGTGATGATTTTGGTTTTACATTTAAAAATAATGTTATCAAGTATTTAAAATCTAAACCATCTCATATTCACCTAGAAACATTTCAGATGTAAAAAGAAAAAAACTAGAACATAATTACTTGTAAACCCTCAACCATGGACAATGACTGTCAACATTTTAAGTGTAAATTTACAGAATCTATATGTATTTGTGTGTATGTGTATATGTATATATATAAAATAGTAAAAATAAAACAAAATTAAGTTAATTTATAGGAAAATGATTTGTATTTGTATTTACATTTTAAGGCAATAAGAAGTAAAAGATGGCCTTACAAATGAAAGATGCAATAATACTGGCAATTGTTACCCAAATAGTTACCTACACCATTTGTCTTTACTTCTTCTTAAGCTTCAAGTTATTCTTTAGTGTCCCAGCTTTTCAATGTGAAGAATTCCCTTTACAATTTCTTGTAAGGCAATGCTAGGGGTAATGAACTGCCTCAGATTTTGTTATCCAGAAATATCTTATTTTTCCCTCATTTTTGAAAGACAGATTTGCCAGATACATTATTCTGGGTTGACAATTTTTTTTTTTATTTCAGCACTTTAAATATGTTATCACATTGCCTGCTGGCCTGTTAATCATAATAAGGATCCCTTCCATGTGACACATTGGTTCCCTCTTGCTGTTTTCAAGATTCTCTTGGGGTTTTGACAATTTAACTACAACGGGCCTTGGTGAGAGTGTCTTTGACTTTATCCTTTTGGGAATTTGCTGAATCTCTTGGAATTGTGTATTCCTATTTTTCACCAGATTTAGGAAGGTTTTGATCATTATTTCTTAAAATATTTTTTTGCCCCTTTCTCCCTCTCTTCTCCTTCTGAGACCCTATGATACATATATTGATACTCTTTGTGGTATGCCATAGGTTACTCAGGCTCTGTTCATTTTGTTCTTGTCATTCTTTTTCTCTTTCTTCCATTTAAGCTGAATAATTTCAATTGTCTTATCTTCACGTTCACTCATCCTTTCTTCTTCCTCCTCCAATCTGCTGTGAAACCTTCTGTTGAATTTTTAATATCAGTAATTGTACTTTTCAGCAATTTCTATTTTATTCCTCCAGAATTTCTATTGCATTCCTGTTTATAATTTATATAGTTTCTTTCTCATTATTGAAAGTCTCATTTAGTTTATATGTTTTCCTTATTTCCTTTAATTCTTTGCTCTTGTTTTCCTTTAGTTCCTGGATCCTATTTAAGAGAGTTGATCTAAGATCTTTGATTGACAGGGCCATACTATCTTGTCTCTTTGGGTGTTTTGTAATTTTTTATTAAGAAATGTACATTATGAGTGTTTGATTCTGGCCTTCTGGGAATCTAGTTCTCTTATACCACAAAGAAAACTAAAAAAGAAAGAAAGAAAGGGAAAGAAAGAGAGAAAAAAAAACTCAAAAAACAAAACATCAAAACAACAAAAAAAATAAGGGTGTGCTGCCTCTCCAAGTCTCTCAATAGATGCCAGTGACAAGCCAGAAGCTGTTGCTGTTGAGGCCGTAACTGAGGCCAGCTTTTGTGTTGGTCCCTCAGCAATTTGCCAGCCCAAATCTCCAAAAATGATAAAGAGGAAAAATCAGTCCACATAAGGTGCTCTGACTCTTTCCATCCCAGTAGATGCTAGCGTGAGGCCAGAAGCCACTGCAGACAAGAAAACCAAAACCAAGACTATTGTTGGCACTGGTCCCTCACACATCCTCCAGATCAAGAAATGCACATACCAAAGCAATGACACAACAAATAAATGAAGAATGCAAAAAGGGAAAGAAAGAAAGGCAAGATGGCAGCATAGGGAGATGTGGATTTTAGTTAGTCCTCTAGAGCAGCTAGTAAACAGCCAGGAACAACTAGTAAATAGTCTGGAACAACTGGGGACATTTGTGACCAGACACACATTGTGCACCAGTCTGGAATGGGTGAAATGGCCAAGACCACACTGTAGAACTAAATGAAAATATCCTCATATAGATTATTGTGGTGAATGCACAGTTACATGATTATAACAGTAACCATTGATTTGTTTACTTAGGATGGATTAAATGGTGTGTGAATAAAACTGTTTTAAAAATATATATTCAGAAAGATACAAGTGCTGGAGAAAATGTGGAGAGAGGGATGTGCTTATTCCTGTTGGTAGGGATATAAAATGGTGCAGCCCATCTGGAGGGCAGTGTGGTTGTTCCACAGGATGCTAACTATAGGGTTGCCATATGATCCTGTAACCTTGTTATTAGATATATACTTGGAAGAACTGAAAATAGGACACAAGTGGACATCTCCACACTGTTATTTATGGTGGTAGTATTCACAATTTGCAGTGGATGGAGGTGGTCTAAGGGTACATCAACTGATGAATGGAAGGGTGAACTGTGGTGGATACATACAATGGAATACTGAGTGGCTGAAAGAAGGAATGAAGTTGTGTGTCCTGCAACAAGATATGTGAACCTTGAGGACAGTATGTTGAGTGAATTAAGCCAGAAACAAAAAAGATCAATATTATAACACCTCACTAATGTGGACTAAATATAAATTGCAGACTCTGAGATTTGAATTCAAGAGTATAGATAATCAAGGGAAGGCTTCTTGTAAAAGTTCCTGGATTGTAAGCTCTTACAGCAGTCACATCTATTTCTGAGTTGTTACAGTTATTGCTAAATTATAAGATGCTGGGCTCTTTGGATATAATCTGATCATTCCCTGGAACTTTGGCTATCTTTATGACACCTGAAACTCAGAGCTAGAGTTCAGCGGCCATGAAAGTCAATATTACCCTATATAGCAACTGTTAAAAAAGCAGAAAAAGATATCGGACTTTAGAGATATGAATGAATCTGATTAGTTAGGACTAGTGCAAATAAAATTAAAGGGTAAAGGACAATATTGATGGCATTTTAAAACTTCAACTTCAACCAAAGGAAGAGGTGTTCATATGGTGCAAAAATTCTATCTTCTGTAGCACAGTACATAATTTAACTTGTATACTAAGTTTCTTTGAACACCTTAAATACATGGAAACTTGAATAGGGAGGGGATCTTGTTGGTTTGTCCAGGTTAGTTTGATTCTCTGATACAACCCAGAGTAATTTGGGCAGAGAATAAAACATGTATTTGCACAGCTCCCTTGAGGGACTGTAGAAAAATGTAGACATATTAAACCTCCCAGCCTGGGGCACTCCTGATATGCTTCCAAGCATTAGAGACCACAAATTTAATAGGCCAAGGCCTCAATCTTGAGGCTTGTCCTTATGAAACATATTCCTGCAAAGGAGAAGCAAAGCCTACTTACAATTATGCCTAAGTCACCTGCAGAGAACCTCTTTTGTTGCTCAGATGTGGTCTTTCTCTCTAAGCCAACTCTGCAGGTAAACTCACTGCCCTCCCTCCTACATGGGACTTGACTCCCAGGGGTGTAAGTCTCCCTGGCAAAGTGGGACATGACTCCCAGAGATGAGTCTGGGCCTGGCATCATGGGATTGAGAAAGCCTCCTTGAACCAAAAGGGGGAAGAGAAATGAATCAAAATAGAGTTTCACTACCAAACTCCAACCCAGTAGCCTTAACTCTTGAAGAAGATTGTATAACAATGTAGCTTACAAGGGGTGACAGTGTGATTGTGAAAACCCTGTGGATTGCACCCCCTTTCTCCAGTGTAGGGATAGATGAGTAGAAAAATGGGGACAAAACCTAAATGAAAAATAAGGTGAGATGGGGGGGGGGGTGATGTGGTGGTTTTTTAATTTTTATTTTTTATTCTGATCCTGATTCTTTCTGGTGTAAGGAAAATGTTCAAACATAGATTGGGGTGAAGAATGCACAACTATAAGATGGTACTGTGAATAGTTGATTGTACACCATGGATGATTGTATGATATGTGAATATATCTCAATAAAACTGATTTAAAAAAAAGGCAGAGGAAAGGATACATTAAAATAGGTGCTCATGCAACTGTGATTAAAAAAAACAGAGTTTCAGTGGCTGAGAGATTTCAAATAGAGTTGAGAGGTCATTCTGGAGATTATTCTTATGTATTATATAGATATTCCTTTATAGATTTTAGTGTATTGAAATAGCTAGAAGGAAATACCTGAAACTGTTGAACTGTAATCCAGTAGCCTTGATTCTTGAGGATGATTGTATAAGTACATAGCTCTTAGAGTGTGACTTCGTAATTGTGAAAACCTTGCGACTGACACTCTATCTACAGTGTATGGAAAGATGAGTAAGAAAACAAAGACAAAAATAAATAAACAATAGGGGGGATAAGCAGCATGGGATGTTTGGGGTATTCTTTTCTATTATTTTTGTTCTTATTTTTATTTTGGGGGAAGTAATGAAAATGTTCAAAATCGATTGTGGTGATGAAAGCACAACTATATGACAATACTGTGAACCACTGATTGTACACTTTGGATGATTATCTGGTATGTGAATATATCTCAGTAAAATTGCATTAAAAATTGTCCTTCACAGAAGATATATACTCACCAACAATGAGAGAGAGAGAAACAGAGAGGGAGAGGAATAATAAAGAAAAGAAAACTAACAAAACAGTCCTAGTAGATGCTGGTAAGAGGCCAGAAACCTTGCCTCCCAACCCAAAAGGGCCAAACCCAAGGTCAGCATCCATGCTGGGCCCTCAGGAATTCACCAGATCAGGCAGGTACACACACACACACACACCCACACACACACACACACACACAAGAAAGCAAGTCAGTGGAAAAAAAGTGCACTCGCTCTTTATGTCCCAGTGAGGGCTGGTGGGAGCTGAAAGCTGCTGCTTCCCAGAGGGCCCAACTGTCCTGCTAGGGCCTCAGGGGTCCCCCAGACCAACCTCAACTTCCAACCCCAACTTTTGTTGGCCAAGTTTTCCTCTTCCCACCCTGGCTCCAGCTGCCTGCTCCCGGAATCTGGGACATGTCTCTGCCATTTCCACAACTGCTGCTTGCTGGTTAGGGCTCATCTTCACTTACAAAGGCCGAACTCTTGGCCGCCTGTCCCTTGTCTGGCATTCCCACGGTTGTTCTAAATGTCAGTTTGGGTCCAGGGTTACACCTAGTTAGTTCCAGTCCCTTTTTCCAGCACTATCATTTTTCCTGTGTTGGGAGTGATATGCAAAACTCTCTCCAACATTTTGCATCTAAACTTAATTTATGAACCTGAAGTCTCCTCCGATACTAATAGAAACTGTAACAGCTTTGATTCTTGTGGTTTTCCACTAGCAGTAGTGAAGTTGAACAACAGTTCTGGGGACTTACAAAGTCCCATGGCTTTATTCTTCTTGCTTTAAAGCGTGGATTCTTAGGGGAGGTCTTCAGTGATGTGTGCACACAGGTAACTGTTACTCACCTGGGGTTGTACTTTCAGCTCATGTGGCTTTCTGATGCACAACCAGGCCTTGTCAAATCTGGGAACTCTATTCCTCAAAATTCTTAATTCTCGGTTTTCTAGACTCTCATTATTATCCTGGATATGCTCCCAGGAGGCTGGTCCAGGTCCTTACTGCTGTTCTCCTCTTCTTCAGCTCTGGAATATCTTTGAGACCTCAGCCCTTTTGCCTCTCCATAAACAAAACCTGGACAGGGAACATCTGGTGGGTAAGGTCTGTTTTCTTTATTGCCACTTACCTTCCCTAAGGAGTGAGCATGAAGCCAATTATAACTTCTTACCTGAAAGTAAGGTGAAAAGATGTGGCAAACCCTCCTGAAAATCCTATCATTTTAGTAATCATTCATTCATTCTATCAGTGATTGCGAAAATATTTTGAATATGGATGACGACTCCTCTACTTTTTTATTAGACAAAGATATATATCCAATAATTCCAGGACTTAAAATTTCATAATCTGCTGGATGACAGTCAGTAAATCATTCCTGTTCTCTCAATTATCCAAGTAATGGTTCATGGAAGATGTAGGAATTTAAGAGACTTCAGACATTTTATCTCACATGAGTGTCAAAATTATCTTGGAAAGAGATATCCTTTCATTTTTAAACATGTTAAAACCAAGGTTCAGATAACCATTTTTTTTCCTCAAAGTAGGTTGCAAATAAATCTGGCAAATCTAATACTAGAATGAGTTTTAGAGCATACGATTTAGTGTTTTCCACTGCTCCAGAACCCCATCGGTAATCTCAGGTGACATGGCATAAAATAGGATCTCGTTGATGTTGACTTACCGTGAAAATGGAACCAAATCTAACCTACATGACCTGCACATTGTGCTGAGTGACAACTGCACTGCAGAGAGTGAGAGAGGCAGCTCCTGCATTACCACTCTCTGGATTTCCACGGGAACATCACTCTGAAATCTTCTCTGCAAAAGTATTATGCAGGGTTCCCAGCCTCCTCTTGAGGGGTATTTTAAGAATCCCAAGGCCTTACAGAATCCTAAGATACCAACATTAATGTTTATAATTCACTACTTGAGATGTATTACTATTTCTATTCAGGGTTAATTATAAGTGATATCAATTATTTAAAAGTGGTACTACACAGATAAGTACCAAAAATGCAGGATCCATTACATTGAAATGTATTCATAGAACTTCAAATTGATTTTCATTTATTCATAAACATTAATGTTATTAATATCAGCAAATCTTCCCATGCACAATAAATTATTTGCCTTGGACAGAGAGGTGGAAATGTGCGTCCCATTTAGTGATCGGGCAGGCACTTCCTCACATCACGAATCTTCATTGTGATTTTTTTTATTAACACATTCACAGCTTACATTATTTTTCTAGCTTGGGTGTAAAACACTTAAAGTTAGCCTGAGATCCCAAATAAGTGCACTCCACTGGGTATCTAGGGTGATTATAGAGACCTCCATAAATATTGGAAAATATATGCATATCTGTGATATTACATTGGAAAAAAAATAAAGACAATTCAAAAAATCCTATTTCAATACATCTTGTTTCATTGTCTATTTGGCATTCCTCTTGCTAATAAATTTGACAACTTTTAGTACTGTACACAAAATAGGGGCTGCATTTTCCTAGCACAATAATTAAAGTATGTCATAACTTTCCTTTTGTTTGTATCTTTCTAAAATACTATTGCATGTTTAAAGTTTTGTAACTGCTGTTTGTTTGTAATTATCTCTACACATTTTTATATCATAGACAGGCTACCAAATTGTGTCCCAAATACAGAAAATACAAAGAAATGATGTGAAAAATGAGTGGTGCATAAAAACATAGTCACAATCCCAGTTTAGGAATGAAGGAGAGAAGTGACCTCTAAGAAAAAAACCAGATTGTCAGTAGGCTTGCAGTAACCCTATTTTAGGAACACAGACAATTTAGGAAAAGACTGGATTTAAACATTATTTGATAATTTAATGTCAGCACATATTTTGGCCTTTACAGGGGCCCTATGTTTATTATTTGACACTTGAATATCTCAGAAAAAATCAGCAAAGCATAAAATTTGCTATAAAATATCTACTGTCTTTGCTTGTGTGAACCATGAAACTAAAATATTCCTAATTAAAAAATCTAAAATAATGGCACCTTAGGAAGAGAACCTCAGGAAATGTTGTCTTTGCCTACTATTAATTGCTAAGATATAATGAAGAAGAAAGTTCATCACAAAGAAATGACATTTATAAGGAGACAATCAATTTTTGGTTTTTAAAAGCTATTTTGAGGGACTGTGTAGCCAAAACATTATAATAAAAGTGGCTATGAAGAAACTTGTTTATTCATTCAACCAGGACAAGTAAGTAATAGAAGCATCCAAATAATTACACTATTAAAAGAAAATCTGAAAATGTTCGAGCTATCAATTCTGAATTTGTTCTAAAGTTCCTAGAGTTTTTTCTTAATGGGGGGGGTGGTTGTATGAAGAAATTTTAAGGATCATTTTTTTTAATTGTCACGGTCATAGGGAAACAATCAACTTTGAAAATTAAGCAGTGAGAAGAATCTCACCCAGAAATTATTGTTTTTTAGTTTAATGGATGCATTTGAATTCTATTAGTGTTCTTTACAACTCTACTTATTGCATAGAATGTGAAGAGGAGATTATTTTCTGTCTTTATATGAATCTATTCTGGTGAAGAAATTTGCAATTAAACATACAAAGAAGTTTATCTTCATTACTTTTGAGTTTTAAAGTAACAAATAAGAGAAATTGTACCTACATGGCATTACTTTTGGGAAAAAGGTTTCTTAAAGAACTTGTGTTCTGGAAACAGTGGAATGATCCACAGCCCAGCATTTCTCGTGGCCTTTAGATGGTCAGGATTTCAGAGGAATCTCCTCCCATATTTGCCTCTAGAGCCACTCTGGTTGATCAAACCGTCAACGTTAAGAAATGGAAAGATGATTGGAAAATGTACTCAACCTGGCGACAGTTGCTTAAGCCAATTAGTTTGAGCTTTCTTTTCTTGATGTGGCTAAAATGAGCAAATTTTATTAAGAAAAATATAGCAAAGACAAACTGTGCTGAATCATTACAGCATGTTAAGAGGCAGGTGGCTTAGGAAAGAATTGAGTACAAAAAGGTTTGCAATTCTCTGAGTGGCAAAAAAAAAAAAAAAATGGCATCATATGCCATGAACGAGTATGTAAGTTCTTAAAATTTTAGATGTCTCCATATGCATTTGAGAAGCAGTGATTTAATATTTTGAATCTAAGGGAAAATGTGCCCAGATTAATTAATTAACCTGATGTTTTATGGAGACTTTGTCAGGTTTGTCTAACCTCTACCACCTTCTTTTCTCCACTTTGCAACTTCTCAGCCTTTATGAAAGTTCACGGTCAGGATGGAGGTCTTACTCCCAGCAACGTTCACATTTTCATAGGCAATGATGCCCTAATGAACGATGATAAACTTAAATCTTAGATTTTAGGCATTACATTTGTTTGATTTGGATAGGAAAAAATGTCTAGAGCTTTTATTTAATGAGTTGACTACTCTGCAAAATCATAAGGCTGGGTTCTCTAATTAACATTTTAGAATTCTAAGGGGTATAATGAAAAAGATATATTTAAGGCAAAATTTCAAAATAAATATAACCATAACTTAAAAATCATCATAATTTTTCTTGAAAGCAGTTTAATTAGTGGTTTATATTTTTACTACTAAAAGAAACAAAAGCATTTCATTTTTCTATGAATATTGACTTGGTAGACCATTTAATTTTACAAATATTTTCTTGCTTTGATTATTATATAGTCAGTAGAAGGAAAATTAATGATAAAACCCACCTTGTTTTCTACTTGAAATCAGAGTCAGCCATTTAAATGAAATAATTTGATACGCAGTTTGCAAAGTATTCATCACCTTATGTAGTGGTGAGCATTCAAGTTTTCTTTTACTCACTTTTCCGCAGACACTTTATTTCAAAGAAGTCGGAGGTCTTTACAAATAGCTGAAATTGTTCAGCAAGCTCCCACTTTCAAAATAACTTTGAGCAGCACATGTGGGACCAGGATTAATAGCTTTGTTGGATAATGACTAGGATGAACCTTTCGTCAGAACTCAAGCTAAATTAGGCCTTTTGTCAGGTTTGAAAATGTTTTTAGCTAGCTTTTTTCCCCCAACTTTGCTTTATGAACTTTTACACAATCTGCTTTTACCTGGAAGCAAATGTGTTGAAATAGACACGGAATATTCTGTTCTCTGAAGTCTCACACGAGAGTATGGGAGACAGTGTGGCTCGTGGAGAGATTGCTGGATAAGTATCCAAGCATCTAGTTTTAATCCCTTCCTCTTTATTCACATGATACTTGGTTGAATTGTTTGAGCCACTTGAACCTACCTTTGAAATAAAGACAGAAGAATAGCTAGCAAAGGTAGTATGAACAACTGGTGATTCACACTGAGCATGCTCCAAGCCCTTAATGATCTGTGTTGCCATTATATTAATAACTCTTGCTTTTCAGATTTTGTAGTGATCACTACTTTGCTTAGCTGTTTTACTGACATAATCAAGTTCTTTATCATTCTAGTCTAGAAGGTTCTAGAAAGTGTTTCTTGCCAAACCAATTACCTTCCTATCGCTCAGCAAGGGTACTAACAGGCAAATGAATTGTCTCTGAAATGGAAGAGGGAACCCAGACAATGAATAAAGAGCCCAGTTGGATTTTTTAAACAACTTAGAGTTGCTGCAGCTCATTCCTCTCTCACCGAGTCTGACAGTCCCCATTTTCCAGTAACAAGGGTGTTAGTGTCACCTCATTATTTTGTTTGTCATCTTCTAAATTCTCAGAATTAGGAAAACACTCATCTTCAAATAACAATATAAACACATCTTCTTATTAAACTAAAAAAGAATTGCATGTACTGTCTTTTATATTTACCTAGGTTAATATTTCCCAGTAATATTGTACATAATTGCAAGTTAAAAAATACTGGAAATAAACTATAGTTATAAAAATGAAATGAATTTTAACCATAAGACTATTCAATGTTATTTCTCTTTTTAAAAGTCCATAACTAAAATAACAGGTTTTCAGGATGCTATTTTTGCTAACAACTTAGTTGTAATTTAATTTTTCCACTGGGTTTTAGACCTTGACTCACAGTTTTAAAATTCTGCAAACCCTAAGTTCCACCCACAACAGATACTACAAGATAAAATATTAAATAGCCAAAAGGGAAAAAAAAAAAAAAAACTGGACCTAACAGGCTTATTTACTCTAATAAACACAGTTCTAGATAATTAGTATATAGATAATTGATAATAATAGTATATAGAGGTGTTTAGTTTGAGTTGCTTCATCCAAAACTGCAGCCACTTAATGTCACTTATCTCTTAGAGAATAAATTGGCATCCTTGGCTACAATTTAGGAGTTGCTGAAAAAGGTTTTAGTGTTCCTGAAATTACATTCAGAACACATCTATTATGAATTTTAGCCAAAACTCTCAATATCTGATCTCAAAAATTCAGAAACTTGCCATTCCCTCAAAATTTCAAACATTTAGTAACTTTCATTTGAAATGGTGAATATGAGTTCAGAGAAATATAAATTCTTCCTTTTTTCCATGGAAAGAAAATACAGGTTTTAATGTTCTGTAGTACCATGATTTTAAATATAAAATGATGAAAATGTCGTTTTTACTCTATAAATGATTTTCAATTTAAAATGCTCCTTCTCTTGCATTTGTATTGACTGACTTTCATGAACACTGATACCGTGGAAAGACATTTTCATGGTAAGCTGGATATAGAGAAATCAGAGAGATAAATGAGGTAATCATTTGCAGATACAAGGGCTAATGAGTGAGTCAAAAGAAAGGAATTTATTTATTTTTGTTGTTAGAGCATTTGCAATATAGAAATTCAGAGCGCAATTAGAAATAAAATAACTTCTTTGTGGAATAAAATAAAATAAATCCAGAACTTGGCATTTGCCTAGCACACAGTTGGTACTCAATAAATGCTGGTCAAATGAATGAGAAAATGCACGACTGTGTTTATAATCATGAAGTTCCAAAGGATTGGTATGAAGCAACCAGCCTCTCAAAATCTTCTTGGAAGGTCTTTCTTATAATTTACATATTCTGTTTCCTTTTTCTGAGATGCTCTGCCTTTCTCCAGTCATCTCCCACTCTTAAATTAACACTTTGCATGTTTGTCTCCCTCCCTTATGCTGTATGTTATGCAAGGTCTTATTTTCTGCTAAGCTTGGTGCCTGGTACATACCACCCTGCCCTCTTGTCCTCTTCCTCCTTGGCTGTCTTCTAACCTGTTTTCAGTACAGCAACCTGAGTGGTCTCTTTGAAACCCAAAACTTATGATTTTCTTTTCTTTCTCCAATAAGCCAGCTTCTTTTCTATCTCTAGACCTTCTCTTCCTGGATCCCCCAGCTGACTTCCATCTTTGCCTAGCTAATTACTATTCAGCCTTAAGACCTTGCTTAAAATATCAACTACTCACATAGGCAGTTACTTTCCTTATTTTCCCTTTCAAAATAAGTCAATCTTCAGTGAAGTCTTCTTGTTCTTTATAGGAATTGTTGGAATTTGTAATTGATGTCTATATGTATCAATGGGGTCAGGGCCCATGTCTCTTACATTCATCAAAATAAAATTAATTGCTATCATGTTGGGTGGCACATAGTACATTCTTACTACAGATTTGGTTAATAAATAATGAATCTTACTTTTGTTCCCAATTTTTCAACTTACCAGGCAATCTATAATTTGGGGAACATTACTTAAATTATCTTACTCTCCTTTTATTCAACTTGTGGTTCTCAGGAGGAAAAGTCATAATGCAGATAAAGGCATCTTAGAAACTGTAAAACACTGTGTAAACATAAAGTGCTGCCAGAAGAGGTTCCTGAATTGAGGGTTCAGGGTATGGTGAGGTCAGTTCCAAGGCACCCCAGCTACGCTGACAGGGGCTCCTGGGCTGACTGCCCTTTCAGACCACAGTCCTGCTGGACAAACAAGCATCTGAGACCCACAGAAAAGGCTGGGCAGTAAAGAAACATCTTGAGAGAAAGGGAAAAAGACCAAAAAAATAAAAAAGGAAATGAAGAGTTAACAGTTTTAGAAGACCTGGTAAAAATTTCACCTTTGAAAGTTAATATAATTGCAAGTGTCAAATGCTTTGGAAAGGTGGAAGAAAGAATTCTGTTTGTGTACCCCTCCTGGATCAAAGGGATGGATGTGGTGCTTAGTCCACATCCGAATAAGAGCCTGTTACGATGGGGCCCGGGCTTCTGCATTTTCCAAGTGTTAACTGAAGTTCCCCTTATGCAGTCATGCTTGAGAACCGTGCGCTGGAGACAGGATAAGTCTTGGGGTGCTGACTTGGAAATCAGAGCGGCACATTCTTATCTCAGGAGGTCCTCAAGGAATCAAAAGAAATTGTTACTAAGTGAAACCAGAAGCTTTGACTGGAAACAGCAGTAGCTATGTGAATTAACCCAGGAGTTTGGTAGTTGACGTTTTTCACCTCTTTGAGAAATAATCACTTTTGAAGGTCTTCCTGATATGGAGAGAGTATAAAAAGACATACTAGGGATCTGCGTCCTCTCCATTTAAAGGTGACAGGACAATCGAGCCACACCCGCAGTACATGGTTCTACAGAGATCAAGACAGAAGTAAACTCTTCTTGATTTCTTTTGATGCATTTAATATGTCCACACTGGTAAACTTTGGTAAATTAGCAAAAGGTATGGCTTAAGCCAACAATATCCCTCTACCTTAATCAAAACATTATTGACTCTTTTCTGCAATGAGTGCCTCTTTCTTGAAGTCCTTTTCACATTCCCATCATTACACTTCCACTTGAGGGAAGGCAGGAAATGGGAGTTAATAAAGACAAAATTCAAGCCAATAATTGTGGTTTGTGTGTGTGTGTATGTGTGTATGTTTTAGCAACAGACACTGGGTACAAAGGTTAAGTTAAGAATGATGAAATAAAGTGAGATCTTACATTTTAGGTGGATTCAACTTATTTCTTTTGTTCTTATTTCCTATTAAGCTGCAAAATGACCAAATTTATGTACTGTGTACATCTAAAAGTACCTGCTGCCGTGGTCCCACGGTGCTTTTGTACATATTAAGAATCCTCCACAAATCCCAGTATTATGTGATTCACACATAGTGCAATTAATTAAGCACTGGGGAGACCAAATGTCTTAGTTAGAATTTGGATATTCTGGTTTCTAGTAAATTTTCAATTTTTTTTCCTGTAAAAACGATTCTTGCAGACTGGACAATTTACTGCCACTACCTCAGCTCCCTGACTAGAGCACAGCTTTTGTTCAAAGAGGGATTTGACTTTCTTTTTATTTTCTTTAGTAAAGAAGTTGCGGGTTTACAGAATAATCATGCCTGAAATACAGGCTTCCCTTATACCACCATATTATTAACACCTTGCATTGGTGTGGGAGATTTGTTACAATTTATAACACACTTTTATAATTGTACTATTAAATATAGTCCATGGTGTAACTTAGGGTTCACTGTCTGTATAGTGAGTTCCATGGATTTTTAAAAATTTTTATTCTGTTACCATATATACAATCTAACATTTCTCCTTTTAATCACATTATATATATATAAACAGTGCTGTTAATTACATTATCAATGTTGTCTATTGAAGGAGGAGTAACCAATGGAATAGAATGATTTCCACACTGACCAAAATGGAAAATGGAGTTTTAGTGTAGCCCAGAAATATCAGCCATCATTTTGGGTCTACTCTAATTAAATCCATTAGATCATTGAGAAAAGTTGTCAGCTTCAGAAAAATTTGTATGATGGCAAATTCGCAAGGCAAACTATTTCTGTGGTTACTGTATCAAATGATGTGAATGTGAGAATTGTTTAGGTAGGACCTGAACCATTTCACAAGGAGACCAAATGTTTTGTTTATTCTGTGAGAAAGTTCTGTGGGAATACCAGCAAATGATGGAGCTCAGGCCAGAATCATCGTGAAAACAGGAGAAATTGAGGGACAATGTGACCAAACAGTTGTACTTTACAAAATAGCCTTACACTCAGTTATAGAATAGAATGTATATGCATACAAATACATAGACAGCATTTATATGTAGCTGTGGAAAATGTGTGTAAAGATACAATAATAGTTTCATTTTAGCCATTCATTATTATTGTTTAAAGTTATGTTTACATGCTTTTAAAAGGGATAGTTTCTAGACCTATAATTCTCTTTGTTTGAAAATGTTACAGGATTCTCTCATCTAGCCCATATTCTTTGAAATGGTAGTATAGGCAAAATATTATTTTCATTAGATGTTCATTAGGATAAAGACTATTTAAGACATAGGCAGTCACTACTCTCTCAGAATCTGACATCTAGTAGATTAACCATTAGAGGATACCTGTGATATAAGAGAGTAGAGAGTGAAATTGGAATCTTTAGGAAAGGTAATAATTCCTTCTGGATGAGGCAATGGAAAATATGGATTAAGGTAAAATAGAGGTATAAACCTGTCATTCAAAATGGATGCAGTGAAACATAATGTTTATAAAAGAAAAACAAAACCAGAAATACAGGATCACTATATAAAAAATAGACCTAAAGAAAAATTGGTTCATAAGGTTTAAAGAGACCACAAGGGTCATCAAACAGGAAAAAAACAAACAAACAGGATTTGTAATGCCAATAGTATTTTCCCATTGTTCTGACTTTTTTCACATTTTTTTCCTTTATGGTGCTATTAAAGTCTAAGTCTGCTTTTTTTTTTTTTTGAAATATGCAATGTAATTAATTAATAAATGATGGCAAATAAAAATTAAAGTAAAAAACTTTAAGGTGGAAAGATGGTCATTTTGTAAAATAATAAAGCATATAATAATAAAATTTTAATAACCATAATCTGTATGAACTAAATAATATAGCATCAAAATGTAAAGTTACAACACTGTATGACAGAAAACACAAAGAGTAAAATGAAAACTTCCTAATAGTGACAGAATTCACAGGACTCCAAGAAAAAAAAAAGGAATGCACATTAAGGTGAATTTTTAATTTAAAAAAAGAAAACAACTATATGAGTAAATAAGCACCATGCTGGAAAATTAGCAGGAACAATCATTAGGAATTAATAAAAATTGAAGACTTAAAGAGACTACAAAATAAATCATCAAGAACTAAAACTTAAAAATAGAAACATAATGAAATAAATTTCATCAAAAAAGCCAAAAGTTAGATAAAAAACAAAGTAGAACTTCTAAAAATAAAAATAATATTCATTGAATGTCAAAGTTCAACTTATGAATTAAGAAAGACAGTTGACCTGAGAATTGGTGAATTTGAAGATAGAGCTGGGTTAATTACAGAGAATGTGACAAACAGAGATGGAACATATGAAAACTCATTTGAGACGTATAAAAAGAGAAGCTCCAGCTGTGTGTAATAGATGTTCCACAAGTGAAAATAAACAGAATGGGAAAGCAAAAATATTGGAATAGGTAATAAGTTTTAAAAATTCAAAATTGAGGGAACATTTGAATCTATGGCTTGAAATAAGCCACCAATTCCCATGGCAAGACAAGCAAAAAATAAATCTCCTACACAAGCTGATGTTAGAGAGAAAATTTGCTAAAAGTAAGTAGAGAATAAAGGTGCATTGCTTACAACAATACAACAATATCAGACATCACATCCATAGATGAACAAAGCCAGTAGAAAATATTTTAGAGTACAAAGTGAATAACACTCAGCTTAGTATTTCATACCTAGCTAAATTATCATTTCAGACCAAGAAAAAGAAATATTTTTAGAAAAAGAATGGAAAAAACTATTATTTACAGACCGTCACTGAAAGATATACTTCAGTAAGAACACTGAACCCAAATAGAAGAAATTGGATGCAAAAGCCAGTGATACACAAAAAATAGTAGTCATTGAATTAAAATATGGTTTGACCATATATATACATATGTATACACATCTCTACAGAACTCTTCCAATTTAGATTAAATTCTAATACACATTTAAGTTTAAAAAGTTAAAATGTTGAATAATTTTATTCTTTTCACCAGAAGAACATAGATTGTTCAATTAAAATTTGTTAAACAAATATACATGTTAAAAATATGAGCACCTACTAAAAAATGGAAATACAATTTTATTTCAAAATAAGTAGAAGAGTAGTAAAGGGAGAGAACTAAAGAAAATTCAGTCAATTCAATATAAAGAGGAAAAAGAAAGAAAAAAACAGAAACAAATGATACAATGGCAAATAGGACAAAAATACAGAAATGTCAGACTTTATCTGTAACATTACAGTAAGTATAAATATCAATTATTTTCAAACTACTTATTTATTGACAAACATCCATTCACAGTTTTCAAAAGACACTTCTAAAATATTACAGCACAAAAAGGTTTAAGAGAAAGGGTAAAATGCTAAACCCTACAACCAAAGGAAAGCTGGTAAAGAATTATCATTATCAGGTTGAGTATATTTTAAGATAAAATAGTTATTAGGATATAGAGAAATATCACATCATTATACAGAAACTATTTTTCAGGTACCATAATAATGTACCTGAAAGCACCTAACAAGATGACCTCTAAATATATATAACATTAGCTCGTGGATTACTGTGTGTTACAAAAAATCAAAATGCAAGGCAAAATTTTTAACACATCATTACCAGAAACTGATAAAATAAGTAGATCAGATGATGATGATGATGATAGTTATAAAAATGATGATTTTAAAGATTTAAAAATTAACAAGCTCTAACTTTTAAGTTATTTATAGAAACTTACAACCAAAGACCAAAGAATAATATACCTTCAAGTACACAGGAAGTATTTATAAAAATTGTCTTGTTCTTGGAAAAAAGAATCTATATAGCATAGAAATAAGAAAGAAAGAAGGAAAGAGAAAGAAAGAAAGAGAAAGAAAGAGAGAGAGAGAAAGAAAGAAAGAAAGAAAGAAAGAAAGAAAGAGAAAGAAAAAAAAGAAAGAAAGAAAGAAAGAGAAAGAAAGAAAGAAAGAAAGAAAGAAAGAAAGAAAGAAAGAAAGAAAGAAAGAAAAAGAAAGAAAGAAAGAAAGAAAGAAAGATAGATGAGAGTAAAGGTAAGAAAAACTACATGTTCAGGGGTATGAAAAAATGATATTGATAAAATAAAAATTTATAACATAAATTAAACTATCGATAACTGAAAAACAAGGTAGACTCTTCCTATAAAGCATGCAGGATGAAAAGAAGGCTATAATTATAGGGAAAGTTACAGTATTAAAAGCATGTATCAGAAAACAAGAAAGACCAAAAATGAATGAGCCCAGCATTCAAATAATAAAAAATAAGTTTGAGAACAGAATAAATGTAAAAATAAGTGGGAGGAAATATCAATAAAATAGAAATTATGAAACGGGGAAAAAGTAAAAAAAGAGATCAATAAACCTAAACTGGTTCTTTGAAAAGACTCTGTAATGTAATAAAACTAAATCAAACTTTCATGAAAAATTGTTCTAGATAAAAGTGAAAAGAATGCCCAAATTACTAGGTTTAATACTGTAGAGGAGACAAAATTCTAATATTATAGCGATCTTTCTCAGACAAAAAAATACGAGAAAATCCTACCTGTCTTAGTCAAGATGGAACTCTCTGTCATTTTCTAATGGATCTGAAAACTGTTCAGGTTCAACTGCTCCTTTA
The DNA here is from genome assembly GCF_015220235.1 of Choloepus didactylus. NCBI lineage: Eukaryota > Metazoa > Chordata > Mammalia > Pilosa > Megalonychidae > Choloepus > Choloepus didactylus. Next base: position 69,437,810 of record NC_051323.1, read on the forward strand.
TTATTTATACCCTCCCAATTCTTTTCCAAGTTTAATAGCTCTATTAGACCGTTCTTCACACCATTTTCAAAATTAATTTCAGACTGATTAACATCAAAGCATCTAAGAAAAATTAGAGAAAAAAATGTTTTTGACTTCTGAATACAAATGGATCTCTTAAATAACTCAGTAAAATCACAACACATAACATAATAATAATAATATGTAAAATTCTCTACGACATAAAACAATCTAAGTAGGTGATGGGGATTGAATTATGTACCCCAGTGTGGACATGTCCTTGGTCTTGGTCTGCATTCTGTCAGTTATGGTATGTAAATAAGATTTCTTTAAGATGTTACTTCAATTAAGATGTGGCCCAACTAAATCTGGTTGGGCTTTAATCTGGGTAACTGGAGCAGAGTGAAAGTTGGGCGGAAAGAGAAGCCACCGGAAGCAGCCAGGACCGGAAGTCAACCGGAACCCGAAGAGAAAGGAGAAGATATCTCTATGAAACAGAAAAGCAGAGGAACCACAAAGACCGTCAGCCAGTCAGAAGATGCCGACTGAGGGAGGAAGCAAGTCTTCTAGCATCTGGAACTGTGAGCCAAAAAAAATTCCTGTGGTTTAAACCAACCCACTGTATGAGGCATTTGTTTTAGCAACCAAGAAACTAAAGCAGCAGGTTAAAAAAACAAATAAAGGCCATAGACTGAGGAAAGATATTTATAACACATTTTATAAAAGAGTTTCATGTCTTAAACATCTTTGAAAATTCATAGAAACAAAAGGTTAAATAATCAAAATATAAAAATGGAAAAGGAAATGAACAAGCAATGAAAGGAGCTAATCTGAATGCTTAATAAACACCCGAGTATAAGCTCAAAATCTCTAGTAAAGAGAAACTGAAAGGTACAAACTAAAACAGCAAACTTCCCATTTCATGATCATCACACTGACAAAAATTTATAAAATCTGGCAATAAAAACATTTTAGGAGAATATGGAGAAATGAAAGTTCCATACATGTTAGCAGAATTCAAAACTACTTCATAGACCAATTTTCCAACATCTAATTAAATTGAAAATGAGCATAGCTTATAATGGAACAATTTCCCTTCAAACTACTTATCTTAAGCTCTCACAAATGTGCAAGAATTTTTATTGCAACATTGCATATAATAAAAAACTGGAAAAAAGTCCAAAATATCAATAGGGAAAATCCATCATGCTAATTCATAAAAAGAAGTAATGCAAAGCACTCAAAATGAATGGACTACTATCTAAATGCTGTGATGTATAATCTGAAAGCATGATATTGAGAGAAAAATTGCTGAATTAAGAATTCAGTATACTGATTGTGTAAACTTTAAAAACAAATAATGTTATTTTATCATATGGAGTAATACATATGAATTAGAGTATAAAACATTTATTGGATTACTGCATGCCAACTTTAGAGTAAGTACTGCAGAAAAGGAAGGAGATAAAATAGGGAAGTGACTTGTTCTAGTTTCCTAATGCTGCTGGAAAGCAAAACACCAGAAATGGATTGGCTTTTATGAAGGGGGTTTATTTGGTTACACAGTTTCAGTCTTAAGGCCATAAAGTGTCCATCAACAAAGTGTACCTTCACTGGAGAAAGGCCATTGGCATCTGAAAAACCTCTGTTAGCTGGGAAGGCACATGGCTGGCATCTGCTTGCTCCTAGGTTGTGTTTCAAAATGGCTTTCTCCAAAATGTCTGCATCAGCTTCCAACAGCCGTCTTCAAAATGTCTGTCTCAGCTCCAGCTCACTGTGAGCTCCTGTCTGAGCTTATATAGGGCTCCAGTAAATTAATCAAGGCCCACACTGAATGGGCAGGGCCACATCTCCATGAAGGTTATCCAATCAGAGTTATCACGTACAGTTGGGTGGGTCACATCTCCATGGACACTGAACCAATAGGTTCCAACCCAATCCACACTAATATGTCTGTCTGCATGAGACGGCATTAAAGAATATGGCTTTTTCTGGGGGACATAAATATACAAACCAATAGAGTACTCAAATACAGCTGTATCTGTAATTATTATGCATTATATATGGCAAAATATATACACTTGTTTTGCATGGGTGATGGATTCATGAGTCATTAATTATGCTATACATTCTTTGTATATTTGAAATATATGTAGAATAAAAAAGTAAGTTAAATTAATCAAAGATCTGTATTTCAAGCCACAGAAATGAAACAAACTAGCTATACCTAGTTAGAAAATTTCTTGACTTATGTGATTAAAAAATTCAGAGACCATGTATCAGACATAAATGGATCTAGGTGCTCAAGAAGTATCTTTCTTTTTCTCATTTTCACTCTGTCCTTCTATTTTAATACCTTGTGTGCTTCTTTCTTCTTATTTTCTCAGATTTCCTGTCCAATTTCTTTCTGGCTGGCCTTCTCTATGTTTTGAGAAAGATGGTCCCAGTTAGCTTCCCTCATATACGGCCTCTGCATCTCATTTTCCATAAAGAGATAAAGCATTAAGGGAAATCTCCTAATATGACAGTGTATGGCCCTGCATTGGACACAGTCTCCCCTGGACCATGAGGAAGGACATGGTTGAAATTCAGCTGGTGGACCTCAGTCAGGCCTTACTGGAGATTATGGCTGGTATCTGCTCTAATTGGCTGGCAGCCTGTTCTGAAAAACTGGTGATGTGCTCTGCTGGCTGTTAACCAATTTTTAATGATACCACTGGGTATGGGGTACCTTCATTGTCTGGCTTGGGTGAGTGGTAGGTGAGGCAGGATCCCTGATTAATGTGGTACCAGAATCACATGGAGTGGGAAAAGGGAACCTTCCAGATGAAAGCCAGCAAAGGCAGACATGACAACTAATAACACCTAAATACACCGAACAGTAAATCAACATAAATGTGATGTTAATACAAAACTCCAACATACTCCCCTCAGACTTTAACAGATTGACAACAAAAGATAAGGGCATAGAAGTTTTGAAAAATATAATAAATAATATCTGATTAATATATTGGTATACTTTGGAAAACATAACTTCTCTAACTTTCATGAAAAATTAATCATGTAATGGACCAAAATACCTCAAAATATATCCCATACTAAAAATTTTGCAGGCCACAACTTCTGATCCTGTTAACATAGTACATGGAAAATAACTTTTAACAACTGTTTCACTAAATAACTATTAAGTTCAAAGGAAATGAAAAAAATATTGTCGAAAATAATAAAAATAAGAATTCAGAAGAACACATCCTGTGTATGGTTCACCACCATAGTGTTACTCATTATTGTAAATATTTGCAGTACTACAGAAAAAGTTGAAATAGTATTCAGTTCCACAAATTAAATGAGAACACTGCCAATTCCCCATTAGAAAACAAGAAAAATAAAGGGAAAGAAATCAAGATAGAAAGAGAAAGAAAATAAATTCCAAAACAATAATAATTGAACCAGAAAAATGAAGAAAACAGTTAGAATGTTGTACTTTAAAAAAATACATAAACACTTGACAAATTTATTCATTAAAAATAGAGAAAATGCATATTTATAGTACAAATATTGAGAACAGAAGATACAGGAGATATATATATGAGAGAATACTTTGATTTGGATAAAAATTAATTGAAAATACTTACAAAATGGATATTTTGTGGTAAAAAGATACTTTTGAAAAATTAGTCCAAGAAGATATAGAAAGCTACAATGTATAAATATCTGTCAATTTAATTAATCTATTGTTAAGTAATTCCTTTGAAAAAAATACTTTATACTTAGAGAATTACACTAGTAGATTCTCTCTCTCTTTTAAATAATAGCTAAGTACTATTAGATATTAATTGCCCCCAAGCCTTAGCAAAACAAACAAGCAAACAAAAATTGGTATCAACAAAAGATGGACAGTGTCATTGAAGCCTGGGAAGAGAAACCCATGAAACAACAGACTCTTCTGCTTAATAAATAACAATGTGAAAACTGAAAAGTAATCATTACCAAAACTAACTCAACAAATTATTGAAAGAACAATTCACATCATAGAACATCTAATGTATCTCAAAAATGTATCCAGTAAGTGTGCAGGCATGTTGCATGATGGGTCATCTGCTACATTAGCATGCATAAACTGCTCTTACCCTCACAATCACCACATAAAGAGGCATTGTCATCTCACTGTTGTAGATGAAGAAATATAGCCATCAGTGTAAATTTCCGAAAGCCATGCAACTTGCTGGAAATGGAATTCAAACGCAGATTATTTTAAATCAGTCCCAAACTTTTGTCTGAGTGATGTCCATGTGTCTGCCAGTTTATTCGTCTCCCTATCTCTACCTTCCACCCATTCATCTGTCCACCAATCTATTAACCATACATTGAGAATTATTGTGATAATATGTCCAAAATGATGTGTAAAGATATTCACACCCAGTCCTATAAAGTCCTTTTTCAGAAAACTAAGAATAAGAAGATGTCTCATTAATATAATAGGGCTCATTTAACTTAACGAAAAATGAGCATCACTAAACACGTTAGAAACAGTCGCTTTCCAATTTGGAACTAGTTAATTAAATACCTAATTAAACCATGATTATTTAAAAGTATTCTGAAATTTCTGTCTTCTCTTGTATATTACAAAATAAATAAAACCAGTGTAATTAAATTGAAAACATAGAAATACTGTTTTTACAAGACACAGTTGCTATGTACTATGTACTATTAAATGTATTATTAAATATACTATTTAATAACATTATTATTAAATTAGTATCTGGCAAAAAGACAGTCAAAATAATGAAAGAGAGTAACTTAGATGTCAGTAGAACAGGAACTTTATATATGGTAACAGAGCCATCAAATTGAATGGGACAGCTAGGAAAATGCTAGTTATTTGAAAGAATTAACTTGAATCACAAAATAAAATAATTCCAGATTGATAGATAGATATGTGATAAAGTAAGTAGAGTTAAATGTCAATAGCAGAATCTAGGTGGTGAGTATATGGGAATTTGCTGTAAAATTCTTTAAACTTTGTTGTGTTTTTGAATAATTTCTTAATAAAATATTGGAAAAATAATTATCATAAGAAGAATAATAATGAATAAGCAAATATAGAAATAAAATAACTGATCAGAATTAATAAGCTTAAAAGTGCTAGAAATCTGCATTTATCTGACCTTAGAATTTGAGCATTTTTCATATTTTGTTGATTAATTAGATGTTCTCTTCTGTGAATTGTCTTTCATAACCTTTGCCCACTTTTGTATTTTATATTTGTCCATTTTCAATGCCTTCTTGCAAACATTCATTGTTTATTATAAACATTAACCTCTTATTTTGCTTTATGAATGATTTTCCATACCTTCATTTTGTGTGCACTTTGTTTTTGGTATTATATTTTTAAAATACATAATTTTAAATTAAGTCACATTGAGAAAAAAATAAAAAAGATCAGTTTCACCAAATTCCTGGTAGAGAAGTGGAGCAGTGACTACTCCTATATTGCGAGCAAAATTGACTAGAATTTCAGATGTTTTTTACAGAACAGCCCAGCAAATATTTTAAAACCAAAACATGTATATCTCAAACCATAAGTCTATAAATAAAAAGTACAAGGATGCTAATTGCAGCATGCTGTGTAATGGAAACAAACAAACATAAGAAAAGAAAACAGAATGTTTGATTAAATTATGGTTAAAAATGATTTCGGGCTTTACCAGTTGACCTAGGGAGATGTCCATCAGGTTAAAGCAAGATACAGTAAAAGCACACCATATGATATCATATTTAAGAGAAATGAATGAAAAATTTCCTGTGTATGAATATATTCAAACATATGCCTGCACATGATTTTATGAGCACAGAGAAAAATATAGAAATATCTAAGCTGTCACATAGGTTACCTAGGGGATGGATGGGAGGGCCTGACTGGGGATGGAGGTGTGGAGAGGAGAAAGAAATGAGGAAACACACACAGAAAGAAAAGCTTATATTCAAAGACTAGTAAGAATTATATGTGTGATTGTATGAAAGCCAATTCAGAGCAATAAAAATCACAGATGAAATTATTGTTTTTAAACAATATTTAATGGAAATTACCATCAAATATGACAGGAAAAGATTGATTTTGCTAATACGTTAAGAAAATATATAAACCAGTGCAGAAACGATTCATTCCCTAACACTTTTGAAATCTGTTTTTCACCATATTCTGTGTATCTCTCAGCTTCAAAAAAGTTTGGCAAATTGTTGTTCAGCATCTCAAAGTCCAGGTTGAAGCCCTGTGAAGGGTTATCAGTGCCTTCCTCCAGGTGAATCAGATTGTTAATCAGTACTGTTTGGGCATGATAGCACAAAGCATTATTAAGGCAACCTAAATATATAAGCAGATGTCCCATAGGAATATGAAAATTTGCCAAATATTTTTTTGAAATCCGTATGCATCCTGTCCACCAAATTTTCCTTCACTACCAGAATAATAAATTATCAGAAAAGAAATGAGTTTATCATGACCTAGATTATAATAAATGAACTGAAGAATCCAATTTAGTATATTTTTTCTGGATGAATATCAAGCCCATTTATCCACAATTTAGGGATTTAATATTCTTTCACTTTGGGCAATGGAATTTCTCTATCTCCAGCTGTGTGGCACCTGTACAATTATTCATATTCCTTAATTTCATCTACCAATGTTAGAAAATATATTTGCTATTTTTCTCAATAGCCAGAGATAGAATTTTTCAGTTTGTAGTCTTAAATGTAGAGTAGCTCCCTGGCTATTTCCTTCCCCCAGAGTTTCTGTTCAATCTTACCAATTTTTAGTTTAATCTTAGTCTTGCAACCATTTTCTCTTACATGAAACAACAACAACAAAACAATTTGAGGATGATTTCATTTGTTCACTACTCATAACCTAGTACTATTTCAAATATTTGTCCTGTGTCCAGTGGTTGTAATGTTTTGGTACCACAAACACATTTTAGAATCTAATGAAAGATTTTTTCCCTAAAAAATGTACACACACCCACACAAATTTGTCATTATATTTCAAATACACTGAAATTCTTTTGTGCATCCCAGTTTCAGAATCTCACCCCTAACCCTTTGATTTTATTTTCAATTTAGAAATCTAAATACTTTGAAAACCTCTGGTTATTGTCCCAGTTTTATGTTCCTGACTGATTCCTACCAGCATACCATCTAGGATTCTTTTGAGGAAAACTGCCATTTTTCCGAAGAAAAAAATTCCACAGTTCATGTAATGCTTTTAATGGAAGGAGAATCCATTGCATGAAGGCCATCTAAATCTTTTAGTTTGTACATAGAGATGTTTTTTCCCCTTGCCAGAAAAGTGACAGTTGGCCATTAATTATTGAGGCATCAAGGAAAAAGAGCTCTGGTTCATGAGTTTTCGCTTACTATCCTATACCTTTCTGTGGAGTAGAAAAATCAGGCTGAAAGATTTAATTATGACTACACTAAAAGCAGGAAAACCAACAAAGGGTAATAGGAACATAGAAAAAATCTGACTCGATAGGACCAGAATGTTAGTGCTCATGAGCGTGGAAACATACCTGTCTTACTCCCCACTGCAGCCCCCGTGGCTGGACCAGCACCTCATTCTAGAAGGACCTGAACAAATATCTGTTGAATAAACAAATGTGTGATAGCTTGCTTCTTATTTTCGTTTCTTGCTTAGTTCCAAGCCTACCTCTGTCTGACAGAGGGAAGTTCTACTTTACTACACTAAAGCGTGGCTGGATTCTGTTCAGTTCAGATCTAAGAGAAGGAGTGAGAGAGACGTTTTCCTGCCTACCTGTGTCTTACCTTCCAAGTTCAGTTTCAATTGCTCTCCTGGTCAATTCATATCGGTTTCTTTATGTAACACTTATACGTAGGGATTTTTGTTGTTCTTATCTGTTTGTTTTTGTCATTTGTTTGTTTTTGTCTTTGTTTACCTTATGGCACCTTAAAAGATGACCAATTTATTATTATTATTTATGTATTATTACTTAGTCATCAGAGGAATGCAAAATTAACCACAATGAAACAACTAGCAGACTGATTAAAATTAAATATACCAACAATACCAAGTTTTGGCAAAAAATGGGGAACAACTGGAACTCTGAAATAATGCCAGTTGTACTCTAAATTGCTATAACCAGCTTGGCAAATATTTGGTAGTATCTATTAAAGCTTAAAATAGTCATACTCTCTGGCCTAAAACTTCCAAAGCTAGGTGTATCTAATAGAAATAAATATAAACAGTCACAAAGAAGACATGTGAATATATTTACAAAGCTGCATTATTCCATAGTAGTAAAAAACTAGAAGCAACCCAAATGTTCATCAACCCTAGAATGGATAAATGATTTATCCTTTTCATTCAGTCAAATCCTACATAACAGTGCAGATGGATTATCTCTGCTAAATGCAACAAGAGAGGGGGATCTGTGATGCAGCATTAGCAGACTCAAGTGTATAAATTGCATGATTCCAGGGGGCTTTACTGATTTTGAAAATATATACCTTCTGTATTCCTGAATAAATAAATACAAGATATCCAATGAAAGGAACTAAATTTTCCTCATTCAAACATATGTTTCTGGACTTTTGCTTCTAGGAAGATGGAATAAATATACCCTTAAGTACAATTTAAAACTGTGGACATTATTTGTGAGACAAATGTAAGAAACTTCTGAAATGTGGGAAGAAGAAAGCAGGCCATCAAGAAACCTCAGTACCAGATGAGTAACACAGTGGTTAAGCTCTCTGGATTTTCCTTTGTCATATGTATATGTATATATATGTACACCAGGCATGGAAATGAAATCCAGCAACCCTGAAATGCCAAGACATGCAGACCAAAATGTGCTGACAAAAGCTTCCTCTCTCTCTAGTCCAAGGACAGCCTAACAAAGAAGAAAACTTATGTTGAATAACTGCTCTACATCAGCCAAACACCACAGGAAAAAAACGTGGCTCCACGTACACCCATGCCAGCCAAGTCCAAGTGGGGAGTTCACACATCTACCAATGCAAGGCTATTTAAGTGTTCCAATCCCCCACCAGGGATGGTGTCACAAAAAGCCAACTAGAGAGCCTATTCTATTCTTTTATAGAGTACGTTTTTATCATTGCATGATGCCTCTGTTAGTTTGTGGACAAGCTATAAATTATTTATATCATTTGTTTTAAAAGAAATCAATGTTTGATAATAATCAGAATGATGTGTTTCATACACTGGAGGTACTCCCACATAATGAATTACAATAATGAGCTTTTATAAATTTTAGATGTATCTTTTTAAAGGAAAGCTGTAGAATCAAAATACATATGTAGAATCCTGATGAGGGTAAAAAGTAGTAACTAACATGTATTTGTTAGCAGAGCACAAGGTAGTGTGTAAGCTCAGTTTTCCGTGTGGTCTCCATTGCAGTTTTCAATAACAATGAGGTGCACATTTTTATTCCCATTTTACAGTCAGGAAAGTGAGAGTTGGACAAGTTGAATTTTTTACTCTAGGTGAAAGAGTTATGTGCAGAAGCTAGTATTTCAATCTCCACACTCTTTTAATATATTGGTCTGCCTCTCCAATGGTGGAAAACATATCCAAGGTGTATAAATTATGGTATGTTTACTTTTAAAAACTCATATAAAATTTTAGCATTAGTTATATATGCAGAAGAAATCTTTAGAAAATTAATTCAACCATGTGAACTCAGATATTAAAAATGCATTGATGTTTTCCTATTCTTCTTGACAAGCATGCCCTGAAATATCCTCTTTTTCTTATTTTTTCCTCAATACTAACCTTATTTTCTGGATATCACTGAAAATAATCCTCCAGTCAGTCTTCTGGCCCCCTAAAAATCTTGGTTCCAGGATGTCACCATTGATTTATAGCTTCTCAGTACTTGGTAACATCAAGGGGGTAGAATATATATTTGCCCTCCGGAAATGAAAAGGAAACATAAATAAAAATCGCATGGTTGATAGGCTTGTTTCTGGCGAGGGAGGCTACACTTAATAGAAATCACTTACTTCCCCTCTCTTTCTCCAGCTTGCTCTATCACTAAAATAAATGGAATTTTTGGCTGTATACCTTCCTTTACTCCACTTTTAAAATATAATTGTTAAATGATCTGATGTGGACTCAAAGTGCTGAAGCAATCCAGATGACAAGAAGTCCAATTATGTCTTGTGGTCAGCAAAGACAAATCAGAACGGGTCTCCTTGTTAAGGAGAGAGAAGATCTCTCCTGGTGGGAAGTGGGTGGATCAAGCATAGCCAGCATTCCTATACGTATGAGGTTTGGAGTGCAAATGGTACTGGTCCCAGCAAAGGTTGCATGTTGAGGGTAAAAAGAAAATAATGTTTGTTATATAAGTTGGATTATAAAGCATTGTGGAAAATATCCAAAATATTCAGTATAAATGAATATCTGCAGTTGAAGTTATATTTTCAAATTATTTTACTGCATGCCATGCATTCAGAGCAATGTAACAGGGCTGAAGATATATTTATAATTGTTCTTAGCATTCATAATGCTTTCGAGCTTTTAAGGTGTTTCTCTTACATTTCTGCATTTGGTGCACTCAGCAACACTTTGAAGCAGAAAAAGCAAGCATCGCACATCCATTTGCAGACTGTAAAACTCAAGCTCAGAGCAGTTAAAGGACTTGCTCGTTCAGTTCTTGAAAGAGCTGCCGACTGCGATCATGTTGCACTCTGGATGATGCTGTGTGGTGACGGAAACTTTCATTTAGCTCTGCCTTCCCCCCGTGTTCTCCATGTTGCAAAGCAAGTCAACTTCCCATTGCAATGACTCCTTCCGGGAGGCTAGATGAGGGAAGAGAAAGGGGCCAATATATCGAGCAGCCTATATTTGCCTCTAGCTTTAAACAATCACAAAACCTATGCAAAATGTACTATTGTATCTGTTTTGCACACTCACATACACGTGCACATGCACACACACAGTAATAAAGCTATAAGAAGTTAAATAACTTCCCCAACATCACACAGCCATGAGGTGGAAGTGAAATGGTAGACCCAAAGATCTGCTATACTTTTCTAACTCTTCTTTCCAAAAATATTTGCATACAGCTTTCTTATGGAGGAGTATTGAGAGGGAACAAAAGTCTTTTTAATGGCATTAATCTACCTAACAGTTCCAATAAAATCATTACTATGGAGTCTAAACCTCCGATAAATTGTGTTACCTGCCCTTGGTCTCAGAGCTAACAAAAGGAGGGTCAGATGTTAATGCTGGGCTCTTTTACATTACTCCACATTATCTAAAACTGATGAGCTGAAGTTTAAGAATGACATGTTAAAATGTTTTCTAAATCCTTCAGTAACATTAATCTTAAGGTGACCAGTAATTTGCATTTGCCTACATAACTCCTTTTTTCAGATGATATCCAATTAGGTTCTGATAAAATCTTGTGAACAAATTTGAAGTCATCAAATAACGTACAGCATTTGTGTGAGTTAAATATATACTGACTTCAGTAAGGTAGCTGCCACATGGTCGGATTAAATAAATGGCACTTGTAGCAAAGGAGGTGGTGGTAATGGGGATGGTGGTAATTTAGATTCTGTTTGAAGTTATCTATATAGGAGAGGAAGTTCTTTCCTTTCCTAGAAAATCAGGTACAGGGGTCATAAAAAAGAAAAGGGGACTGAAAACCATCTTTAGATTCCAGTTAGTTTGTGGTCACAATTTTTACATGTATTTCATCAGTGCGGTATATTTTGATGAGAGAAATAAGTGACCAATTTAATTTTAGAAAACCTTAAATTATTATTCTAATTACTCAGGAATATTACAGATTCTCAGTACCAAAAGCAACATTTAAGAAATCATTTATCTGTGTTAACACCTTGCATATGGAAAGAATGAAGAGATTACAAAAAGTCATCTTTGATGATACTGACTCCCTGGGACACCTACCCACAATGGTCACCCAATCCATTCCTAAGCCGTCAATCCGGGTATACAAAGAGGTCAGTGGTCACAAATGATTTGGAGAGCCAGAAAGAGCATCTTCTCTTCTTTCCTCCTTTTTCCTTCTCCCCAAACTATTCTTCCTTCTTCCCCCTTTTTTTCTCTCTTCTACAATCTTATTTTCCCTCAGTGTATCACATCTGTGACTCCTACTCTTCTTATGACTTCATCATTGTCTAAGTTATAATAAGCACTCATATAACCCCAAATGGCAGAGTCTTGCTGGAGAGAAAGTAAAACTTGAACACAAAGTCTAACCAGCATATCTGTCTAAAAGCAAGGATCCTACAAAGTGTATTATCCACAACTCCCAGGCACTGTCCTGTGACTGTTGATATAGTTTTGTTGTTGTTGTTATTGTTCTTGTATAACTGTATTTCTTAAAATCCTTGTTGTCATTATCTATAAAACTCATTCTTTATAGTTTACATAGTCATTGTTACAAATTACAAGTTTACAAGTATACATGCATATTTGAGTCAAAGACTCCAGTGAATTTCTGGTTGTAGCATTGACCTGCTCTATGACCTATGGCAAATTAATTAAACTCTAAATGCTCTATCCAAAAAATGATATATAATATTAGTCTCTATCCCATGGGATTATTTTAAGGACTCAATGAAAAAATTGCACTTTTTCTTTGTATTTAGCACAGACTATTATATGTAAGGGCAGGCTCAGAAACTTTGAAATGTGATTTTGTTACATTTATTTAATTACCAATAATTAAGTATATTGAGGTCAGTAGGAGCAGTTCCCTCACTGTTTGAACAGCGGTTATACATATAGAAAAGGTGAAAGCTTGAACAAACCCTGCAATGTTGGATTGGAATGGGGATATCAGTGTGAAATCATTATTTTCATTGTGTATCTATACATACATATTTATATCTTTTGCCCAGAGATAGGGCTTTGAAGAAGTGTTGCCTCCAAAGCAATGTGCATGCATAGTATAGAGCTTGGTTTCTAAATACCATTCTCCAATAAAGGAGAATGAATCCAGAGTTGGGGCAGGAAAAGGACAAGGTAAACTTGGAACATCCGATTATCCCAGTAAGCAAGGAAATGTTCAAAATGATTGTGACACATCAAAAGAACACAGAAGCTATCTTGAAAGGTCTCTTCCTAGTGAAATAAATTGCAATTCGATTATCAAAATTAAATAATGACTATAGGAGATTGTAACTTGTTTATTGAATGAGAACTCCATGAGTCCCTATGGATATTAATTAATTAATTAATTAATTAATTGGAATTTCAAAGAGGAGTGGGATATTTACAGTCCCAAGCTACCTCTCCAAAAACTACTTATTAAATCACATGGGATAAATGAGTCCTTTTACCTTGAAGAAGTCTGGCAGACTTTAGCAATAATGGGCCAAATTAAAATTGTGTGCTGCCTGATAAAACACAAAGAGAACACTGTATCACTTCTGTGATATACACCCCAAGTTGCACAACCTGCATCTAAACATAAAGAAACATAAGACAAACCTAAATTGAGGGCATTCTTCAAAATAACTGGCCTATAATCTTGAAAGTGTTAAGTTCATGAAAATCAAGGAAATGGTTAAAACATACATATATATATATATATATATATATATATATATATATATATATATATATATATCCCAGATTGATGGAAACTAAAGAACATGACAGTGAATGCAACATATGTTTCTGGACCTGGGCATTTTGTAAAAGGAACAGTTTTGGGGACAACTGGCAAAGCTTGAATGGGGTCTTCCAATTAAATGCTAATAATATATCAATCTTAATTTCCTGATTTTGGTGATGGTATTACAGTTATACAAGAGACTGTCCTTATTAGCATAAATATAAACTAAAATAATCAGTAGTAATGAGGCATCATGTTAACAACTTATCTTCAAAAGTTCAGGAAAAAATGTTCTTTATACCATACTTGCAGTTTTACTGAATGTTTGACACTGTTTCACAGTAAATGTTTTAAAAATGTTTGATGACCTCCTAAATTAAAATAACATCTTCAAGAGATCTGATTTTCAGTAGGTTTACATATACAGAAATGCAGATCAGGACCAAGAATGTGTCAAAATATGGGGTACATAATTCAAACCACCACACTACTGTTTCTCAAAACCACTAGATTGCCGCATGGCCTATGCTTCAGCTTCATAGAACAACTTTCCTTTGCCCTGAAGATGCCGTATTCTTTGTGACTTCACATTTTCTTCCATGCTCTTTCATGGACTTGCGTGGCCTCACCTGCCCCCTGCCCCCCTTTTAGTCCCCTAATACAGAATATCTGAGCACCTTTCAAGACCATCAATCTCCTCTTTAGGGCAAAGTTAGTGCTCCCATTATGCTTTTTGCAGAACTCTATCCCAACCCCTTGTTGCATTGTAATTACTTTTTTTTTTTTTTTACCTGTTTGTATCCTGCATTAGTATAGGGTTTCCTGGGGAAGAGACATTAAGTCACATTCATCTTGTAGCCCCAACAGTCATTATAGTGCCCACCACATTGTAAAGTTGATTGATATTCGTTGACTAACTAAATGGATGAGTTAAGTAAGGAATGAATGAATGGATAAATGAAAGCAGCAGAGCTTGAGTGGGAGTGAAAATTCTATTTACTTTTTTTTTTTTAATTTAGTACTTTAGGACCATGTGGCATTCCTGCGGTTTGTGACAGAGTATCAATTTTGTATTTTTGTCTGTTTTGCAAGGATGACACTGGTTTGTTAAGCATGCATGAACTTTCACACCTTTAAATGTGGTTCCTTTGTTAGTATTTGAATAAAAACATTACTTGGTGGGAAGTTGATGAAGATAATGATGTGAATCAAAGAGAAAGTGTTGTGTGAGGGAGGTGTCTAGAATGTAAGCGCACTTAAATGTTGAGAAACAAACCAAAATCAGACCACTGAAGTTTACCCCCCTCATAACACTCGTAACACCCCTACTTTCACCAATTTTTATTTATAGTAACATCTGACATTCAATGACCCTTATGAAACTGTGAGGGGAAGCAAGCCTAATGTTGACCCTTTGCTAATTTGGGGCACAAAAGAACTCATTACACGTGAGGTTTGCTAATCACGATACCTCAAAAATTGTGGAGGATTTGCAAATTAAAAATTATTTTGTAATTATATACTAAATCATCATAAGATATTTTCAATATTTAAGAAAATATTTTATATCTGTCCTAAGAATGCTGTGAAAACAGAATGGTATATGTTTTCAGCTTTAAATCAATAATTTTGGATAATACTTGGTGTATAAAAAATGTTTTAAACAAATTTCCTACTTTTAACTATAACCTAAAGTACTTTATAAGTTCTTTTGTATTAGGAATGAATCTTACTTCTCTTTATATGTCTCCCTCTACCCAAAAAAACTGCACTTTGTAAGTACTAAGCACTTATTCCTGACTCAAAATATACCAATAAACTCTAGTGCTTTTTTTTTATGAGAGCAGCGCAACAAAGTTAGACAAAAGATCTTTATATAACTTGAACTTTTGTGTTTTTGTAATAATCCATTTTTCCAGTATTTTTTATCCTATAGGCATTCTTCACTGATGTGGTAAACATCTTTTAATTCATAGGGTGGATTATTTATATAAAATTAGATGAGAGTTAATTTCAAAATGTGTATGTGAAGAAGATCATTTCAAATTTTTCTCTCAATTTAATCTAAACCAGGTTCTGAGTATTAGGGATCTTTTTATTCTTTCTCTCCATTAGAAAAATGATACGCACCCAACCTTTTGAAGTGAAAGCATTCAAGTCAAGCTTAGGTGCTCCTAAAACCACACTCTTATGATGAAAACATATAGATGCTTTGTACTCTTATAGACTTTGCCATTGAAGTTTTGAAAAATCTATAATAAACATTCTCTCATTAATCGCCTTACCAGACCAAACTGAAGAATGTACAGATGGTAAACCAATAAATCTTGAAAAAAAAAAAAAAAGAGAGAGAGAGAGAAAATCCATTTCATAAGAATTCTATCTCTCCCTGAAGCATGAATCTTTACAATTTATTTATTTATACTATTTAAATATCATGTTATTATTCAATGGTGAAGGGAAAACAGATAAGTGTTTGAAGATGTGGTCCCAATTTCCACTACTCCATTAATTTGTTTGTTTTTTAAAGAATAATAATGCCCAAGCTGATCACCTCATAAGGTGGTTATGAAGGTCATAAATTCTAAACTGCTTTTTAAAATAAGATGAAATCAGTTCAGAAACCAGAGAAATATTTCTACACAAACTGCTAATCAGTGCTCAGCGATAATTTTGAGGATTTGTGATTACGATGTGGCAATCACGTGGCCTTCCTGTACCCACATGTGACCCTTTCCATCACTCTCTGCACCACAGCAGAATGATGTGAGATTCCACCTTCAAAGGCCTAACTGATTTTCCATCTCTCTTTCAATTAAATCCTGCATATTGATTAAGAAAGGACTCCAAGGACATAGCTGGTCTGGCCCTACCAAAGCTGTATTTCACCTGCTTCCACCCACTCTCTGTATTCCAGACCCATGCCTTCTTCCAGTTGCTCAGAGGCTTGCCTACTGCAGTGCCTTTATCTGTGCTCTACCCCAGCCTTAAACTGCTCTTCCCATACCTCCACTGTCATACAAATGCATGCCCTTGTGCACACACACACATTCCTCCCCTAGTTTATTCTTACTTATCTTGAGGATCTCATGACCTCAGGAGATCATCCTTCCATAATTATGAGACCAGGTTCAGCACTCCTTTGCCTTTATATGGCCTTGTAGCACTATCTATTTTCCCCCACAGTAGCACTTTTGAAAGTATGATTATTTGGTTTGTATCTGTTTTCCCTTCTTGTTTGGTTTATATCTGTTTTCCCCTCTTGTTTGTGAACAATGACTTTGTTTTTGCTCAACGATATGGCTCCAATTACTAGTACTATCGTTTGACACAAAATGCATGTTAGTTTAACAAATCAATTCGAGCCAAAATTGGGCCGCCAAGTGCATAATACATTTAATCATGTTCTCTGATAAACTCCCACCTGAAGTCGGTGCAGGAGCTGCTATTGTGTACTTACACAAGTCACTTAATCTGTTATCCCAAAGGATAAAGAAATGGCCACTTTCTGTATTGTTTTGGGTTAGACAACTATGAATTAAGATATGATAAGATGTGATCAAGCTAATATATTAATTTTCACAAATGTAGACTTTTTTCATACCTAGAGTATTTCTACTCTCATGTTAGTAAAAGAGTTATAGAAAAATTCACATAAATGTAGTTTTCACAGATGGAGAAAGTGAGCAAGAGAGAATGAATTAATCAGACGTATACTATAAATTAAATATAAATATACCCAAAATTATATTACAAAACATTAATCCAATGGAATGGCATTTTCAATCATCTGTTGATTTATGATAATCAAATCTACAGAAATACAAATTAAATTAGTTATTTTCTGCTCTTTGAAATTTATGGTGGTCATTTCAGAAACTTCAGAAATCCCTACCTAATCTGTTTTACTAAGAAAATATTAAAATCAGTTTAGATTTTCTGTTCATGTACCAACTAATTTGGTCCATAATGCATAATGGATATTGGAGAAATCCTAAAATTGTAAATTCACGTCAATTTACCATTACATACTGCCTTGTGGACACTCAAGATTTTTCTTTTATCAGAGAGCAATGGAAGGTTGGCAAATGATCTACATTCTGTCATTAATTAACCATGTGCTTTTGGCAAATCACCTCATCTCCCAAGCCACTGTTTCCTCACCCATACTCTATCATTGTATGAGCCATTAGTTGTAGTTGTAAAAACCCATCAAAACTAAAATTAAAAAAAACCAAGGTGATTATTCTAAATAGATGTCTCACTCCACTGCCTGTGTTAGGAAGTAAATTATCACTCAGCTTTCCCATTGATTTTACTTATAAAAAAGAAAAGTCTGTTGTGACAGATCATGTACATCTTTCCGTATCTGATTTATTTTACTTCCCCCAAGCTTCAACTCTTCCTATTCACTCAGATCTAATCCGATCCCCAAGGAACTACCTTATGTTCGTCTCCCATGAGATCAGATCAGCCCCTGCAGGACCTTTCTAGTGAAGCAGAAGATAAGGGTACGTGGTTTTCCCTAGTTAGCTGCCTACAGACATTTGCAAACATTTCAGAGTAGGATACTCATCAACCTGCAGAGGAAAAATTCTGCCTTATTTGTATATTATATTATACTTTGAAAAAAGCACTTTCTGCTGTCAATTTGGTGGTGTTAATGCCAATATCAATTTTAAAAAAATTAAATTTTCCTTTAAGGAAAAATGCCCCGTAAATTTTAATAAATACTTAAAGTCTAGCTGGTATGGGTAAGATTGAGTTCCTCTTCATGTCCTGAAACGTTAATTTAAACTAATGCTCCAAACCTTGTCTCTATTAAAGAGAGGAACTAAACTGTTACGAAGAGGTGCACCATGTATAGGTTTATAGGCTCCCTTTCCCAGAGAGCTAGATGAGTTGCTTGGGATGCTAAATGCATGTCATTAACAGCAGAATATGGCCCAGGTTAGTCACTGCTCAGAATATTTTAAGACTCTTCAGCACATTTAGGCAAGTTTCTTACCCTGAAGTGAACTTTAATATTTCTTTTCTAATGAAGAAAAATGGCAAACCATTTCTGGAATAGCAAGTTTATTTGTATGTTACATTGGATGAGAAGGGATTCATTAACTAACATTTTGAGATTTTAAAACTCATAAACCCAAAGCATTAATATATCTTATAGGAAAACAAGAAAGGAATATGGTTTAAGTTTCACTATTAAGCTCAACACATTTTAAAAAATATATGTTTCTTAATATCATTGGGATTAAAAGCAGTTGTAAGCGGATGGTGGGATGAGGCTTCATTGGTTTTTTTAATGTAGTAATGGTATGGCAAAGTACATTACTGCCTGATCTCTTTGTTAAACAATTATTTCTGGCATTTAGGTGAGAAATGTCATTAAGCTTTGTTGCCATTGTTGATGATGGTGATGATGAAGATGGTGCTTCTAAAGAGAAATCACTAAACTGATGAGTCCTTTGGAAGGAAGGCTTGAGCTGCTCTGGGACAGCTCTTCAAAATACAAGTGGAATGGCATTGGCTCTTTCTTGTTCTAGTTACATGGGATTTCAGATTCCAGCCTGGGGAAAAAAAAAAGTTTCATTACATGTTGTTTACAGTTCTGTTGCATTAGTCAGTTTCTTTTATTAAACCAGATACAAGTTGTGACATGCTGTTAATTCAATCACTAATAACTAGCTCAAATTGCAAATCTATGTCAGCAGGTTGGTGTTGATTAAGCTGTAGCCGCCACCAGCATATTGTTTTAAATGCTTGATAAATTTTATTTTCTGCAGTGATTTTGAACTCTTCCCTTTTCTGTCTAAGCCGAAAGAATTTCACACATGTCCCTCTGTGGGTCCTTTGCAGGCCTCTGCTTTCCCTTTGCTGCAAGGCGGGCTGGTAACCACTAGATGGGGGGAGACAGCCAGCTTTATTGAAGGCTTCACCACAGAGCCTGATGGTTGAGAAGCTGTCAGAGGAGTGGGTGCCAATGGAAGGGTGTAAATGCATTATAAAGGTTAGCAAAAAGAGACAAAAATAGGATTCTTAAGGTATGCGAGATACATGCTTCTAATAAATTAGAACTGACTAGGAAGGCAGTTACAATGTTGGAGGATGCTTGCCTGTTAACACATAAACCTAAGCATTAGCCCGATGATCTATGAAATCAGTTAAACCTCATGAAAACAAATGCTGCTCTCCTTAGAACCATAGCAAATGTACATGCATGTCGGGAGGAGCAGCAGGGAAGTATGAGGAAGGGAACCAAGATGATTTGGCTGTTTGCGGTGAAGTGAAAACTCAGCATACAGCTCATTTTTGAAAGGATTCCAACACCTGCCCCCTGTTCCCTTTACTTTAAATCCTTACGTTCTAAGGCTGAGGGGGTATAGAAGAGACATCCAGGAAAATAGTGATATAATAAACAGAGAGAGACAGAGAGACAGAGAGAGAGAAACTTTGCTTAACCCTTTTGAACATTCCAAACTGCCAGTATTCTAACTTAAATAAAAAACAATCAACGGGAATTAACGAGGGACTACATAGACATCTGAACACTACTTTTTGATTTTTCTTTATCTAGTTTGACCTTTTTATTCTTTTATGTTTTCTTTAAAAAAAAGAAAATATACTCAATATTAGTATTGTTAAAGTGCTATAATGTAGAACTAGAGGTTGTTTCTTGTACTCTCCTGAGTGTAATTGCACTAAGATCATTCGGTTTCCATTTGGAAAGCCAGTGGCAATTACTGGAATACAATGTATCATGCATTTGCTCACTGGATATAAAACGTATATACTAATTCGCAATAAAATGTAACAGCTGTCAGTGCATTTTCTGCTCTGTTACTTCAATAAATTGGAACTCTGACTAGAAAATGGGAATATTGCGTTTTTACACACTCTATAATGTGTTTGCTTTTTGCAAATACAATTTATTTTTTTCATGACAAAAATTGTGGTTTGTTATTACTGCTAGTGGATAAATATTCCTATATCAGAATGAATTACATATGGTATCTGTAAAGAAGTAGTAATATTTTCTGCTTTTTATTGTAGCCTGTCTTCAGTAAACAAAATACACTTAACCTACTTCTGTCACATACCGAGTGTATTTTTTTTCATTGTAACGGCTGTGTGTTGGGGTAGGGAAAGGAAGTAGGAGTTTATTTTTTACCCTACCTTCTTATGTGTCTAGGTTGATGATTAACATTTATTTCCAGATACCATCATTTCCTTCAGAGCTTATTTTTGTTTAAGTTTCAAATCTTTTTCCGTACATT
This sequence comes from Choloepus didactylus, assembly GCF_015220235.1. Taxonomy (NCBI): domain Eukaryota; kingdom Metazoa; phylum Chordata; class Mammalia; order Pilosa; family Megalonychidae; genus Choloepus; species Choloepus didactylus. The sequence goes on from NC_051323.1 coordinate 69,458,715, forward strand.
TGCTAATCAGTTTTCTTTAGAATATGAAGTAGTGGCTCTGAGTTTTATTTAAAATAAAATGCCTGCACATTTCTGTAATTTTGTTACTTGAGGTCAGACTTTTCACAGATAATTAGCCTTTTACACACTGTGAAATCAACCTGCATTGGTTATTTGGCTAGACTCTTTGCTTCTGTTCTTTATTTCCCAGAAGGTTAACGTGCTGAAAATCTAGCTTCAAGCTCATGGTACTGTCTCTTTGTGTTGCTAATTATCCCGTTGCATAATTATTAATATAAGGAACAGGAAGAGGAAACAAGCACACCAAATAGTCATGAATGCTAGTGTTCTGGCAGGAAGCAAGTCCTGCATTAATAAAATGTGCCTGTGACAATATCACAGGAGATAGGAGCGTTCCTTGTTAAGGATCATTTATTAACTGAGATCATCTTTTAGTTCGCCTTGGGGTAATGACTAATGTCAATGGCAAATTTCACAGTTGTCTAGAGAAATGAATTAAATTTGTAATAAAAAGCCCTTCGGCTTGTTGTACATGTTCATTTATTGGAGTAGTTGAACTAGGAGAACTGTAAGGCAACCAAGAACATCGCCTTAGTTTTCCTTACATATATTAGTGACCTTTAGCTCCATATCGAAAAAGTTACCTATTATGGACTGATAAATTAAATGAAAAGTTCCTCTAATGCAAAATAAACTAGATGACTGAGCTAAGCTAAACGGCTTTCGAGCCCATAAGATTGTTCGTAGGAAAATATTCTTTTCTTTTTAGTATGACTCTTCTAGTTAAGCCATCATAAAAGAAGTCACTTGACATATTAGAAGAGGACAAAATAATTCAAAGTAAGATTTCTTAAAGAGTTGCGCCGACTTACATACTGCACATTCTTTAGGTGGTTTCATTTTGTACTATGATAAAGAGTTTTAAAAAGTGCTGCTTTAACACTCTCTTAATTCTAAATATACAGTGTTTTTTTTTTTTTTTATTTACTTGGCATGGCATGTTGTTACTGTAATTATTTATAGACATTTTTGTGTTGCTTTATGCAGTTAAGGAAAAGCATATTTCCCAGGAGGAAGAACGATTACACCACAGTCCCATTTTCTGTTTTAAAAAGACTAATTGCAGATTCCTTTTCTGAGAGAGAACTGGACTTGGAAAACGATAATTACTTTTAAGACTAGCACTATGACCAAGCATGGTATTTTCATTTTGTAGCTGAAGCTATAAAGAACAACCGGTCTCCTTGTGCAATCTGTTATCTATACCATAGAGCACTGGAAACAAATTATCCTAATCAAAGCACCAGCCCAGCTAACCATGGCAAGTTAAAAATAGACATTATTTTCAGCGAGTAAAGACAATTGCAATATTTATGAAAACTGAAATGCAATATTTCTTTCAGGGAGGTGAACTTTCATCACGTTTGAAAACTTTAAAATAACATCTCAATATTTTCATTTTTAGATCATGTTAGTAAAACCTATTCATGGGCCTACAGAAGCCCTGCTCCCATTTACAATGGGACAGACTGTAGTCAGAAGAACACGCATGTGTTACTACATATTACTGACACATATAGATGCGTTGCTAAAGGTGAATAAAGATATCCAAAGAACCCATGGGAAATAAAGATGATAAGAAGAAGAAGAAATCAGAAACATAGTTGATTATAGTGGCCCTGATTTTTAAACACATATGAAAATGTTTGCTTTGAGCTTATTCCTCCCCAGATTCCAGGTTTCTGGAACTAAGACAAATGCTTAATTTTTCTCAGTTTGAATTATTTTTCCAACTGCTTCTCTCCATGTGTCCCCTTTTAACCAAATATTCTATCTATTTTATATAAGCCGTTGCCTCGTGCAGAAAGGGGTGGAGTTGTCCAAAAATTGTTTTGTCTCTTCAGCTTGTTGGATTATGCACTGGGGTATACTATGTGCTTATTCATGATTTCAGAGAGCCTCAGAAATTTGGACTTTTTCCCTTTTAATGCAGATGCTCACAGCATTTCTAATAAGGCCAGGAAAAGAGTTCACAGTCCCCTTTTACCCACTCTCTCCCCTCAGACCTTTTCAGCATGTAACCTTATTCTCTGTGGTATTACTTGGATGAAAACCAATTAGGGAGAAGCTCACAATATAAATGCATACAGATTACTCCAGACTGAACACTGCCCATGCCAACTAATCATAGGGTATATAATGCCCTGAATGGTGTAAATACTAAGCGTTAGGAGGAAACTGACATACAATATCGAGAAAAGACTTGGAATGCCAAATCAGTAGTAATGAAACATATAACTAAAAATGCGAACTTCTTTCTACCCCACCTCCCATTCCCTTCCCGAGTTTGGTTCTTTGTGGAGATATGCCCACAGGCCCCTGGAGTGTACTCTCCTTTGCTAATCCCACCACAATGGTCCACATGAGTTTCTGAGGCATCCCCCGTGCCCTTCATTCTGTGACTGTCAATTTCTGTCTAATAAGCCGGTCTCTCTCCCTGCCTCTTCCAGAAGGCCTCAGTCTCAAGCTGGGAGGAGACAGGCTCCTCAAAGGCCAGCGCAGCTCTAAGAAGGCCTGAATGGGCGAATCAGTGTTTAGCTGCCATGCTTGTCTGCGTGCTTATTGCAATAAGTGCAGTAAGACACAAGGAGGGGAGGAAGGTTTATAAAAATCTTCAAGTCAAGACTTTGGGAATGTGGTTTAGAAGTCTAAGTTAGAGCCACAGAGAGAGAAATTACAACCAACGTAAATGATTAATGTTACTCCTCTGAGTGATAGAGCCATGTGGATCAGCTGTCAGGCTTTCTGAGTAGCTGGAAGGAAGAAGGGGGCGGGGGTGTGTGTATTTCTTTTCTCTCCACATGTTTCTCAGTATAATCTCTCTAGATTCTTTTTCCCCTCTCTTCCTCCCCTTCTCTCTCTCACTCTCCCTTTCTGATTTTCTCTCTCCTCTTCCATGGTATGTAATATATTAGAATAGATAGTTTGGAAGCTAAAAATATTTAGCTTGGGAGATTAGACAAATACTTTTTTGGGGTCACATCTTCAAACCTCTTGATGCCCTTCAGGTCTGTCTACCTAAAAATTATACCTTTGTTGAGTTCTCCTCATGCTCCGATAAGATCGAAGACATCTTCCCTGGACTTCACATGAACCCTTGATCCATGTCCAAAACATTCCCACTGTAGTCATCAAATTTCACTGTAACAGGTGTACACTTAAATGACTCACTGTGCATAATTAGCATAATTATTTTCTCTGTTCCTACCATTGGCCGTTTGTGAGAAATTTGGTGATTCATGTATTGGGGAGAGTAGAGAGGTTGTTACAAAGTTATTAAAAGTGTCTGTTGGCTATTGGTGGACGATCGGCATGGACTGCCATATCCTCTCTTCTTTCATGTTCTCTCTCTGCCATTTTTCTAAACTGTGGACCCATTTAACATGTCATCACTATTCTGACTTTTCATAGAATCAAAACTTGTGAACCTTTTATCAATTGCTATCGGGACACTAAAAATGAGAGCGATTATACATTTTTCTCCATAAACTGCAGTACTACAATAGCATTCATTAGTGTCTTAAACAACAATGCAGAAAGATGACACTTGAAAACAGAGCTATTCTTTATGAAGTCACATTTCATGGCATAGATATTTATGTCCAGGTGAAAATATTTAAAGGCAAGTGTGGATTTGTAGACATGAAATGCATGAATCTTTTCACGCTCTGTTCCTCTGCTACACAGACTCAAATTCCATACCCCACCCTTTGACCACTGCCCAGACGACCATTTGTGAAGTTCTTGGACTCTATCAGACTATCAGGATCCTGTCTCTAATCTAGTACTAGCTCTCTGTGTGACCTTGAGCTTCACTTTAATTACACACTGGTATGTTTCCTCCTAGATCATTTGTCTTTGAAACCAGACTGTAGGTACACAGGGGCATGGTCCCTGCCAGTTTACCCATTACCATATACCCAGTAACTGCAAAATAACTGGCACATATTTGTGGCTCAAAGGTAGTTGTGAAATTGATGAATGACTAAATCAGCTGTGAGGTCTTAGTCAAATTACAAATTATTGCTAAGTGTCTTCTTAAAAAAAAAAAAGTAAAAGTAGTCCCTAATATATAAAGTAATTATGAGGCTTAAGGAACAGTGTTCAGAGCAGACCCAGCATAAAGTATGTAACTGATAATTGCCAACAATTGTTGTTGGCAAAGACAGAAACAAAGAATAATGATTACTTCAACTTTTGAGGTAAGCTATAGCCAATGCAATAATACAGTACAAATAAATGAGTTCTACATAGTACATGGAAGAAAAGCTTATCAATTTTTTTTGTATTTTAATATTTATGATCACCTAGAGTTTCTAAGTAATGTGGAAATTAATTAATTAATTAATACTTTCACTAATGTGGAGATTTCACTAAATACACAAACACAAACACCTGACTTTTAGAATCTAGTAATAAAACATAGGAAAATATGATGTTTGGGGGGGAGGAGATAGCACATTTATAATACCAATACCAACCCATACAGAAACACATTTAATAAGAAATATGAATATCCTACACAAAGAACACTAAAATCATTGTCAGGGACATCAAGAATACTTGAATAAATAGATAGAAATACCTTATTTCTTGTTCTACAGGATTAAACTTGTAAATATGTTCAATTATTTCAAAGTTAATTTATAAGCATGCTAAAACTCTAACAACAGCAATAATGCTGGATTATATTCAGATTTACAAAAAATTCTAAAATTTATTTGGAGGAATAAATGCAGAAAAACAGGAAATAAAATTTTAAATTGAAGAATCATGCAGTGTGACTAGCATTGTCAGCTAAAATATGTTATAAAGCTACAATAAGTTAAACAGCATAAAGATATCAAAGATCAATAATATGAAAGGGAAAGTTCAGAAACATGCTAATAGAAAGTTAATAGAGAGACAGGGGGTTACTCAATAACTACTGCTGGATAATCGATCAATATATTTCTTATAGGACTATGGATGAAGAATGTGAACAACAATTCACAAATGAATTCAATTGGTCAATGAACATGCAAATTAAAGCTCAAATGTCTAGGTTGCAGCTATCAAAATGAAAAAGTTTATAAAATCAAATGCAAAGTTTCCAGATTGGTAAGAATATAAGGAAGCAAAGACTCTCATACAGCTCCAATGTCAATGTAAATTGATTGTCTTTGTAGGGCAACTCATCAATATATATTAACAGTCTTAAAAAATATTCAAACTCTTTGGCCCAGTGTTCCCATTTTAAGTATTTATCCCAAGAAAACCATTAGAAATAAAAACAAAATATGGTTTATGATTATTCACCTGGAATTAAAATTCATAGTTTAAAGTTAGAAAAACCACTTAATTTACCAACAATTGGGTATTTTTAAAGGCAATAACATACACATACATTTGTTTTCAAGTAGTATCCATTAAAACAAGGTCTTTATAGAATATTTAATAACATGGGATAATGTTCACAGTAAATTGGAATCCTAAATATCAGATTATAAAAAAAAGTAATGGGTTTGCTCTTAATGCTTTAAAAGCAGAAAAGCATATGGGAAGAGAAAAAATACTAGAAGACTGGAAGCTAAACTAAGTGTGTTTTTATGTACAGAGAGACTATTGGTTTGTGTTTTTTTTTTTTTTTGCTTCCTTCTAGAGCTTTTCTGAATGTTGTTGATTTTCTACAGTAAATGTTTTTTATATTTTGGAGAAGATAGACAATAGTGTTCTTGTCTGAGTGAAAGCAAGAGCTTTGGAGTCACAAAATACCTTCTCTGCCATTTACTAATTCCTGTGCATTTCTAGAATACAGCAAGAGATTTTCTACCTTGGGAATTTTGCAGTTTTTCCCTCTGTTGGGAAAATATCTCCCCCTAACTCTCATCAAGTCTGAGTTTTTCATATCCTTTTTTTCTCTACATGTGATCTCCTCAGAGGTCACCTATCTCTTCACCTATCTAATAAAAACCCCACTTGATTAATTTCCTTTATAAACTGCCATTTTAATTATACATCGGTGTGTTTCCTTGTATATCATTTGTCTTCCACACCAGACTGTAGGTTCTAGTGAGACATGATTGCTGCAAGTTGCCTTCTCACCACGCACCCAACTGCACAAGACTGCTACATGGGCGTTGCTTAAAAATAGTTGTCAAATTAAAGAATCACTAAATCACCTGTGAGATCATGCTCAAATGACTTATCACTGCTAAGCCTCAATACTGTCATCTTTAGAAAGATAATGTTATCTTCCTTACGGGGCTGTTGTAAAGATAAAATGACTCCTAGAGGTTTATTTTATACTTTGGATTATAATCTGATACTACTTTAAAATTTTTCCAGCTTTGGCCACTGTGAGCTCTTTCAGTAGGTTCCTGTGTCCCTTTGATATTTCCTATTATTGTGGGGTTTTTAAATTTATTTATTTATTTACTTATTTATTTTTTTGTTTGTTTGTTTGTTTAAGCATGTCCTTACTTCCTGGCCCCACAAAGTACTCCAGGCTCATCTTGTATATTTCCTGCCCCATTCCTAGAATCAGCCTTTTCTCCAAGGAACCATGGTTCCTTTTATTGGAAAGTGTTATTAGAAATCAAGATCTGAATGCTAGGTGTGTTCATTGCTACTGGGATTTTACGCTTCTAGAGGTGCTCAGCTGATAGAGCAAGGAGATATGTGCATGTATACTATCCCATGCAATATATATACACATACCTGCAACTATTTCTATATGTAAACATTTGGATCTATGTTAAACTAAATGCGAGTTTACTGCTCTCTCCAACTCTAATCCACTGCCACATGAATTGTTCTAGATTGCTTCCCTTACTTATCTGTATCCTCCCACTTCAACAGTAAGAAGTTTAGCTCCCACCCTCCATCATCAATTTACTTAATTGACTAATTTCCATTATAAATATTTAGTGACATTAGCATTGTTAACCCATACATCCATGGGAAAGAAACTTTAACAACTGGAGTTACTGATTTATGTATGTATCAGTTGTATAGCTGATGTAAATATAATTCCTTTAAGCTTTAGTCTCACAGGCTCCACACATTTCCAAAGTTACTTAGGCCAGTACCCCTTTCCCTTACTCCCTTCAGTGAGGTTGTTTCATACATTCTTAATACAGAAAGATTCTTTTGTCACATTCTGCATACCATCCTGTGATCCCCCGACTTGCTAAATATATCTTTTTTAATTTGCATACATTAGGGTTCACTCTTTGTGCTATAAAGTTGTATGGGTTTTGAGAAATGCATAGTGTCATGTGTCCACTATTACAGTATCGTACAGAATAGTTTCATGGCCCAAAAAATGCCTTGTTCCTCCCCTATTCATCCCCTTCCCCCCTCCCTGAATTCTTGGCATCTACTTTTCTGTGTATCATCTCTATAATTTTGCCTGCCCAGAATGCTGTATCATTGCAATCATATAGTATGTAGCATTTTCAGACTGACTTCTTTCACTTAGCAATATGTACTCAAGATTCATCCATTTCTTTTCATAGCTTAATACCTCATTTCTTTTTCCATTGTATGGATGTGCCACAGTTTGTTTATTCATTCACCTATTGAAGGACATCTTGGTTGCTTCTAGTCTTTGGTAATTAGAATAAAGCCACCATAAACATTCACATGCATGTTTTTGTGGACATATTTTTAAAATCATGTGGGTAAATATTCAGGAATCCAATTGCTGGATTGTATGGAAAGACAATTAGCTTTATTAAGATACTGCCAAATGTTCTTCCAAAGTCGCTTTACTGTTTTGAATAATTGCCAGCAATGAATCAGATTTCTTGTTGCCCTGCCCCCTTGCCAGCATTTGATCTGCCAGTTTATGTTTTTATTTTAATTTTAGCCATTCTAATCTATGTGTAGTGGTATCTCATTTATGGTTTAATTTGCAATTCGCTAAGGATAAATGATATTTAGCATCTTTTCATATGTGTATTTGCCATCTATATTTCTTTGTTGGGCTTATCTGTTCATATCTTTTGCCTATTTTGTGATTGGGTTGTTTGTTTTCATGCTGTTGAGTTTTAAGGGTTTTTTAGTATATTTTGCACACAAATCTTTTCTCTGATTTATTTGTTTATTTTTCATACAATTCTTTTCTCAGATATGTGTTTTGCAAATCTTTGCCTCCAGTCCTTACTTGTCTTTCAACTTTCCTTAACAAAGTCTTCCACAGGGCAGAAGTTTTAAATTTTAATAAAGTCCAACACAATTTTTTTTCCTCATGAATCTTGCTTATGTTATTGTATCTAAAAAGTCATCACCAAACCCACGGTCACAGAGATTTTCCACCTATGTTTTCTTCTGGAAATTTTATAAGTGTTTCAGTTTACATTTAGATCTATGCTGCATTTTGAAATATATTTTTGTGACATGTATATGGTCTGTGTCCTGGTCCATTTTTTTTGCATATGGTCTTCCAGTGAAAATGGAATGCCAACACCATTTATTAGTAATATTTTTCCTTTATCAAAGGACATTTGACTATATTTGTGTTCGTCTATTTCCAGATTTCTGTTCTGTTCAATAGATTCATGTGTCTATTCTTTTGCTGATACCATGCTGTCATGATCTTTAGTAAATCTTGAAATGAGGTGAGTCCTCCAACTTTGTACTTCAACGTTATATTGGCTCTTTTAGAGAATTTTACTTTTCTATATAAATATTAGAATCCGTTGTCAATATCTACAAAATAGATTACTCAGATTTTGATCAAGATTTTGTTGAATACATAGATCAAGTTGGGAAGAATTGCTATCTTAACAACATTGAGGGGTTTTTTGATGAACATAGAATATATCACCATTTATAGGTCTTCTTTGATTTCTTTCAACAGTTTTATATTTTTCTGCATTTAGATCTTATGCATATTTTGTTAGATTAGATATACATATTTCTTTCAGGTGGGCATGCTATTGAAAATGGTATTTACTAATCTCAAATTCCAATTGTTCATTGCTGGTATATAGGAAAGCAATTGATTGGTTTATTAACTTTGTATCCAGCAACCTTCTGCACTTGCTTATTAGCTCCAAGAGGTTTTGTAATTAATTCTCTGGGATTTTGTGCATAGGTGATCATGTCATGTGAGAATACAGACAGTTTCATTTCCTTCTTCCAATCTGTATGCCTTTTATTTCCTTATCTTGTCTTATTGCACTAGCAAAGACCCAGTATGTTGCTGAATAACAGTGGTGAGAGTGGATCCCATTGCCTTGTTCCTGATATTAAGGGGGAAATGTTCAGTTTCTCTACATTAAGTATAATGTCATCTCTAGGTTTTTGAAGTATGTTCTGTGTCAAGATGAGGATGCTCTCTTCCATGTTTTATTGCTCGAGAGTTCTTATAGAAAATGATTGTTGGATTTCTCAGATTCTTTGTCTCTGACCATGGCTTAAATTCTCTGTGTTTTATTTATTAAATGAAAATTAATTAAATAGGGAGTATTCTGAGGTAGCAAGTGGATTTTTCATTGCAAATATTTGCTGAAAGTCATCAGCCATTTACATTGCTGTGTGAATATGTTAAGTAATTCTTTTCCTTTTCTGTATATCATTTTCTAGAAAGGTTTCAGTTCCCTTAACTGTAAGATGGTACAATAAAACTATTTGTCTCATAACATTGCAGTAAGACATAAAAGTGTGAATAGATATGAAGCCTGAGAATAGTGCCAAATGCATGGAAACCTCCCAATAATTCTTATGATTACAATACAATAATTATCATTTAGTAAGTTTGGGACTTGGGATATTTTGATAGGCAGTATTTCTTACACAAGGTCTACTCTGATGAGGGATACAGTTAAGGGAAATATAAAGGCAGTGAGCTTCTAAGGCAAAGAGTAGGAAGTAGTAACGTGCCCAAGGAAAAACAAATATTTCAAAATTTTGCCCAAGTGTGTTTCCGGAAATGGAAAGTCTCCGTCTCTCTTTTGCTTCATTTGGTTCCTGCTGCCAGATTCTAGAACACAAATGAGTGGTGATAACATTAGCCTTCTGTCCTATAATGGTGTAGACTCTAGCTACAGAATTCAGCTGCTCTTTGTTATATTGTTGCCCTTGGAATGGAAATGAATTCCATATTCCAAACAAATGTATGGGGCATGAAGTTTCTGTAAATCCAACACCAAGGACAAGGAAATGAAAGTAAGCCTTGTCCAATGAGCCTGGCTTCCTGCACGTCACATAGAACAAATGCCATGCTTAAGCAACAGTCTCCTCATTCATAGGGCTCATTTTCATTTTGTGTTGTGTTCTGCTTCTGTGTGATTGTATTTGTCTGTTCATTTTGTGTCTTTGGATATACACTCCAGCGATTTTGATGTATTTAGGCTTAGTCTCACATGCTTACCTTACAGGGAGCCAAACAAGGATATGGGAAAAGCCTAAGATAGACTAGGATGGTAAATTTTGTTGGTTTTTGAAGTCTGAGAAGCAAGTTATATTTTTGCAAAGTTTTTTTTTTTTTTTTTTTGCAAACTAATTTTAAATATATTTCAATTTTTATTTTCTTTTAAGTGCTTAAATTAATGTCATCCCATGATTCTAGTTCATACATTAGAGAAGTGCACTAATACTTCTAGTGGGAAAAGCAAAAATGACTTTCTGAGGAGGAACAAGTCCCCATTAATTCTTCTTAAATATAGAACCAAACTTATATCCTGTAACTTCATAATATGCCACATGTCCTATATTCTTTCACTTGAGGACTCAAGAGATAGCTTAGTTTCTTTACTTTTCTTCCTGAATTCTTGCATGGAGTTAATTTTATTTTCAGGGCAAATTAGGATCTGTTTAGCACAGAACCATAGGGTATTAGATGGATTTGCTTTGGAGCAACTGAACCTCTTGTGTGCAGCCTTTGTTCTGAAGGTGATAACAAAATGCCCCAATTTTATTTCCACTGTTATAGAGGCAGAATGAAGTCACAAAAATATCAACTTCACATCATTTGACAAACACTAATTCTCTAAGGAAGGTGGACCATACCACCTGCATGGTTTTTCTTCCCAGATCGTAGGCAAAGCCTAATGAATTCATTCCATGTTTTGTCAACTACCTTTATCTTATTTCATCAAGTCCTGTACTCAGCACAGAACAGATTGATTCTAATTTTGTTTCTACTTTTCATCGGGTGGTTTTAAAGAGGAATGCAAAGACCTGTGTCTCCTATGATGCACATTAGGAATTCTATAAGAAAAATTAAAATTAAATGTCTTGAAACATTTTACAGTTCACTATTGTTGCTGAATAGTAAGCGACTTATATGAGACCATGCTTACTTTTACTTTCATTAAATCTAGTTAACTAATATACCATTGAGATCAACTTACTTTGTTAATGTTGATGAGACTAGCTCTATTTAGAACTGACCCCAAACCATTTTCCTGCACAGTCTACACAAAGCTAAACACGGAACCAAAAGACAGAGCATGTTCATAATATACAAGAAATGTTTAGAGATTTTCTTTTCTTTATGGTAGTAAAATGGAACGTAGAAACAAAGGAGGAAAGGGCTATGCATTCCCCCTAAATGAGTTTGTGCATGGCTGAGTGGATGTGAGCTGTGCATGATGCACACCCACACACATTCACACATACACACAATTATCTGCATTCTCAGAAAGCACAAAGCCTGCCCCTACATAACTGTTATCTAATGAACATTTTATGAATGCACTGCATACAATTATTATTGTATTATGGTTAGCTTTTCCGTAAGCACCAACATCCTGCTCTGAGCCACACAGAATGACGGAACAGTACATCACATCTGCCCCGTGGGCTCACAAGCTCAAGTCAAGAAACTGACAAATATGCTAAGACTGGGGAAAGGGGAAAAAATATGGGTACCAGTAAGGGGCAAAGATGAGGGGTGTATAAAATTACAGAATCCATTTCAATCATCTTCAGTCCTTTATTATGATTTATTATGATTTGACACCAGTTTTACACACAAGAAATGAATTTTTAAAAAAACAACTTTTTAAGAAACAGAAAAATGAAAGAGGTGGAAGAGAAGATGTCATATTAGAATGTTCTTAGTATGCCACATATATAAAATTATATGGATACAGGAGTAGGACAACTGAATGAAAGAGACACATTATGTTAAAATATATGACGAGCTTGAGTGAGAACATTAGACGTAAAAATGACCCATGAATATGTCTGAAAGACTTTAGGAAATATATGTTTGTTTTCTTCTGGGAGTAAGAGGGAGTCATTTTAGAAGCGTCTATCTCCCATATGTGCCTGTACATATAGCTAAAGATACTCTTACTATATTCCTGAAATCTTAGGAGTCCACTGCAGGTTGGTTTAGTTCAATGTTGGAGAAATGTCAGTGTTCTCCTTACCTCAGACTGTTAACAAAGGTAAATATATTCAAGACCTCCTGAGGCTATTTTATCTGCTCCCCACACCTTTTTATTAATTGTGAAATGCTACCTAATGATTACATGTGGTAATGCTCTCTGGTGCTCCACTTCTCTGATGCTTGACCAGATTAAAGTAAAAAACAAAAGAATATAGATTTGCTTTTGTTTCATGTGAGTCATAAACATACTCTTTTTGAGAAAAGAGTTTATAGTTTTAAAAAGATAGGTTATAAAATGAATGCACATCCAAATGTTTAATTTGTCAAGTCTGTTCCTTGAATTCTCATGTAAATTGTATATCCTTTTCTTTGTTTTTTTCAAATGCACCAGCCAAAATAAATAAAAAGCTTCTGTCATTTTTGTTAGCCATTATAATGCTATTGACTTGGTCACTCTTCAATTTAAAACACTTCTGTTTGTTTTAAGTCAAATGGACTTCTTGATTTTCTACTGTTCCAGGTTTTGTGGGGAGCATCGAGGAGCAAATTCTCTGAAAATCTAACAGTGCATGATTTAGCAGGGTTGAGAAAGCCAGGCTGGTAGTAGTTACGGTGACATCTGTGGAATGGGGCAATGTCCTTGCCGTGGAGAGCACATCTGTGAAGGCCCTGAGAGAACTGCCAGAGTCCAGCCTTCCCTGCTATCCCAGCTTCTGCCCTCCTCACCCCAGGCAGGGGCTGCTGCTGTTTTAAGGGCATCAGAGCCCCTGGGCCAACCTCTGAAGCCCATGTCTCCCTGGCCACTCAATGCCAAAATGCCTGACCCTCATGTTTTAGAAAAAGTTGGAATCCTATGTGAATTCCAGTTCGATGAAAAGATGTGAAAAAATGTATATTTTAAGACACTTGAAACAAAGCAGGTCTTACAAGTCTTTGTACCATCTAAAATTATTTTGGGAAAAGGAGACTTATAAAGAGGGAAAAAAATTAATAGTCACCTTTATATCACCCATAGCAGAGAAGACAGTATTAGACCCTATGGTGACCTCAGTAAGTGCCTGCTGAATGAATGAAAAGCACCCAGTGGTTACGTGACTGATACCCTTTTCTCACTGTATGTGGGATTTCCTCCTCTTATTTCTATCCCCCAAAAAGCTATGACAATTCACAAAGTTATCAACAACAACAAATGTTCCATTCAAAACTCTGATCAAATGACGTTTCCTTAATTAAAGGGAATATTTGAGTAGGTATTTTTTCCCATTCTTCAATAGTAAATTTTGAATTTTCAATAATTGTGGAGAAAACAGATTAATAATTTCTGCTCCTATCTAAAATCAAATCAAATCAACAAATATAAAATTACTGATTTTTATATTTCACTAAATCTTATTCTAGCCTGTTTTTTATAAGGGAGAGTTTATGTTTTTTGTTGTTTTTTTTTTTTTTTAAATTACAGGCTGATGCAAGAACCGAGGGGAAATATTTCTTGAGGGCTCTTTTATTTTTCTTAATCCTAAATAATTTAATGTTAATTTATTTTAATTTGAAATTTCAAGATTTGTTCTGCATCAACATTCTTGGGTTCATTTTATTTTTCTTTAGCTTAGATGTACGTAAAGCTAAATTGCCTTGTAAAGCTTCAATATATTCAGCAACAGTACTTGAGCTATTTTTTAAAATATGACTAAATAATCTTTTCAGTATTTCATTATGCTTGCTGAATTTATTTCTTTAACTTTTTTGTCTATTTGTGTTTATCTGATTTTAAAAAGGGAATTTAGGAGTCTACACGTGGAATTCCTAATAATCCAGCACATCATGGGGTAGATTGAAATTCAACCAAAGTCTTACTTAGGGTTTATTTTACAAAATAAGTGGAATTCACTGGTAATCTTCAGAGTGTTTCTCTATACTGTTAATCAGCTAAACATAACCATCAATTATAAATGCAAATTTTCAGGGTTAAATTGAGTGTTCAGATGCTCTAATGTAGCTTTTATTGGCTGTACATTGCCAAATCTACACAACACAAAATAAAGTGTCAGGTCAATATTTATTTTTGAATTGGTGCTCCACAGACAGCTAGTATGGGGGTAATTCAGGTCAAGAAAAAAGAAATGAGTGTTGAAAATGCAATAAGAGGGATTTTTTGTATTTGCATGAATTATCTGGATTATGTCAACTGTGTAGACGTCTGTCTAAGAGCAGGATCTGAGAAGTTTATTCAAATACTGACATTTGTGGAGAGTACTCATATGAAGAGAGTACAGAAATCAGGAAACAAATGTGATGAAATGGGAAAATCATGGACATTTAAGATTATTTTTCTTATAGCCATTCCTTGTACATAATTTTCTAACAGGATAATTAGTTACCCATTTTTGTATCAAAATTTTTAAAGAAAAATTATCAGAGTTTATGAAGAAAAATAAACAGCTCTGATTCATGCTTTTTTCTCCCAACATCTCTAGAATAAGAATCATTTGTAAGCTTTACTAGCAGTATACCATAATGACAGGCTTCCAAACAAGGAGAAATAATTTATTAGCTCACAATGTTTTTCCAGCCTCCCCCTCCACCCCACCCCGAGGTGCTGTATAGGTTGTGCAATGAATAAATTAAGTATATTTTCAGCCTTTTGCTTGGCATAAATCATTACTTCTCCAGGACCAAAGAGTGAATGACTATTTGCAAGACTATTTCAGTTAAATAAGCTTTGTAATCAAGAGTGGGAAATTCACTTTATTGTTATTATTATTATTTTTGCAAAATATTTATTTGCAAGATAGCTGTTACAGTTAAAATTATATTTCTGTTGTGAAAAAACATGTCACCATGAAAACAGCAAGAGCATTAATCCATGCAAAATCGAATTGGTTTTCTGAGTTTTAACATAATGTAAAGATTTTTCCCCTTTGGTTATAATTACAGCTTTTACACGAAACCTGACATCCATAATGTTATTTTTTGTTATAATTATTGCAGCTAATGAGATCAAAACTTGCAATGAAGATTTTATTCACAAAGGTATTTATGCACATATAAAATGCATCTTATTTTATAATATGCTGTTTCATGTATTCCCAAATCTTATTTTATAATATGCTGTTTCATGTATTCCCAAGGAGGCTGATTCTTCCTGAAGAATATATTTTAATGTGGAACCATTGAGTAAATGTTTTAAGGGAAGACAATTAAAACACTAGTCATTGATGCATATTTATGCTTTACTTTTTATAGCCATTTTACATCTTAATAAACTAAAACAAATGACGTTTTTGCCTTTACCAGAGATTATAGGAAGAATGAAGATCTTGGCTCATTTATAGCCTCTTTCTCAAGGCATTACATTTGATTGAGAGCAACAGATGTGAATGAACAATGCATTGTACCACAAAGCAAGGCATTTGCAAAGGGGGTCTAGAACTCACTTTTCTTCATCAACCCTAAATCTTGGTTAAATGGGAAACAGAATGACTCTTCAAAGTAGAATGTTTGCCAAAGAATAAAGCAGAACTGATTTGAGCTAATTTAGAAGTTAAAATATCAGCATTAATTTGTGGATATGCCACCGTTAAAAATGATGTAGATGAAAATTTATAGACACGGGAAGGTGTCCATGATATACATTTACCTGGACAAAGAAAGTAAAAATAAAGTAGTATACACATTATAATAGAACTTTTCTAAGCTTCCACAGATTTACAGACGTTAATCTGGAAGGAGATACACAAATATTTTAGCAATATTAATTTTTCATATTTGAATGTATCATTTTCATGCTATTTTTATAGTTGTTATATAACTAATCTCAGTATCAGGAAGGTTTTCCAAATTACCAATATTTAATGAAAGCAATCATGTAATTCTGGATTAATGGATTAATACATTTATTCATTTGTTTATTTATTCTGCAAATGTGCATGTGCCGGTTGCTGTGCCAGGCAGCTGGGGTAAAGCTTGAAAGAAACAGGCATTGGCCACAGCCACATGGAGCTTCAAATCTAACTCTGGTTAGGGTGCTATTCTCTAGTTCTACCTAATTTTGTAGACACTACCCTGCACCTCATTTTGTAGATTCTACTCCTGAAATTTCATCTGGCTTGATAAAGAGGCAACATTATCTTTATTGGTGTAATGGTAGTCTACAGTGTCCTTGAAACCCGAATAGCATTAAGGGAAGAGGGTGTGTGTGTGTGTGTGTGTGTGTGTGTGTGTATTTATTTGATGAATTCTTACAGAAGAGTTTCAGCACCTTGGCAAAGAAATACATAGGGAGAGTTCACAGATCTAGAAACTTTTAAAAACATTTTAACTTAAACTGATGTTGAAATACTATTCCAGACTCCATGGGAGGAGAAAGATATAATCTTGAGAAATGACTTGAGAAGTGATGGCTTGAAAAGATAGAAAAATTATTTGTATGTTTTTGTACTTTATTTCTTCATTTGCCAGCCAAAGATATTAGTATTCCTTCAAAGGAATTTTAAGAAAAAGTATGAGAATGTTTCCAGAGTATCGTTAAGTGTTGTAAGGCGACTACATAAAAAAGTACATTGTGTTAAAAGTGCTTAACCATTAAGGAAGATTATGAGTTTATTTTGTCTATTCCTCCAAATAATTTAATTGCATGAATTATTAGACATTTCAGTCAAATTTCAGATAAAGCATATAAAGAGCTGAATTTCTGAAAAGCTTGGGGTTTTTAAGTTCTATACTGAAGTATCTCCCCATTCAGAGTCTTCTGGAAGTTTCCCTCGGGTGATACAGAAACAGACTGTGCTGAGGGCACATGGGGCTGGAATAAGGAAGAGAGTCATCCTGGGTAGAACCAGACGGCAGCTTGTCTGAGTATGCGACATTCAAATCAGTGGCCTGCTGCTTCAAGTTGTAATCCAACAGGAATATTCAGTTTTGTAATGTTTGGAAAAGAGGACTGGTTTAGAATTTTGTTTGCTGGTTGTTTTTTCCTCCCCATTTTGGAGAAAAGGTATGCAGCACACAATAAATATTTACAGGTTGTAATAAATAATACAACACACTTTAGACTAAGGAAGCCTTACAAACAGGTACAAAGACTTTACCAGACCTCAATTTTGTTTCCTTTTCTCTCCAGAACCATCAGGTTGGTGGGGTTTGAATTTAAGAGAGACAGAAGAAAATAGTCATTATTACCAGAGGGAGGAGTCAAGTGAAAAATATGAACCATCTTAGGCATCATGGAAGTTGACCTAACTCTCTTGGGATGGCTTAAGCATGATACTTCCAGTCAACAATCAACTTTTTGTAATTTTCCCTTTGGTGAGAGGTACAAGAGTTAATCCTTTTGACCCTCATGTTTCAATCTCCAGAATATTTCCTAGTTAGCTTCTACTCAATGTGAAGATTTGATGCACTCAGGCTGAGTCCCAAACTGGAGCATTATTTAGCATATGAACCTCAACATTTAAGATGTATATAAATATACAAGCAAACTTTCGTCTAAAACTGCTACTTTTCAATGGTTATCTTGATATTGGCAGTGCAAATCTCAAAATTTCATATCTTAATGGAAATGTTTATTCTCTCCCTATATATCTTCTTTCTTCCCTTTTCTGTATCTTACTCACTTCAAAAAAAAAAAAAAAAAAAAGCAAGCAAGCATCCTTTAGGTGCATAATAAAAATAGTCCAATTGATTATTTGTTCAAAGTCATTAAACTGAAGAATTTCTTCTCAGGTGCTCTGACTTATGCACTCAGTCATTTATTCAAATATTATCCAGAATGGTCACTTCAGTAGAAATGAAGCAGCTATTTGTGTATAGTGTATGTCAAACAAAAGGCACACCAGGTTTGGCATAAAATACAGTTAAGCTTTATTAGAGCAGCACTATTTACATTATGCATATATATCTCTGTGCTTTTGGGATTTTCTTTCTCAATTTTAATATGGTAAGTTCGGTGAACTCTGGATATAAAAGAAAAAGAAAACAAAAGAACAAACTCTAACAGATTGTTCAAAATATTCCTCTTATCCATTTCTACCAAAACCAAGGATCTACTGTTGACCTGTGTCCCAGAGGTCACTTACTCCCCTGGCACTTCTGTCTGCCTCTGGAGAATATAGGTGCAGTGCCGTAACTAAGAAACAAAATCCTAATTAGAGCTGAACTTCCATGCACTGTCTCCATGTGACCCTAAAGGGGAAATAGGGAACTTACTTCTACTTTTGTCTGAGGTCTCCAGCTTGTCTTTTAGTTAAGAACTGGAAAGAAATACTAATTGGGAAATGGAGGTGGGGGATAAACAGGCTGTAAGAATTTCTCCTGAGAATCCAGTATTTCATCCCTCATATTGTAGCCTTTAAATCATTTAAAATAATAGGTTTCCTCTTGATTATATGTAAATTAAATCTCATTAAACAGTAATAACTCAATATTATGACTGCTCTTTTTCTTACAAAAAAGACAATTTTCTCAGTTAACATGTATGTTCTTTTTGAACATGCTACCATATTTACAGTGATTCTCCTTTGGGAAAAAATAGTAGAGCTTCACCAGTGAATAATAATGTAAAGAAAGAAATGGACACGTAACAAAAATTTTGCAACAGTAAAAAAAAAAGGTGTTCTTTGAAAAAAGTTCCTAGTATAATGCCAAATGAGAGAGAGTAGAGAGTTTTGATAAAAATCATGGCGAGCATCTCAAACACAGAGTATTCTTTCTGATTTCACAAGGTGACAAAGATTGAAAAAACTCAATTCTGCTTTGTGATCTTAGGAAAAGTAAAATGTGACATGCATGAAGGAACTTATTTAGGGTCCATTGACCGGGATGCCGCCCCTATCACTCTTAGGATTCTGGTTGGATTGGAAGTGGAATATGAGAGCTCAGGCAGGTGAGTGGAGAGTTGGGATCCTCAAGACCAAGTGGGCCATATGACTTGGGAGCATTTCATGGTCCAGCAGGGAAGAACTTTGGAGCGACTGGTGAGATGAGAGAATCTCATATGCAAGGAAGAAAGAACATGGGAATTCAGTTATGGGTCATGAATTGGTATTCTTTGAGAGAAATAAGGAAGTAGAGACTGCAATTCTTTTAAAATATTTTTGGTTGTGGGCCCAGGAATCTCTTAGTTTTTTTAGCATGTGTGTCACTAATTTGATCCCTTCTGTGCCTAGGGTCAGCTGAAGCACCCAGAGCTTAATTACCTGAATTGAGAGACATGCTTTCCATCACACACACATGAGAGGGATTCGGGAATGGAAATGCACAGCTTTACATTCATCCTTGCTCAATTTTCCTTGGTTTCGACAAGGTTTTTAATCTACCCAATTTTGCATCCATTTTTAATTGTTATTGGGGAAGTAATACTGTTTATTGCCTAAATTTTAGAGAATATTGAAAAGAAAAAGGCAAAAAAATTAACCTGAAATCCCACCACTCAGAGGTAACATGTGAAATGTTAGTATGTTTCCATCTAGTCTTTTATTTCACCTCAGTGATATATTACAAGCTTACATATATATATACATACATACATATACACATCTTTCTTTAAAAATTAATGGCATTAATCTTCAAAACCATGCTTTTAATCACAGCACAGCCTTCTCTCCTATTAAATTATACTGTATGTTCATTTTTTGCTGATTTCTGTAAAGACAGTCAAAATCTAATTCAGTTACCCAATATTAGCTATTTCTCCAAGGTTTTTCTGCCATCTAAAAATTAAACTAATATAAATACCTGCACGTCAACTTCCTTCATGCTGTTGATAATACTTCTGATCAAGACACAGGCAAAGAGAAAATACGGAGAAAACAACTAGAACTCTAATTCTTCTTTCCGTTCTTACCAATCATCAATGAATCAGATCTTGGAGAATTTTATTTGAATATTTTTGGCTTGTAGAATTAACATGCCTCTGCCCTGTCTACAAGAAAAGTCTGAGAATGCTGCTTTCCCTAAATTCCTGCCTGAAATCAAGTTACACTCTGTCTATGGCATTCTCCTCATCTACCACTCGTTAACCATATCAAAAATGGAAATGAGTTTAGTTTGGCATAACTCATAATGTCATTTGGGAAGAAAGCAGAAGGAGCCGCGCCAATATTAATGTGCACTGTGTGAATAATTTACTTTAATTTCAATTAAAGCACCAGGATGAGATGTGGGAAACCTTTCCCGTGGCTGCTCTAAGCCCTGGGATTTAACTTGGTTAACAGAACAATTTAGATAGCTTAGGGACCTAAATTTGGAGCCAAGATGTTATGGGGAGAGAGAGAAAATAAATAGTAGTCCATGGTGTCTGCAGACTTCACAATAGGAGAATTAAAAGCCAGGAGGAAAACAACAGGGTGGTTTGTGCAGCTTAGGGATATAAATTGGTAACTTTTATGAAGGGCATGTAGAGAGTGAAGAGCAAAATGGGTCAACGATAGCACTGGAGACTAAATGAAAAGGAGAAGTCAGAAGCATCTGCATTCATGGCAGATGACATGAGTAGGGAACTGTAGGAGAATGAGCATCTTCATTATTTTACCAAAGATTTGGGGCCATCTCTGTTTGATCCATAGTCTTACCTCTGCTAATTATCTGAAACACATGGCTAGTTTTGCCCAAAGTCTCCAGAAAATTTGCTACTATGTTTTAGGAAAAGTAAACAGATTATATCATGATTCTATTTTATAATTGCCTTGTTCGTTTTTAACTGTTCTGCTAGCTTTCCTTCCTTTCACAAGTCTGCAGATGCTTAAATTTATTTCTCACCCACACACCGTATGGGTCAAAATGACCCAAGTTGGTACTGACAGGGGTTCCTTCTGCCTCTGCACCTACTGCTCCTCCTGCGATTTAGATTTAAGTCTACAGTGTTCTCCTCACCACTTTACCGACATCTTCAAGACTGAAGATCTGAAATCCAAAGACCATCCAAAGGCACCCAGCACAGGCACACGTGATCAGGACCATGCGGCTTGTCCAACATCCATTTTCAAAGATTGCAGTGCAGAAAAGTTCTCTGATTTGTCTAAGAAAACAATAGTAAGTAGATATTGAGCTCATAATAAAGGACATGGCTCTTAAGTCACCCAACTACTTTTAGCACCCTCAATCAGTTTGCCTATGTTACCAAGTGCTTGATGCAACCTATACAAATATGCAGTTTTATTCATTTAGAATACCCTGTAGGAGAACCTAAGATAGCGGCTAGGTGAGACAGGGCAAAAAAACACCTCCGTGAAAAATACTACATAAAAGCCAGAATGTGACCCAGAACACCAGTCTCAGTGATGCACCAGCTGGACAAGGTCTGCTGAAGCCACAGGGACAATGCACTTGGTGAAACCGGGAGTCTGCATTCTGAAACGAGTGAGTAAGCTGGCTGAAAGTCCCGTGGCCTTGCTGCGGTGTGGGGAAACTGAGAGTTGGCATTTGGAGATGGATTAGTTCTTTTTTTAAAAAAAAAAAAAAACCCAGAAGCGGCTGCAGTTATGACGGTGAGAACCGCACAGTGAAGCATGGCAGGAACGGGCTGTGCCAACCTCTCAGTGTCTGGCGTGGAGGATAGACTGCTGCTGATTCCCTCAGGGCCGGGGGGCAGAGGGGAGAGCCAAAAGGAGAAAGAAACCATGCTGCTTGCAGTCAGCTCAAGCCAGCTTGAGACACTCCTGTCCGGGGCCATACCCACAGCCCAGAGCCGCACCAGGAAACCCAGTGTGACAGGGAGTGTATCCCATGGCACCACGCACACGCCACAATATCGGCCATGGACAGTGGACTTGGGTGCATACACAGCTAGTTGTCCCAAAGCTGGGGATCTGGAGCTGTGTGTGGGGGGGGGTTGAGATGCCCCATTCAGCCATATTTGCATCAGACTGGGAGCGCCCCTGCACAGCCCGGTGACCCAGGGCTTCCCTTGAGGGACGGCACACGCTTGTGACGTAGCACAGCCTTCCCTCAGCAGAGGTCCTGGAAGATCACAGCTGAGAAACGGGGCCCGCTGGGAAAACCCAGGGATGCTACGTCAGTGCTGCGGACTTGTGGGTCTGTGGCAGAAAAAATCTGGGGCAAAACTGAAATGAAGGCTTAGACTCTTCCAACAGCCTTGAATCTCCAGGAACACCTGGGAGGTTTGATTATTAAAGCTGTTCTGCCTCCCTAACCACCCAGACACATGCCCCACAAGTTGTATTTTACAACTTGAAAGAACCCTATCAAGCAAAGCAAATGCCAAGAGGCCAAAAACAACAGAAAATCTTAAAGCATATGATAAAACCAGACAATATGGAGGACCCAATCCCAAACATCCAAATCAAAATATCAGAAGAGACACAGTACTTGGTGCAATTAATCAAAGGACTACAATCAAAGAATGAGAGCATGGCACAGGATATAAAGGACATGAAGAAGAACATGGCATAGGATACAAAGGACCTAAAGAAGACCCTAAAAGAGCATAAAGAAGAAATTGCAAGAGTAAATAAAAAAATAGAAGATCTTATGGAAATTAAAGAAACTGTTGGCCAAATTAAAAAGACTCTGGATACTCATAATACAAGATTAGAGGAAGTTGAACAATGACTCAGTGTCCTAGAGGACCACAGAACAGAAAATGTAAGAACAAAAGAAAGAATGGAGAAAAAAATAAAAAAAATTGAAATGGATCTCAGGGATATGATAGATAAAATAAAACATCCAAATTTGAGACTCATTGGTGTCCCAGAAGGGGAAGAGAAGGGTAAAGGTCTAGAAAGAATAGTCAAAGAAATTGTTGGGGAAAACTTCCCAAACCTTCTACACAATATAAATACGCAAAGCATAAATGCCCAGCGAACTCCAAATAGAATAAATCCAAATAAACCCACTCCAAGACATATTCTGACCAGACTGTCAAATACTGAAGAGAAGGAGCAAATTCTGAAAGCAGCAAGAGAATAGCAATTCACCACATACAAAGGAAACAACAGAAGACTAAGTAGTGACTACTCAGCGACCACCATGGTGGCGAGAAGGCAGTGGCATGACATATTTAAAATTCTGAGAGAGAAAAATTTCCAACCAAGAATACTTTATCCAGCAAAGCTCTCCTTCAAATTTGAGGGAGAGCTTAAATTTTTCACAGACAAATGCTGAGAGATTTTGCCAATAAAAGACCTGCCCTACTTCAGATACTAAAGGAAGCCCTACCAACAGAGAAACAAAAAAAGGAGAGAAAGATATAGAGAACTTTAACAGACATATATAGAACCTTACATCCCAAATCACCAGGACACACATTTTTCTCTAGTGATCACGATCTTTCTCCAGAATGGACCATATGCTGGAACATAAAACAAGCCTCAAAAAATTAAAAAAAAAAAATTGAATATATTCAAAGCACATTCTCTGACCACAATGGAATACAAATAGAAGTCAGTAATTTTTTATTTTTAACTCCACTATTTACTTCTGTGATGGTTAGGTTCATGTGTCAACTTGGCCAGGTGACCCAGCTGTCTGGTCAAGCAAACACTGGCCTAACAATTGCTGTGAGGACATTTGAGGCTGGTTGATAAACCCACAGGCTGGTTTATTGGATCATCAGTTAACTGACTGCAGCTGTGACTGATGACTCATCAAAGGGCGTGCCTTCCGCAATGAGAGAATGCAATTGGCTGGATTTGATCCAATTAATCAGTTGAAGACTTCTAAGCAAGATAGATAGAGGACCTTCACTTCTTCTTCGGCTGCCCAGTGAAGCATTTCCTGAGGAGTTCGTCGAAGTTGCCAGTTCGTTTCCTGAGGAGTTCATCAAACACGTTCATCGAAGATCCCAGTTCATTTCCTGAGGAGTTCGTCGAAGTTGCCGGCTCGTTTCCTGAGGAGTTCATCGGACATCTTCCTTGGAGTTGACAGTTTGTTGACGGCTATACAGAATTTGGATTCATGCATACCCACAGTTGCGTGAGTCGCTTTTACAATTTGATAATCAGAGACACCTCTCATTGATTCTGTTTCCCTAGAGAACCCTAACTAATACAACTTGGTACCAGGAGTGGGGTGCTTTTGCTTGGACACTTATGGCCTTAAGACTGTAACTGTGTAGCCAAATAAACCCCCTTTTTATAAAAGCCAATCCATCGCTGGTGTTTTGCATTCCACAGCATTAGCAAACTAGAACAACTTCCTACAGGTTATAAAATACATAAACTCTAATGACAAATCAGTGGTTTTGGACTCAATGTAAAATATGTAATTTTTGACAAGAACTATATAAAGGTGGGGGAATGGAGGAGTATACAACATAGTTTACGTGTCCTATTGAAGTTAAGTTAATATCAAAGAAAAACAAGATTGCTATGGATTTAAGAGGTTAAATTTAAGCCCCACGGTAAACACAAAGAAATTATCAGAGAATATGACCATAGAGATGAAAAAGTAGAGTAGGGGTTATGAGAACTGGGGGAAGGGGAAATGGGGAGTTAAGAAATTAGTGTAGGGTTGCTGTTTGAGGTGAAGGGAAATTTCTAGTAATGGAAGGTGGGAAGGTGATAGCATTACAACATTCCAAATGTGATTAATCCCACTAATGGAATGCTAGGGAGGGGGTGGAATGGGAAGATTTAGGCTGTATATATGTTTCCACAATTGAAAAAACAAACAAAAGACAGTCTAAATAGATGACAATTGAATGCCAAGAGTGATCCTGGATGGGATCTGAGGATGGAGGACAGGAGGTTCAAAGGGACACAGTTGAGACATAAGAAAAAAAAAAAAAGGGAAATATAGAATGTAACCTTTGTATTGTGTATCAATGTTGAATTTCTTGAACTTCTTAGCTGCGCTTAATGGGGCTGCATAAAAGAATGTTCTTGTTCATGGGAATTGTATATGTGAATTATAGTGTTTGTTCAAGGATGTGTGCAGTTTGCTCTCATATGTTCAGAAGACGGAGCAATAGATGATGGATGATAGATAGGGAGGGAGAGAAGGAGGGAGAGAGGGAGGGAAAGAAAGAAGTGGTGGTATGACAGGATGTTAAAGTTGGTGGATCGGGGTATTGGGGGAGGGGGGTCAGGGTATGCTAGAGTTCTGTGTATGGGGTTTGTGTTGTTTTTGCAACTGTTCCTATAACTTTGAATTTATTTCAAAATAAAATAAAAAAAAAAAAAGAATACCCTGTATACATGAAGAATGATATTACCTACTTGTGGAAGTAGGGACAATATTGACTATATTTTCAGAATATTTAGAGGGGTGGTTAATTCAAATTTTATAGTTTAACAAAGCAGCTTCACATTTAGTCATCCATAGTCAGCTAACTGCTATCTATGGGCCAAGTCTGGCCCATAGCCTGTTTTTATAAGTAAAGATTTTATTGGAACATAGCAACAAGCATTCATTTGCATATTTTCTATGACTGCTTTTGTGTTAAAATGGTGGAATTGGGTGGTTGCAACAGAAGCTAAATGGCCTACAAAGCCTAAAATATTTACTGTCTATTCTTTACAGAAAAAGTTTGGCAACCCCTGGTCCTGTGCATTAGACTACATGCAGAAATTTAAGTGAAGGGAAATCTTACACACAGTCAGCAGGAAATAACTGTACTTCTTCATTTAGAATGGTTTGATGACTAGGGCGATGCTTCTTGAGAAAAAAAGGTACTTAGATGTGTCAACAAAAGAACTTCCACTGAAAAATAGGAAAATGTTTCTTCTAACTCTTTTGTACTTGGTGAAACCACCTCAAAAGAGCCTCATAACTTGCCCTCTTCTCTCCCTAAAAGCATTAATTCTCAGTGGCACACTGTGCTTGGCTCTAGAAAAACAAGCATTTAAAAGATGTTATCATTTTTTGAGGAATAATAATCTTAATAATTGCTTTTTAAAATCAGAGTTTTATTTTTGTTGCATTTCCTTCATTAGATACTGAGCTTCTATTGTTGCTATGGTAATTATTTCAGCATTAATGTATGTTGATAGATAATAATATCTGGACAATATTGAATTAATTTTATGAAAATTATTCCACAAGTCCTGCTCTCTCATAGGCTGAGACCAATTAAACAAGACAATATCAGGAGATACCTTCATAAGAATGAAAGGGAGAAGGTAGAGTACTTGGCTTTGCATGGTCAGAGAAGGCATAAAAGAAGACAAGAAGATACCAGCAGATCTAGACAAAGGAGAGCAGCTAGCACTGAAGCCGTGTTGGACCCATTCTTTATCAAAAGAGTGGGTAAAGTAGAATCACCTTTTGATGGGAGGCTCTGGCTTTGGAGCTGGCACTCTCTCCTGCCAGCAAAGTAAGGAGGTCCAGGATGTTCCCATTCTACTCTAGAGACAAAAGGATAATCAATGATAATGATCTCTAATACCGCTCCTTCTCTTTCATTCTTAAAGCCTGGGAATCCATGACTCCATCCAGTTGTTCAGTAAGAAAATGCTGAGGTTTTAAATAAGAATGCTAGGTCTCATGATTTCCAATATTGCAGGAGTTCAGGAAATGTTAGAGTCTCTACGAGTGTTGTGTCCAGCCTTGCTTGTGCAGATGAGTCATCGTGGATTTTATGGCCTGCTGTTCTTCATGCACTTGTTTAATGTATGTTCATTGAAGGCCTTTGTTTAAAGGTGCATGGAAATCACCCTGTTACTTTTTAAAGGCAGCTGCATGAATCGTTCATCCACGTATGCTCTTACATTTGAGCATTCAAAAGTTTCAAATAAAAATCTCAAAGGAATCAATTTCATTGCTCTTCACTATCCTGAATATATGTTCTAACACGGTTTTGTCTATAAAAGTAAATGCCTACCTGGCAGAGGTAATGGCTTTGTGCAGAAGAGTCATCTACCCAGCTTCATTTGTACACTCATATACTTAAATACTTTTTTGACAACATCCAGTTCTTCTCCACTACCCTCCTATATTAATTTTCACACTGATTCTTGAAATTTCACCATTAAAAGAGATTGATTTCTCCAAGAATATCTGTGTCATTCCCTCCTCTTTTAAAATGCAATTATTCCTGGGCAAAGAAATGTGATCTTACAAGTGTATCAAATCTCTTTAATTGTCTGAGAGGAGAAAACCATGTGGTTGCAGAGCTGGGCAGAGGGAATTTAAGCAAAGTGGAAGAGTATAAGAAGCACAAGTGGGCCACTAAGCAAATTTTTAGGTTTAAGGTTAGAAAGTTAAAGTGGCATAACCAAGAAATCCAAGAAATCAGCAGTTTAAATAACGGAGACATTATTTCCCTCATGTAATAGTCCAGAATGAGAGTGTGGTCTACCTTGCTTTACCTGGTCATTTAGGACCCAGAATTCTTCCACTTTGTTTTTTTCCATCAAATTGTGGTTTGGAGAAGTGTAGATGACTAAGTGAAGGTGGTAAAATATGGTTGGACTAGGGATGTATCCCCACCTTCCCATCGGGTTTACATACTGTAAAGTTAATATTTTCCCCTTTCCATACTCTATTCTTTGGAAGTGAATCACTAGTCTAGGGGAGAGAAATTAACTTCCACCTCCTGGGAGGATGTATCTACATTTGTTATTTGTAATTTTCTGTAAGGAAGAGTTGTTCTTAAACCCATTTACTTATTTATTCAGTCACTTATTTATGTCAGCAGAGTCTTGGGTATTTATTTTATTCCTTGGGTTACAATCCAATACTATCATTATTTTGTTGTCCAGATTGTTCGAATATTGTATATTGGTAGTTTTCTCAGATTGTTTCCTTGCGTTCTTCTGACATATATACACATGCATATATAAGTGTGTACGCATATGTATATGTATATACATACATACATAACACTTGCACGGATACGTACATACTCCCTTACTTTTTGGCATCACAAGATGTTCTAGGGACATTTTGCATTTCTCCTACCCCAGCCCTAGAATCAGCCATTTTTCCAAGGAGCCTTGGTCTTAACCAAGGCTTTCTGTCTTAAAAAAAACACAAGATCTGGCCACTGGATATATTTTTCACTACTGGAGTATCACTGTTTCTAGGTAGTATCAGGAACAACGATTGTAAATATACATATATATATAATCCATGTATACACACATATCTATATTTGTTTCTACATCTATCTATCTATCATCATCTATCTATTCACCCATCCACCATCCATCCATCTTATCAGCTGTCATCTAATCTATTACAGTAAACAAGAGTTTATACTGATATCTCAGATTAATCGAGCATCACAGAGTTCACTGTAGCATCTTCCCTTTGCTTATTAGTAAGTTCTCTCTCTGACAGCAAGAAACTGAGGAGGGATATATTTTAATTGTAATTGTTGAGTAAAGCTAATTTCATTATACTGGTATATCTTCAGTTCTCTCACATTGTTTTATGTTTGATTCATTTTCTTAGATCTTAAAAATATCTTTCACTCTGACTCCTTTTGGGCTGGATATTAAGGCATTTAGAAAAGTGTGAGTTATTGTTCTATTGATTATGCTTACATTATGGGTTTATAGAAGTTACTTAGTCTTCTTTTTTTTAAATACTGTCTTTTTGTGTCCTAGTTTAGGAATCGTGAAATTTGCCAAAAGCCTGTTCTTTCTCCTCTCCTTCCTCTCCCCAAGAATTAAATTAAAAATGATACCTGCTAAAAACTTAGGAGGTTGTCATTGAGCTTATTCTACTTCCCATTTACTCTTCCCATTTTGTTCTACTTCATTAGTTTAATTATTAACATATCTGTTTCATCAGAATATATAACATTAGCGTGCTGTTCTGTCACATTTATTCCCATCATTTAATCTTAGTTCTATGGTTGAACATATTTGTGCTTTTCGCTGAGATCTTATGTGCTTTTCTGACACTTGTTTCCCAATCCTTTCCTCAGCAAGGAACTGTGGGAAAAATATTTCCTGAGTTCTTGCCCAAATTTTCACTATTTGTCTGGAGCCTATACACTTGAATATCAGTTTGGTTGGAGATAAAGTACTTGGCTTTTTTATTTCTTGGATATCCTAAACATGATGCTAATTGTTTTTCTGATATGAAGTACTGCTCTTGATTAGTAAGATGCCAAGAGATGTCAATCTGACTTCTTTTGCTCGTTAGTGACTTGGTATTTTTGCTGAGATGTCTAAATGGTTGTATCCTTATTTTTAAAGTCAAGTAGTTTTATTAAAATAAATTTGGTGTTGATTGTTCTGTGTAAAATATTCCTGTGAAATGATGTTCCCATTCCTTTACTAGGTTCAATTTAAGGTCCTCCCCTCCCCCAGGAAAAGTTACCTCTAATTTTCCCATAGTTTTTGTTTGGTTTTTGTTTTTTGTTTTTGTTCATAGTCAATTCCGTTTCTTTGGCTTTCTACTTTACCAACTGGTTCTGGGAAAGATACTGGATCTTCTTTGTCTTTCTCCTGTTTTTAGATTGAATTGCTTACATTACTTTTGATAATTTTAAGTTGCCATTTTTTCTATTTTTTATCTTCTATTTCTCTTAATAAGCTTTTCACTCCCATCTTACCTCTAGTTTAGTTTTCCTTTCTAAAACTTTCTCTTTTTTCCTAAAGTCTTTCATGAGCTCTATCAGCTCTTCTTCCATTTGCCTGTTGTTAGGCTTATCATTCCTGAGTGCATCTGTTTCCATTGTATTCTGATGTTTTACAGCACCTACAACTACTTTATGTTTTCAGTTTCTTTTGCAATATTAGGTAACAATTTTAATCTGTTTTTTTTTTTTTTTTGTTTTACCATGCTTTTCTAATATGCTTTCATTATCTGTTAGTCCATTATTCAGCACATTTTCCTCTTTATTACTACAACAGCTATGTTTGGAGTTCATTAGCAATTATTTTTGTTGTCATAATTAAATGAGATGGATATTTTGTACTTGTAGAAGATTGCCGTGTAGAAGTTTAACTGATTAGCACAGCATTCCTATGTCACTGCTCAAGGGCTACCTCTGTTGCTACCTCAGTTTTCTTTTTTGAAAAAATGCTTTTTTATTAGCCACCACCACTGTTCTGAGTTACTTTCTATCTATACTCCTGGCATCTAAATCTTCTCGCCCTTCTGGTTCCCAATCTTCCAACTCTGTCCAATTTGAATTCTATTCCCAGCAGTTTTTCTGTTTTTGTTTTTGTTTTGTTTTGTTTTGTTTTTAACCTCCTCTGAAAGGGTATTTGTCATTCTGAATGGGAATTAGTTTTGGGGGTGGAGGGCATTTTTAGGTCCTAAGCAGCCACTCCAGTATCCTTTGCTCGTCCTACAATCCCTTAGAGTACTCCTTAGACTTTTTAAAACTTATCTGCAATTTGGAGTCAGTGTATAACTCTCCTGGCTCCTGTTTTTTTTTCCTAATGTGCCTGCTGAATGTGGAACTTGTGGATGGGTCCTCTCCTTTAGGGGATAATGGCAATTTCTCTATTATGCAGCCCTTACGACCATCAGAAGTTTCCTTCCTCTTCCTTCCACCGCTTATATACAGCTGCCAGCCCTGCACAGGGCCATGTCGGTCCAGCTTACTATGCCCCTACACACATGTACTCCGGGGTTTTGGCAATAGTTTGTCACCAATTTTGTTGAAGAGGTTGTTGTTATATTGTTTTGTTTTGTTTTATACTTTTGCTATCCTTGTTGCTCTATTTTAGTTTTGTTTTATTTTATTCGAGAAATGAGAAAAAATTCATTTTATTCTGCCCCTCTGTACATGCTATTCCCTAGCAGGGTGGTTTGAACACATTGAACAAGGTTGATGTTTGCCTCTTTTTGTGTGTGTTTTTTTTTCAATTGAATATTTTATCAAGATAATTATAGGATTTATCACAGAGAGATCCCATGGACCCTATACCCAGTTTACCAAAGAGTTCACATTTTGTAAAACTTTATTTTAATATCACAACCAGGATATTGATATAGCTACAATTCACCAATCTTGTTCAGATTTCCCCAGTTTTACCTGTTCTCTTTGAAGATGTGTGTGCATTTAGTCCTATACCATTTTGTCACACGAGTAGTTTTGTATATCTGCCACCACAGTAAAGCTACAGAACACGAGGAGGCCTTTTTCTCCTTTTATAACCATAACCCCCTAACTCCTACCTTCCACTCCATCCCTAATCCCTGCAACCATTAAACTGTTCTCCATTTCTAAAATTTTATCATTACAAAAAATTGCATAAATGGTATCACACAACATGTAAACTTTTAGCATTGGCTTATTGCACTTAACATAATTCCCTGAAGATTTATCCAAGTTCTTGAAAGTATCAATAGTTTCTTTATTTTTATTGCTGACTATTATTCCATGATATGTACACACCACAGAGTGTTTAATCATTCACCTGTTGAAGAACTATTTCCAGTTTTGACTATTGTGAATAGCTATGAATATTTGGGTACAGGGATTTTTGTAAATGCAGATAGTCATTCCTCTGAAATAAATGACCTAGAGTACAATTGCTGGGTTGTATAGTAATTACATCTTTAGCTTTTTAAGAAACTGTCAAATTATTCTCCAGATTAGCTGTAATATTTTCCATTCCTACCAGCAACGTATGAATGATCCAGTTTCTCTGCATCCTCACCAGCATTTGATGTCATCACTAATTTTGTTTTATCTTAGCCATTCTGGGAGTTATATAGTGATATCTTATTTTGGTTTTAATTTGCATTTCCTGATGGCTGATAATTGAACATCTTTAATGTGATTACTTGCCATCTGTTTATCCTCTTTGATGAAATGTCTCTTTCAGGTCTTTTGCCCATTTTCTAATCGTATTACTGGTTATTTTTATATTCTGTTGAATTTTGAGAGGTTTCTATATATTTTTTCTAGATATACTAATCCTTTGTTTAACATGTGGCTTGCAAATATTTTCTCCCAGTTTGTAGCTTAATTTCCAACCTCTTCATAGGGTCTTTGAAACAACAAGTGTTTTACATTTTGATGAGGTAAAATTTATCAACTCCTCCTTTTATGGATTGTGCTTTTGGTGTCAAGTCTAAGGACCTAAATCCTGAAGGTCTCTCCTACTTTTTTCTAAAATCTTACAGTTTTATGTTTTTCATTTAATTCCATGATTGGTTTTTTGTTGATTTTTGTATAAGGTGTGAGGTTTAGATCAATGTTCATTTTTTTCCTTCGATGTCCAATTGCTCCAGCACCATTTGTTGAAAGGTTATCCATCCTCCACAGAACTCCTTTTGCACCTTTCTCAAAAAATCAGCTGAGCATATTTGCGTGGAAAGTTTTCTGGGTTCTCTATTCAATTACATCAATATCTGTGTCTATTTTTCTGTCATATCACACTATGTTCATTATTATGGCAATATAGTGAGCCTGATAGAAAATAGAGTGATTCTTTCCACTTTATGCTTCTATCACAAATTTCTTTCAGCCATTCTAGGGCTATTTCCTTTCCATATAAATTTAAGAATAATCTGGCTTGGATTTTGATAGAAATTGTATTAAATTTTTTTTCTTTATTATTTTTTTAATCTTCATTTTATTGAGATATATTCACATACCACGCAGTCATACAAAACAAATCGTACTTTCAATTGTTTACAGTACCATTACATAGTGGTACATTCATCACCCAAATCAATCCCTGACACCTTCATTAGCACACACACAAAAATAACAAGAATAATAATTAGAGTGAAAAAGAGCAATTGAAGTAAAAAAGAACACTGGGTACCTTTGTCTGTTTGTTTCCTTCCCCTATTTTTCTACTCATCCATCCATAAACTAGACAAAGTGGAGTGTGGTCCTTATGGCTTTCCCAATCCCATTGTCACCCCTCATAAGCTACATTTTTATACAACTGTCTTCGAGATTCATGGGTTCTGGGTTGTAGTTTGATAGTTTCAGGTATCCACCACCAGCTACCCCAATTCTTTAGAACCTAAAAAGGGTTGTCTAAAGTGTGCATAAGAGTGCCCACCAGAGTGACCTCTTGGCTCCTTTTGGAATCTCTCTGCCACTGAAGCTTATTTCATTTCCTTTCACATCCCCCTTTTGGTCAAGAAGATGTTCTCCGTCCCACGATGCCAGGTCTACATTCCTCCCCGGGAGTCATATTCCACGTTGCCAGGGAGATTCACTCCCCTGGGTGTCTGATCCCACATAGGGGGGAGGGCAGTGATTTCACCTTTCAAGTTGGCTTAGCTAGAGAGACAGGGCCACATCTGAGCAACAAAGAGGCATTCGGGAGGAGGCTCTTAGGCACAACCATAGGGAGGCCTAGCCTCTCCTTTGCAGCAACCGTCTTCCCAAGGGTAAAACCTGTGGTAGAGGGCTCAACCCATCAAACCACCAGTCCCCTATGTCTGTGGTCATGTTAGCAACCATGGAGGTGGGGTAGGCGAATACCCCTGCATTCTCCACAGGCTCCTCAAGGGGGCACTACATCTTTTTTTTTTTTTTTCCCTTGTTTTTCTTTTTTTTTTTTTTTTTTAACTTTCCTTTCTTTTTTAAATCAACTGTATGAAAAAAAAGTTAAAAAGAAAACAAACATACAATAAAATAACATTTCAAAGAGACCATAACAAGGGAGTAAGAAAAAGACAACTAACCTAAGATAACTGCTTAACTTCCAACATGTTCCTACTTTACCCCAAGAAAG
Source organism: Choloepus didactylus (assembly GCF_015220235.1). NCBI lineage: Eukaryota > Metazoa > Chordata > Mammalia > Pilosa > Megalonychidae > Choloepus > Choloepus didactylus. Next base: position 69,492,669 of record NC_051323.1, read on the forward strand.
TTACATAATATAGCAACATTTCTGTGAACTTGTATTAAATTTATATATGGATTTGGGTGGAATTGACATCTTTAACTACATTGATTTTACCATCCATGAACAAGGTATATCTCTCCATTTATTTATGGCTTATTTGATTTCTTCTATAAGTCTTTTCTCTTTCTCTTTCTTTTTCTTTTTCTTTTTTAATTTTTTTTTTCATATAGATCCTGTACATATTTTGTTAGGTATATACCTAAGTATTTCACTTTCTTTGGAGAGATTAGGCTTGTAATTTTGTTTTTTTGACATTCATTATTTGTATATAGAAACACAATTGACTTTTGTATATTGTTCTTGCTGAATTCGTTTATTGGTTCTGGGAGTTACTGTAGTAGATTTCTTGGGATTTTCCACGTAGACAATCGTGTCAAGTTCAAATAGTTTCATTTCTCCATTTTCAGTCTTCATGTTGTTTATTTACTTTTCTTGATGTATTGCAATGGCTAGGACATCCAGTATTGTGTTGAATAAGAGTGCTGAGAATGGACACCCTTGCTTTGTTCACAATCTTATGGAAGAAGCATTTAGTCTTTTCCAATTAAGTATAATGTTAGTTTTTTTTTTTTGTACATGCTGTTATTGAGTTGAGGTAATTCCCCTACATTTCTTACTAAGAGTATTTTTTTAAATCATGAATGGGTGTTAGATTGTTTTCAAATCCATTTTCTGTAAAAATTGATATGATCACATGATTTTTCTTCATTTTCTTATTGTTATAATGGGTTAAAGTGATTGATTTTTGAATGTTAAACCAGTATTGCATACCTGGAATAAATCACATTGGCTCATAGCTATTTTTACATATTGTTGGATATCATTTGCTAAGACGTTTTGAGGATTTTTGCACCTGAGTATTAAAAGATATTGCTTTATGGTTTCCTTATTCTGTTCTGTCTTTCTCTTGTTTTAGTATTAGGGTAATACTAGCTTTAGAAAATGAGTTTGGAAGTGCTCCCCCCTCTTATATTTTGTGGGAAAGATTGTGTTAAATTCTTGATAATTCTTCTTTACACATCTGATAGAATTTTCCAGAGAAAGCTTCTGGCCTTTGTGATTTTTCTTTCAGGATTCTATTAATTATAAATACAGTGTTTTTTAGTGGTTATGAGACTATTCAGATTCTGAATTCAATCTTGTGGGATTTTGGTAGTCCATGATTTTCCAGTAATGGTCTATTACTTCTAAGTTGTTGAGTCTATGATCATAAAATTGCTCATAGTTTTTTTTCTCATTACTCTTTTAATGACTGCAGGATCTATTGTGCTATCTCAATCTGTTTCATTTATGATATTGGTGATATTTGTCTTCTCTCCTTTCATATCTTATTCTTACTAAAAGGTTTGTCAATTTTATGAAATTTTTCAAAGAACCAACTCTTCTTTCATGATTTTCTCTAATGCTTTCCTAATTTCAGTTTAGTTGTTTTCTGCTCCATACTTTTTTATTATTCTTCCTGATGCTTGCTTTGTGTTTATTTTGCTCATCTTATCTTGCCTCTACTTAGGAGATGAAATCATTTATTTGAGACCTTTTTTCACTTTGAGTGTAAGCTTTTAGTGCTATAATTTTTCTTCCTAGCACTGTGTTATCAGCACCTACATTTCTGATAGGTATATTTTTAATTTTCATTCAGGTCTACATATTTTAAAAATTCATGTAGACTTACTCTTTGGCCCATGGTTTATGTAGTAGTTTAATTTCCATGTGCTTAATCATCCTGTTATCTTACTGTTACTGATTTCTAGTTTGATTCACTTTGGTGAGAGAAGACACATATATTTCCTTAATTTAAAACTGTTGAAATTTGTTTTTGGCCCAAGATATGATCTATCTTGGTGAATGTTCTCTAGCCACTTGAAAAAAAGTGTATTTGCTCTTGGAGTCGAGTGTTCTTTATATATCAGTTAGATCCTATTGGTTAATTTTGTTGTTCAATTCTTTTATGTCCTTGCTGATTTTCTTTGTAATAGCTAAGAGGTGGGGATTGAAGTCCCCCATTACAATTGTGGATTTTTCTATTTCTCCTTTCAGCTGTATTAACTTTCATTTCATGTATTTTGAGACTCTCTTATTTGTTGTGTACACATTTACAATTATTAGGTTCTCTTGGTGGATTGACTATTATTATATAATGTCTTTTTGATTCAATTTCTTTTTGCTCTGCAGTCTACTTTATGACTTTAAAGTAGCCACTTATGTGTTTTTATTAGTATGTTCAGAGTATAGCTTTTACATCTTCTTATTTCAATCTAATTTTCTCATTGAGTTTGAAATGAGTTTTGTGTAACATCATATAGTTGGGTCGTGTTTCAGTTTATTTGTGTGTTTTTTAGTCCATTCTTCCAATCTTTGTCATTTGATTCATGTATTTGGATCATTTACAGTCAAGGTAATTATTGATATGTTAGTTTCAAAGCCTGCCATATTACTCTATGCATTTTGCTTATTTCTTCTGGCTGTTGTTACTCTGTCTCTTCTTGCTTTCCTGTGGGTTATTTGAACATATTTTAGGATTTCATCTTGATTTATATATAGTTTTTTTGAAAGTGGTTTTTGTATACTTTTCATGGTGGTTTCTCTGGGTATAGCGATGCACATATTTGACTTATCACAGGCTAGTAGTATCAACATTTAACCACTTCGAGTGAAATCTGGGAAACTCACCTTTTCCACATTTAAATATCATTCTCTTGAGTATCAGATGGTCTTAAAACTTTTGTTAGTTATCAAATATGATTTATAAAACTTATGAAGAAATGTGTAGTCTACTGCATGTATGCTTATTTCTTCTCTTTCTGTTCTTTCTTCTTGATGCTTCAAAGTTTGTTTTAATCATTTGCTTTTGGTTTGAGGAAATTTCTTCAGTCAATAAGTCAATATTTAGGGGATATATTTGCTAGCAAAAAAAAAATCCTTTTAGCTTTTCCTCATTTTCAAATGTCTTTATTTCCCTTTCATTTCTGAAAGATATTTTCACTGGATATAGAATCTGCCATTGGTTGTCCTTTATTTCAGGACTTTAAAAATTTTGTAATTTCTTTCAGTTCATTCTGGCTTCCATGGTTTCATGAGATTAGAACTGGTGCTCCCTACTTATTGTTCATCATTTCTCCTTGACTGCTTTTAAGATTTTTTTTTTTTTTTCTGTTTTTGGTTGCCAGCATTTTAATTATGATATGTCTAGGTGTGGATTTCTTCGGATTTATTCTTTTTGGAATTTTTTTCAGCTTCTTGAATATGTAGGTTTGTGTCTTTCACCAAATTTGGGAAGGTTTCAACCATTATTTCCTCAGCTATTCTTTCAGTTCCATTCTCTTTCTTCTTGCTTTCTGGAATTCAAAGTGATCCTATAATTGTCTCACAAATCCCTAAGGAATTTTTTTTCAGTTTATTTTCTCTCCATTATTTAGATCAGGTGAATTCTTTTGCTCTGACTCATATTCACTGATCTTATTCTCCGTCATTACCATTCTGCCATTGAGCCCACCCAGCTATTTTTACATTTATGTTTTGTGTATTTCAGTTATAAACTTCCTCATTTCTTTTTTATAACTTCTATTTCTTTCTGAGATTTTCTAATTTTTTCATTTATTTCAAGAGAATTCAAAATTGATTGTGTAAACAGTTTTACAATGGTTGCTTTAAAATCCTTGTCATAAAATTTCAACATCTGATTCAGCTTGCTGTGAGCATCAGTAACTTATCTTCTCTTATTCAAGATGTGGTTTTCTTGGTTCTTGGTATGACGTGATTTTCAGTTGTATCCTGCACATTTTTCCCATTATGTTAGGATTCTCTGGCTCCTATTTAAATCTTTTATTTTAGTAGGTGATCACCCTGCTAAGTTTAGTACATTGGTATATGAGGAAGGGAGAGAGATCAGAAAGGATTCTGTCTGAGATCTGAAGAACTGAATGAATTATAGTCCATTAATTGAAATAGTGAAAAACTGAAGGAAAGCAAGTAGGTTAGAGTCACACTGAGAATTTTGCTTGTACATGCTAAGTTTTAGATACTTACCAGTCAACAAAGTTGGGAGGCGTCAAATAAGCAGTTAATTACATGAATTCATTGTAGAGGTCTTGTTTGCATAAATAAATTTGGGAACCAGCATGTACATAGAAGGCATAATATTAAAATAGGAAGTATTTCAATATTTTGGTGTATGTAATAGCACTAAGTCAAGTTATTTGATCTTGGAAACTCAGATTTAGAAGTCTATCCAATCACTTGCTGCTGTTTTTAAGTGTCTATTAACCTTTACAAGGATGGATATAATTATATCTAATTTTGGGAAATGAATGTAATTCAGTCACTAAGCAATTCTGTGAAATCCAGGGAGAAGAATTAACTTTTTAGGACTTTATCACTCCAGAATTTCACTTATGCTCTTAATCAAAATGACAGTAGGTGTCTATTCAAAATACTGAAAGAGTAAATGACAAATCACATACAATCTTGCAAAATTACCATTTTATTATAGGAGACAGAAAATGCCTTCTAAAAACAAGAGGGTGTCATTGAGCACTGTTGGTTTATGCAAAGGATGAGGCAGCCATGTCTCAAACAGAATCATAAAATATTAGGACCGTCTCTGGTCTAGAACAAATAATAGATTCTGAATAGCACCAAAGACCCACTCACACTTATTCATCTGCCATCATATTGTAAAATCTATTAAGAAAACAAAAATAGTGTAGTTCTTTTTAATTTTATGTTTCAGGGAAAACACTTAGCCTTTGGAAACTTGGGCCTTCCAATTGTAGGCAAATATTGTTAAAGGCTTTGGTCTAAGAAGCTTCTAATGAAAGATAAGCAATTCATAATTTCAAAGCAGGCCAATGCAATACAGAAGTTAATTATTAAACAGTCATTGTATTTACCTGTTTAGATTGTTAAAAAATACCCTATATTAAAAAGTATACACCTGTAATGGTCAACACGAGGGGAAACTTTTATGAATATATAGAAGATTGCTGTCCGTGGAACTGAGAGCCTTTAATATTTCCATTTCTCTTTGATATCTTACCTCAAATAAAATCTCACTCAGGTTAATAGAAAAATCCTGGTTGCAATATTGCAATGTGATCTTAAACAAAACATATTTACCTTTTTTGCACAAACAGTAGTTCCCTGAATTGAACACAATAACCGTATTTTAGATACCTTTCCTCAATCTGTTTAGTCATTCTATAATTTCATTGTGGCATCAATAAAATGCTAAGAATCTTTACACTTTTCCTTTTCTCCTCCTCAGCTTTGCCTTCTGTCTCCTTTACTCAATTTAAAATATCTGAACATGGGATGCTAACAAATATTTTATTTCTAAAATGTCTTCACTGTATTTTAAAAGGAAATAAAAATCAATGCAGTTGCCACAGATGAAAATAACTATGTGTGCACATCCTCTGTGATCATAAAGCATGGTAAACTTCTTTGAGACAAAGGTTAAATTATAAAATCTTGATTTTATAATTAAATGTTGAAGTCAAAGATTATAAGCTCTTACGAACTTTAGTGTCCTTCAGAGCGTTATCATGTTTGTTTCTGTATAAAGCAACATTCTCTTTGATTACTGAGACGTTTCATTCTCTCTAACACATTGTACCAAATCAACAACACACTTTGTTTTCCACCATTTTTTTCTGAGGTCAGCAGAAATTGTGTTCTAAAGTGCCCTGGGAACTAGGGCATTGATCTCCAGTTGGAGTTTTATGCCACCTTCCCCTTGTCACTCTCAGCGGTAATTTAAGATATCAGCTTTAAATTATTTAGCAGTTTATAAGTATAAATAATTCACCAGTCAACAAATAAAGCGACAGCCCATTAATCAACCTGTGAACATGTGCACAGGTGTCATGCTGAGTCTTGATGAAGTCAACATGCTTAGAGCCACTCTCTTTTCCTTTTCCTTCCTAAGGTGTGACCTGTCTTGCTTGTGGATTGAATTAATTGGGGCCCAAATTGAGCAGTGTGTGCAAGAACTCTCACCTTCAGAGATGGAATCAAACTTAGTTACAAATGTAGATACAAGATAGAAGCTTCTGGTGCTGAAGGGTTACACCTGTGTTATGATATCACTGAAGGATATGTGTGGAGAAAATAAATTAATTGATAGCTTGCTTATGAGAATGTTGTGGTTTTTAAAATAAATAATTTGTGTTAATGAATGTGTAACTATTTTTATCCTCTTACTCAGGCAATTGGTTTTTAAGTATTGATCAATTATGCTTTGAACAAATACATTCCCTTGGCAGTTTATTTCCATAATCTTTGGGCATTTTGTTTAGAATTCAGATTGTTGATGGATATTTAAAAAAGAAAAAGAAAAAAAAAGTAGTCCTCTCCTAAGTCCTTTTAGCCTGGTAAGGACATACATCGACTTCCTATAAAAACAATGACTAATGATTTAGTTTAAAATCCCTTCAAAATTGGTACAACAGACTGATGAGGATATTGCTCTGATAAAATTGTAGATTGTCTACAGAAGGGTAATTGGCAAAACTCAAATTATTTTGCAGACAATCTTTTGGGATATTTAGATGGAATGAAGAGAAGGATCCGTACAGTGGGTACTTCCCTGAACATTCTAATGGCCTCTAGCTCCTTCTAGTTCCTGCTTCCACTAACTCTGCTTCTAATCTCTCTCCCACTAACTCTCCGAAGGCAAAAGGGAAATCCCAAAGCATTCCTCTGCCTTCCCACCACAATAGAGTGCCTCAGCCCTTCCTCAGCTAGTTGTTTGTCTTCATAAGAAGGGGTCCCAAAGGCACAGCCTCTGTCTGCCACCCTGAGTCCTCACCGGCCAGAGTTTCACTGTGACTGAGGAAGGATGTTCCTTTCCGAACTCTGAGTTGCACTTTGAAACCTAGACCAGAAGATGCACCATTTGTGTCTGAACTGTCAACATTCATTATGACTTCAGCAACTTCAGCTGTTGCTTATGTAGCCATCAACGCTTGTTTCAAGATGGTGCCCAAAGTTCATACCAATCTTTTATGTGGACTATGACATCTACCCTGCTCACTCAAGCAGCAACAAAAGCCGTCTACTTTGGGTATGTTTCCCCAGCCTTCATGCTACATTCCTCTTTGCCCTTGTTGAAGTAATTCTCACTACACAGAAGCCCTTTACTCAAGCTCTCCACAGTCTCAAATCATAGCCTTAAAGTATACCTATAGTTTCTTCAACCATGAGTCTTCAACCAAGATTGCTTAATTATCTTTTAATTGTCAAACTGTAATCAATGTAACTATCATTTGATAAGGGCTTCTTATGTGCCAAGTGCTAAGGAAATAAATTTGCAGATATTGTATCAGTTAATCCCTCTCATAATGCAAACATATTACCAAAAATGTTCTAGGTTACTGAACTCAGTAGTAGCAGAATGAGGATCCAATTCAGTTCTGTCTGTCTCCAAACCTCATGCCTCCAAATACTCTACCACATTGCCTACAATCCAATCTAAATATTTACAGACATTGCTTCCTGGCTTCCACCTGAGGTGAATCCCTCTATTTCTCACTTTATTCTTATTGTCCATCAAGTTCCTTCTTCAATGAAGCCTCCTCTTTCAGACAAAGCTAACAACTCCAGCCTACTAATGCACTTATCTCTGAAATCTCGTATTATTTTATTCATCCATTTGTTTTATATATACTCAAGTACTTACATGGAAAAACTCAGGTGTGTGCTGTTCTGCCCCCTCTTTTAGGGTTCAGTGTATATAATTTGGACAAAGAGTGTTCGCTTCACATCTAATTCTGAATCTGAGTGTGTAGCATGTTGTTGTCCTGAGTCCCTTAACTCCAAAATGTAGCTCTTGTCTCCTGAAGTCCTTTCCTCCTCTAGGCCCCTGTTTCCCTGGGACACTTCCTCCTTAAAATGCTACAAGTCAGACTTGTCCTAGAAGTTTGTGACTAACAGGCTATAAGAGCCTAAGGGTAACACAGTGTATAAAACAAACCTAATAGCCCTTGGCTACTCGAATGTGAGGGTTTCCTTTTAGCCATTTTTTCCTTAAGTCCTTGCTTATTTCCAACTTCTTGGGCTCCTCTCTTCTAATGCTCCTCATATTTTTCTTCTCCCTGAACTTCTGTTCCCAAGTCCCCAGTTGCTCTCCATTCCTGGCTACCCATGGAAACCCTGACTCCCTTCCACTTTATTAAGCATTGCTCATTCCAGTTCTGCACAGACCCAGAGTTTCTTCAACCAGAAATGTCTGTCAAGGGCTCACCATGTGTTTTCTGATATAAAATCAGCCATCTACATAAGAGATGAAGTATGCTGTACCTCCAAAAGGCAATTCTTCATACATAATGCTCAATCAATTATTTTCTGAGGGAAAGGAGCAATTTTTCCTTTATGTACCACCAATTGGGTTTGTAATTAACAATAATTCAATATGTATTGAAGGATATAAATTCACTCCAACTAGTCTACACCTTTCTTAAATAAGCTATTTTGTACTCATTTTGAAACTTCCTGACAACTCACTGAAATGGTAGGCCCAGGGCCAAGCAACAGTAACTTACTTAGATATTTCCTAAATTAATTTCATTCGGCGAATAATTACAAGCACCTACTACTCTAAAACCATCGCTGAATGGAGCTCAGAGGAGGTAAAATTGCACAAGACACAAATGTGCTGCTCCTCTGTGTTATTTAGATAACACTCCTGACCCAGTAAGTCTCACCCCTCATTAAAGATGTGTCTTAAGCATCACCCTGTGCACAAATGTTTCTTCAGGCTTAACTCCATGCCCGGGATCGTATTGTCTTCATTTCTCTGTATCAAATGTTAGTACTACACCTGGCACAGAATTGCCACTCAACATTTATTTGTTCAATTAACTAAAATGATGATTCCCTTTGTAAGGAGTGCATTGCTGTCAGTAAAAGCACAGAAGTCATATCCAAGGAAAAAGCAATAGTGGTCAACTGTTTATTTCTTAGGGAAAAAGGGGGCACAATCAATCATTGCACTTGGACAAAGCAGACATTGATTCTTTTGGCCGATACTAACCAGTGATGCTATAATTTTAAACAAATTTTTGTTTTGTTCTAAGGTTATAAGTCTCAAGTTTTTTCATCAACCACTCACATATTATATGTTCAACAAATCTGCAATATTCATTCTGAGCAGTTGTAAGAAAATAAAATAAATGGTTACCTGCCCTGAAGATGTGGTGCTTGACAACAGGATACTTGGAAATAAAGCTCTTGACATTTAAGGAAAACTATGAGGAGTTTATAATATATACAAATGAGTGCATTCTAAGGAATTTTTAAGAATAGGCAGTTACAAAACCAATATTGGAGGAGCATTCAAAGTGAGGTAAAATGTTACACCCAATAACAAGATACCTATCTTACTGGCTTTCAGGAATTATGGCTTTTGCATCCCTAGCATTTCAATAAATGAGAATGAATAGGATAGACAAGCAGTTTTGTAAATAAACACTAAGAAATCTTGAGCCTTTAATTATCCAAATTTATTGAACAATGATAAGGAATATATAATTTTACTGGAACAGGCCTTATGTAGTTCAAAGAAGGTATATATTTGACATGCTATTTCTAGTAGTTTGAGTTGTACATCTACAAGGTTACGTAGTCATCTCTTGTTGGCAGAACAGCAATTTCTAAATGATCAAATATAAGATCTGTTCTAATAGGTGTACGCAGGGGCTCCAAAGAATGTCCCATTTCACTTCTGGGCTCAGTGCTATGCACGTGGCTAAACACAAAGACATGACATTTTTCTTCAGGGGGGATTTTTCTCTTTGGACATGTAATTTTCTTAATGAACATTCTCAGATTGAAAATCTGGTTGGAAACTTTTCTAAACATTTTCTTCCTCCTTCTTTAGAATACTTTCACTGGTGATTAGCAGCAGTGAATGGATAAGGAGATGAAATTCAACAAGTCAATTGTGTTTAATATTAACAAGTTTCATAAAAACTTAAAAGCAGACATTTTAAAAATGACAATTTTCTAAGTATTTGAGTATTAATGACCATACTGTAGATAGTTGAGAATTGGTGATAATAAATATCATATATTATATACAGCCTGACTAATTTTGGAGGTCTGTTTGAAGTAGTGAAAACTTTGGATTATAGGATTTTGAAATGGAAAACAATTTCAACTGCAGAGGACAGTGAGGATAGAAAATTTAGGAAATTTGCAGAAGAACCTAAATTTCCACTGCCTAGTATGCAGAATCACCACTAAGAACATCTTTAATACATTTCAGTAGATAAGAATATTTAGATTTTGATATTTAGCTTGTTTCAGAAGCGATCATTTTGCAAATATTGAATCCAGTACTTGCAATTATATTTACACTCACTAATTTGCCTCACAATTGTGTTTTCTAAAAATACTCTGATGGGTAAACATCACCAGAGACAGAAGTGTTGCAAATTCTGTGTCATTGCCACCAACTAATTAATGATGCTTTGCCAGAGTCACAAAAACATAACCCCTCATGCGATTCGTCATTTTTTAAAATGTGAAAGTTACTTTTTTACTGTAGAGAAAACTTGCATGCAGTAAACAAAAGTGTCCCATGTAACACACTAAATGAATCCCCAGGCTAATACTACTTTAACAGTTCCTTTAATTTTACTGAACAAGTTTCATGAGTATTAATGACTTTCTCATTGTTTCAGGGGGCAAGATTGAACGGTATTTCAAAGTACAGTGCCAGATTTTAATAATGCAGTGTAAATGCTGTGATACTGATATATTAACATACAGAACCTGGGAACTATGGAAAACAGCACAAATGTGCAATGACTGATTTCTACTTTGGAACACAGGAAATAGGAAATATTTCTCCTGCACTTTTAGAACCTAACTTTCACAGATTTTATAAACTTCACAAACATACCATAAAATTTCATTATATTTCAGTCTTCCAGTAGGTATCCCTATATTTCTAAATAGATAAATGGAATACAGAATTAAAATGGCTTATGTAAGTACATAAAATCATACTTCAAACAAGGTGGAGAGGAAGTTAGAAATATCTATCTAAGTACATATATAAATGTATAAATGAGCACATAAATAGTTTGAACAAAGAACTATATTAGAAAAATCAAGAATATAAAAAGTGATTTAAAGAAAAATTTTGCCAAAGATTGATGAGGAACATATATGTATATAGTGTGTGTGTGTGTGTATATATATATATAGTGAGTCTACTAAATCTCCACTGGATATGAATTACTGACAAAGATTACATAGTTTGTCTTTCTTAGACCCTACAGATAAGTAAATGACATAACTTGAAAATGAGAATGATTTTCCAAACAGGAAAGTATTTTGTTTTATACTAAAGCAGAATGTCTTGGATTTGGGGTCCTGAGAAGAGAGAGTGAGAGAGAAAAAGGAAAAAAAGAAAAAAAAAAAAAAAAAAACTACATGTAATACATTATGTCTAAAGAAATAGAGATATACAAACCAAAAATTGGTATTTATAAATGAAGTTGTGTTCTCTTGGTAATTGTGAAACCCAGAGGGACCATTTCCATAAGAGAAATGTTAACATATATGAAAGATAGAACTAGTAAGGAATTTAAGAAAAAATACGTTGAAATGGCCTCAAATATTATCAAATATCTTTACTGCTATAAAGATATATTTTGATAGTGAAGAGCCAAGTTAAATGTAACAATTAAAGACTACAAACAGAAAACTTTTCCTTGGTATCTGCACAAATCATTAGTCTGGAAAAGGTTAAGACAGCAATGGCTTTAATGTAAGTGGCACATCAATACATTCCATGAGGGAATTAAGCTCCTTAGATGGGTGATTGATTAAAAAAAAGCCCAAACATGAGGTGCTAATATTATTCCAAGAGAAAAAGAGATAGAGCTAGAGAGCTCTTGTTCCAAAAGGAAAATACTGGAAGTAGAGGATAGCTTCCTAAAACTTACAATAAATTCCTGAAATTCAAGAATCAGAGTAGTGAGAAAAAGGCAGTTCTAGAAGTCAGGATTTTGGGAGCTTATTTTTTGAGAAGAATTAAGGGAATTCAGATGGCTATTAGCAAAAACTGAAAAGAAGAAAGCACCCTAAATTTGATCTTGTTTAGATTGGCTTTCTGGATAGACGAGAGATCACTCTTATGCTGAAATTTGAAGTTCTTTTCTTTTTGTTGTGCTTGGGTCTGTTTTTGAACTTAATTTGTTATGCTTTTCTTAGAAAACACTTTTCTAGCCTAACTTTTGTGAATTCTAGGTAATGCCATTCTTTAAATATGAAGCTGCAACATATATCAAACCTTAAAACTAAAGCATTGCCCAAAATCCATGTAACTCCTCACAGTGGTATGCAGCACAAAGTAACAGAGAGGTTCATTTGGAAAATACTCATTTATAAAACAGAGCACGTTCTCCTCCATCAAAAATTCATATTTATTAGTAAGTGTGCTGGTTTGAATCTACTATGTACCCCACAAAAGCCATATTCTTTTTAATCCAATCTTCTTGGGGCAGACTTATTGTGGGTGGGATCTTTTGATTAGGTTGTTTCCATGGATAAGTGACCCACCCAACCGTGGGTAATACCTTTGATTAGATTATTTCCATGGAGATATGGCCCTGCCCATTCAAGGAGGGTCTTAGTCAGTTTACTGGAGTCCGTAAGAGAGCCAACACATACCCTGATGCCTGGAGATGCAGACAGAAAGTCGTTTGGAAATGCAAAGCTAAGGGATGAAATCCAGAGTTTGCCCCAGAGAAGCTATGAAAAGATCCCCAGACACTTAGAGAGAAATTAACTGGGAGAGACAAGCAAGGATGAATAGGAGCTGAGAGACAGAAGCTAAGACAGAGGACCAGAGACAGTTTGGAGAAAGCCATTTTAAAACCGGATCCCAGGAGAGAAGGACCAGCAGACGTTGTCACATAACTTCCCACGTGACAGAGGAACCCTGGATGCCATCAGCCTTTCTTCAGTGAAGGTATCTTGTTGATGCCTTAGTCTGTACATCTTTATAGCCTTAGAACTGTAAACTTGTAACCTTATAAAAACCCTTTATAAAAGCCAATCCATTTCTGGTATTTTGCATTCCAGCAGCTTTAACAAACCAGAACAGTAAGTAACTACAAGAAATTTTGAGCACCCCTAGAAAATAATGTGTATATGTATGGGTGTGTGTGTATGTGTAAAAAAAGTAATACAAATTTTGAAACAGATTGATGTTAGGATGTTAATGACTGTTGTCTGTTATAAACTCAGAAAACTACACATGATATGTTTGCCATTTGTAAAATTGCAGACTTTTTTTTCTCATATATATGCAGCAGAAGCTGAAAGTGGACTTTGCCTTCAAATGGATATAGTCCCATGTGGAACCACCCATGCTCTCAGAGCTGTCACTACTGCAAATCCTCTGTGTCAGCTAATGTTCCATCAGGAGATGGGTACCTGGAAGAGTATAGTCAAACAGACTTTTATAAAGGCCATTTGAAAAGCTGCAGGCAGAGTTGACAGAACAAGGAGTAAATGGTGAAACACTCCAGACCAAAATAACAGGAAACCATTGCCATGCTTAGGCCTGAAGATTCAAGGGGAGGGAACAGTGTGATTAGGACCCAGAGAGCACTGACCCGAGGAAGGGGGGGACCCTGAAAAAAAGCTGTGAGAGAAGATTGCAGCCACTGCCAGAACCCTGCTGAGCCAGGGTGAGGAGACAGAAAACAATACCCTGACTTTTCACTCCCCAGTTTCCTTCTGATGCCTCTCCTTGGTCAAACCCAGAACAATAGATCACTCTTCTCCAATTCCTTTCCATTTTTCTTGAAGGTCAGACATGAACAAGTTTGTGTCTACCTCTCTCAAGTCACCTATTACAATCCTCTTATTAACCATACTATATTATATTTGACTTTCTGGCTGTTTCCAGAACAAATCAAACCTGTTTCCATCCAAGGCCATTTGCATGTGCTGTTTTCTCTGCCTGAAACATAGCTCTCCTAGACCTTAGCGGAGCTGGCTTCTTTCATTCACTCAGGTCTTATTACAAATGCCATCTCTTTGGAAAAGCTGCCTCTGAACACACCTCTCTAAGTGGACCTGCCCAGTTACGCACTATCACTCCGTCTGAGTTATTTTCTTCTTGCTCTGAAATTGTCTCATTTATTTGTTTACTTTTTTATCATCTTCCTTCACTCGTTTTCCTTTTCTTTCTTTAGAATTAGCTCCCTAGGAGCGGGGACTGCCCATCTTGTCCACCCATATATTTCCAGGGTCTTTCTTGAACATGACCTGATGTGGAGGAGGAGCTCAATAAGCATTTGTTGAATGAATGGACATGTACATAATAAAATGAAGGTACGTTCAGACTAGTTTATCTAGGTTAGAAATGTCTGAAAGTATTCAAATCCAGATGCTTTTAAAAATTCTTTAACATTCTGTCTTTAAATTGTTGTTTCGTTTATTTTATTATTATGTTCCAAATCAATGTACTAAAATTTAAGGAGGTAGAGTATGTATAACTTAGTTTTTTGCATTTAAACTACTTAAATTCATTAGAGAGATAAGTATTCTACATATCACGGAAATACCAGATAAAATATAAATGCAACAAAAGGAATTATATAAGAAAGTGTTAAGTGATTTTTAAAAATGCAAAGATGTCATTTGATTAGGTATTTGGAAAAGGCTTTTAGAGGAAGTTTTATTTATTAAAGAATGGCTAATATTTTAATAGATGGGAGATCAGAGAAGAGGGGATCAGAATATGAGTATATGAGAAAAGATGAAGTATAAGAAATCATGGAGCATATTTTGGAAGAAAGAGTAGAACACTTTTGCTGGGTTATAAAATAGTTAATATTTATGGCGTGATTATCATGTACCATATATTATCCTGTATGACTCCCGGGGATGAATCTGGACCCGGCATCAGGGAATTGAGAACATCTTCTTGACCAAAAGGAGGATGTGAAATGAAATGAAATAAAGCTTCAGTGGCTGAGAGATTTCAAATGGAGTCGAGAGGTCACTCTGGTGGACATTCTCACACACTACATAGATAACACTTTTTGGGTTTTAATATATTGGAATAGCCAGAAATAAATACCTGAAACTACCAAACTCCAACCCAGTAGCCTTGATTCTTGAAGACGATTGTATAACAATGTAGATTACAATGGGTGACAGTGTGATTGTGAAAACCCTGTGGATCTCACTCCCTTTATTCAGTGTATGGATGGATGAGTAGAAAAATGAGAACAAAACCTAAATGAAAAATAGGGTGGGAGGGGGGTGGTGATCTGGGTGTTTTGTTTTGTTTTGTTTTTTGTTTTATTTTTATTTTTATTTTTTATTCTGATTCTGATTCTTTCTGGTGTAAGGAAAATGTTCAAAAATAGATTGGGGTGATGAGTGCTCAACTATGGGATGGTACTGTGAACAGTTTATTGCACACCATGGATGATTATATGGTATGTGAATATTTCTCAATAAAACTGAATTTTAAAAAAATAATCCTAGAAGGTAATTGTTATTACTATGACCATTTTATGGAAGAAAAATCTGAAGAACAGAGAGATTAATTCACCCATTAAAAGCTGTATAATTAGTAAGCAGAATTGGAGATTTGAACCAATGCAGCTGGAATCCAGAGCACTATTAGAAAAGAAGCCAAATGATTAGGAGACGCATATCAAAGGGAAACCTTGAATGCAAAGCACAGGACTTCGCGCTTAATCTAAAATGTGAATGGGACATCAATACTCTTTTACGAGGAAGAGACTTGAAGGAACTGCAACTAAAAGTTAACAGCTTTTATTTATAGGTATATAAATCATGGGAATTTTTTAGTCTTTTTCATACTACCTTGAAACTCCAAAATTTTTAAAATTTCAGCATATTGATTTTCATAATCAGAAAAATAAAATGTAGATTTTACCATTTAAGCCTAGTATTGAGGTTATGATGGCCTAAAGTAGCATAATATTAATAGTTATGGCAAGAATGTGATGGATTCCACAGTAATTATGGATTCAAACTAAAAAGCAAACTGGATTTCCTTCAAAGAGAGTGTCCGAGTTAAGGTAAATGGCCTCCTTTCCTGGTGAGAACAAGCACAGGGTCCTGAGATCCAGAGAAAGCAGGGTGATAATTTAAAAATATAAGAGCTTTGTTTTGTTTGCCAGAGCATGAATTCTTTTTGTATACAAACACATTTTTATTCTTATAAGGAAAATTAGGATTGCATATACAATTTTTGTACATGAAACTTTTCAAGAATGGATTTGTCATGGATATGAAGACATCACTTTTAAAATGTATTTAGTTTCAGTTTAAGCCTAATGCCGAGTAACTACTAAGTATATAGAAGAGGAGGTATTCCTCATATACTTGTCAGCATCACCAATCAATTATTATCAGAATCAGCTTTATCCAGAAGGGTTTATGGAATGAATAACGAATAGAATGAAAGCCCTCTCTCCCTTCAAGTGTGGAGTGTATCCTCCTTGCTGTTAATCTATCACTCTATATTTTTATTATTTATAAAATTTTCAAAATACTGAGGTAATACTTGCTCAGTGTGGAAACAATTGAAAATACTGAAAAAGCAACCAGAAGTAAGAAAATGAGTATATCAATATTACCAAATAGACAACCACTGAACATTTTATGGCATTTCCTTCCAATCTTTCTTAAAAAAAAAAAAAAAAAAAAAAAAAAAAAAAACTATTTAGTTACCATGAAATGCATATGTTTTTTCTGATTTTTAATTTAACATTATAATATATCCATTTCCCATACTAATGACTGAATCAAATAATTAATTAATAGCAAGCTTACAGTCCATCATATGGAAGTACCATAATTTATTTGATTATGTCTTTACTATTCAACACCTAGTTGCAATTATCAGTAGTATCTTTATGTGTAAAACTCTTTTCCCATTTTTTTAAATTAAATTCAGTTTCACTGAGATATATTCACATACCATACAATCATCCATGGTGTACAACCACTGTTCATAGTACCAGCATATAAAAAGTAAAAGAGAACATCCAAATAATCCCCCCAATCCCACTCTATTTTTCATTTAGTTTTTGTCCCCATTTTTCTACTCATTCATCCATACACTGGATAAACGGAGTGTGATCCACAAGATTCCCATTTGTTTTTAATAATTTGTAAGAGATAAGATTGTGGAACTGCATTTTTAGATTCCTAAAGTAACACAGGTTCATTATATCAAAATTAAATAATAAGGAAAAATGAAAAAATCACCAATATATATATCACCAAACTAGTGATAACTACTGTCAACATTGTGCTTTGTTCTTGTAGAGCATATATTTGTGCGCTCTTTATTTTTATAAAAAAATGGCACCACACACCTTACATTCAACCACATATCATGATATCAATAAATAAGTGCCAGCATCACATTCTTAATGGTGCATCATATGGGCTTATCAAAATTAATTAATCATTAGGCTATTGTTGGGCAAGTATATAGAAGCAATTCTGTATTATATATCCTTGTCCTAAATAACTGTGTCCCTGTCCCCTTTTATCATAGAAATGAAATTTCAGAACATGCAGTTTAATTTTTTTTTCATATACATTGTCAAAATGCCCTACAATATTCTCAGCAGAGTATTGGTATTTTGCTTTTTCATACATAGCCTAGCATCATCATTCTTCTATAATCCTCATTCATCTGAAAGGAATAGTACATGCGTGTGTGGACGTTTGTAACTGCATTTGAATAAAATTAAGGCCGGAGATTTTAGTTATTTATTACACATTTACAATTTTAAAAACCAATTGTTCATGTATGTTGTTAACATTCATATGGGATACTTAGTGTTATTCTCATGTATTTGAAATAACATTTATGTTTCAAGGATATAAAAGTTTTTTTTATATGTATCTATGAAAGAATATATTCCACATAAGTATTTTTTGCATTGCAAAAATTTTTGACAAGTTAATATTTTCATTTTTAGAATCCTGTTTGGTATTATGCTTAGGAAGCCCTTCTTCACCTTGAGATTATATTAAAATTCACCTATATTTTTTAGTTCTTATGGTTCATTTTATATTCAATCCCTCTGTAAATAAATCCAACATTTATTTAAACTTAACAGGTGTGTCTACATTTGTTTGTTTGCTTGTTTTAGTCTTGAGATGGTAGGCTCAACTGCTGGGTTGTAATTCTTGCCTCTCCTATTCAATATTTAACATTTCCCAGTTATCTGGGAGTATCTGGGGACAATGTTAAGTCTCAAAGATAATAGAAAGACAAATAAGATACAGCCTTCTTGAAAGAAGGAACCAACTCATTGTCAGTTTGAGGGGAACAAAGATTGGTCTTAATAAAAATTACACTATAAACATCTGAATATCAAGCAGCAGTAACCTGTAAGTTACATGTAAGATTCAACAGGAAAAGAGGAAGAAATAGTCATTCCAGAGAAAGAAGGAGATTGCCTTTTATAGTTTCTTCTTCTTCTTCTTCTTCTTTTTTCCAATTTTAAGGAGAACGAGTATTCCCAATAGAAATCAATTTATTTACATCAAGTATGAAAATTTTCTGGTTTTAAAATCATGACATTTTTATATACCATTTCCACCTCATGGTATCCTATTTGTGTATATATGCACATACATATTCACTGAATAAATACTAATGGAACAGAGACTTATCCAGTCTTCTAATTTTTGCAAATGGACCATTGAGGTTTAAAAAGTTATCTCAAGAGTTCTCAGACAATGTGTTTTAGCTGTTTCATTTTGTTCTTTCATTGTTATTAAACTTGACCTTCAGTTAATCCCCAAACGTCCCTATTGTCTGAGTACGTAGGGTTCACAATGGAAATCTCCAAAGTATGAATCTGTCTTGGGCCACTAACCCTAAGTTGGCTACAAAATCTTCTAAGTCTTCTTCATGATCAAAAGTTGCACTGCCTGCAAGATTACGAGGCAGCAAGGAAGCTATGCTGACAACTGCAGAAAGTATTTCATGGCGGAAAAAAGCTCATCATTTTTCACAAGCTGATTCTCTTTTGCTCAGACCTATATTGTAAGCTTGTATTGTTCTCACACCCAAATGATGAATGTATGTTGATGCCTTTTTCTCCTTTAAGAAATAAATTTCCATCTGAGTTCTGTTCATCACAAATGTTTAGACACACAGCTGACTATCTGCGGTGGTTCTGCATAAAAGCCGGTAGCTCTTGTACACTGAAGAATGCCTTCCAGTGAATGTTCCATATAAGCCAACAGAACTGTCTGTTTCTTTGTTCTCTACTCGAGTCCCAAGTCTTCTTAACCTTAAGGAGCTATTACTTCTGCATAGGACTAATGCAAAATAACATGCCAAAGATGCTTGGAAATCATAGGCTAAAGCTAGGGAATGTTGTCATTTTTGTACTCTGATAAAGTTGAAACTCATTATTGCTAGTTGTCATTGCAAGGACAACACTTCTGAAATGAATAGTGCTGGGGTGAATGAGGGAAAGGCACAGATGCATGCACACTTGCAAGGAATGGAGAAAGTCAGCAAGCCCAACTCAAACTGGGCTAAATATCAGCACAATGCCCTACTGAGACTCAGTAAGAAAAGTTTCCATTATAAAGTGTGATAAAAGCTTTCATGCTAGACTGTAAATGAGAGGGAACATGTTTTAATTTAAACTTTTAAGCTTAATGAAATGCAATGTGATGGCTGTAACAAGGAAATATTTTAGGATTCTTGTTTGCAGACAACAGAAATGAAATGGCCTCAGGAGACCCAGATAACAGGTCTGGGGAATGGACTTGATACCATGGACCTCTCGAAATTCAGGCAGCAGGAGCCCAGAAGGCTCAAGCAAAAGGAGCAGCCAATTTACTCTCCTGTGTACAAAGACTGTGCCCTCCAAAGGGATCCTCCCTCTCACTCCTCAACCAGACCCCCAAAACTACCAATAAGCCCCTTCTGTCTCCCTGATTAGCTCATGCCCACATTCTTCAGTCATTATTTCTCATCATCTCTATTTCCCTAAGCCTCCAATGGTGCCATTTTCACCCTTACTTTGAGCAGCTGCCCCCATTTTCTACTTCACAAAGATGAGAGAAGCAACTAGACAGAAGAATCCTCAAACCTTGTGCTACCAAACAGACCCCATTACCTGCATCTGCCCTCACCCTGTTCTTCGTACTACCTGTTTCAATGGAGGACAATCGATCCTCCTGTCTAAAATTAATCTAACTGTGCTCTAATTCCACCCACTTCAGCTTTTGCAGGGACCTCATTTTAATCAGAAATTCCTTCTTTTTCCTTTATGCTCAGTCTCTGTATCAGCACCTTTACCTTATCATTTAAATATGCTCAAGGTCTTCCAACATTCAGTAAAACCCCCTCCATCCCATTTCCGTCTTCAGCTGGCACCAGTTTTAACTGCGTTGCACTGGTACTGCTTTCCCACAGGTCACCAGTGACTCCTCATTGTTAGAGCTAAGGGTATTCTCAGTCTTATCAGTGCACTCTCTAAGCAGGATTTGAACAGTTTTCCCAGTCCTCAGTCTCTTCTCTTGTTCCCTAGAAAATGCTCTCTCCTCATTTTTCTAGCCTTTCCTCCTCAGTCAGATTTGTGTACCTCCCTCTCTACTCATTCTCAATTGTGGGAGATCCCCCAGGAATTTCTCTGGGTATCTACAGTCTTCACTCTGCCGTCCACTCTCTGCCCTCTGCTCTCTGCCCTGGGAATTTTATTTGCATGACTTTGATTACCATGCAAACCCCCAGCCCTGAACGGCCTCTAAACTCAGGTAGTTAGCTTGGTGCCAGTTGAAGCTCTCCTTAGATGTCAGATAATCAGCCAGTTACATTACTAAAATGCAAAAAGACTCATATTGTATTGCTGCTTTATTTGTTCACAGATTTCAGTGGCATTTCATAGGCTAAAACTCAGTCTCCTTGGTAAGGCCTAAACAACAGTTAGGTGTTCATTCTCATCTCCTCAGTGTCTTCCACCCCACTTTGAGCCCCTTGCCCCATCTTCCCCCACCTCTCCAGCCTTTGAGATCCCCAAGCTCTCTCTCCAGGCCTTTGTCTAACACTCTTCCAATCTTCAGGTCTAAACTTAGATTTGGATTCCTCTAGGGAGCAGTCACCGCTTCGCTGTGGCCGGATTAAGCTATGAACTCAGGAAGCTCCAATCTCATTTCCTTTGTGTGTATTTGCTGAGCTGTTGTTCACTGTTGAATTACTGCATGGCAATGATGGAGGCTGCTGCCACTGTGTCTCCATCATCTCGCACAGTGCTTTACACAGATTAGGTATTTGCAGATTTAAGTGTGAAAAATAAGAGGCTGGAAATGAAAACTGAGGTTCAGCGTGAAAGAACTTGGGCACTAGACTGCTGGTTTTGTCCAGGGAAACTCTTTAGGAAGAACATAACATAATGAGACCTTACATTTTCAAAATTGCCACAATGGAAGATCCAAACAGCACTCATCCTTTTTTCCCCTCTCTAATTTGACACCCTGGCTGGATTGGAGATTTTGAAGTGCCTTTTACTCCCTCTAGTTATAGAGGTGCCAGTTACAGCCATGCAAAAATGCTTTCCTTTGGTGAGATTATCGGGTCACAGCTGTTGTCAGTCTTTTCTTTAACAACTGGCATTCTTATATGATGTTAGAATTTGCAAAGCACTTTTTCGTGAGAGTTTCACTTCCTCATTGCAGCATCTCTCTGAATGCCCATTTTGTGGATGAGAAAAAAATGAGAGGCCCGGAGAGTTTAGTGAAATGCAGCCTGTGGTGGTCTGGAGTTATGGACCCCAGTAAAACATATTCTTAAATGTTAATCCATCCCTGTGAGTGTGAACTCTTACAAATAGTACCTTTTTGATGAAGTTACTTAAATGAAGGTGTGGTCCATCTTAGTCAGGATGGGTCTTAATCCTATTTCTGAAGGCCACTTAGGGAAAACCACAGGGAGAGAGGAAGCCACAGGGAGCAGCGGGAAGTCAATGGATCCTGGAAGAGAAAGGAGAAGACGCTGCCATGTGCATTGCCAGAAAAGCTAAGAAACAAGAATCGATGGCAGCCAGCCCCAAAATGCCACAGTCTGGGGAGAAAGCATTGCATTGATGATGCCTTGATTTCAGACTTCTCCTGGCTTCAAACTGTAAGCCAATAAACTCCCATTGTTTTGAGCTAATCCATTACATGATATTTGATTTAGCAGCCAGGAAACTAAAACAGTTATTGGTTCCAGTTTTGCAGGAAAATGTATCTGATGGTTTGGACCTCTGTGAATTACATGCAAAGTGGGCAGAAATTTTGTGAAATATGGATGAGTAGAACCACTGCCAGCCTGGACTGAAAGGGACAGAGGACAGATAAATTGAAGAAAGAATGACTTCAGTGGCAGAACCACAGAATCCAAATACTGGACCAAAGAGATCTCCTTGGGCCAAGAAAGTGTCCCCCACCCTCACCCCCACCATATGTGTGTAATGGGCAGGTTCAGCCCTGCACCTGGAGGGGGCAGGCCATTTGCCCCAATTCTCAGACAGCATGGGAGAGCCCCAGCATTCATGGAGAGCCTAGCTGTCATCCCAGTGCTTGATGCTTGATGCTCAGAGAGGGTGGGGCCTACACCCCAGTGTTCAGGGGAAGCATGCCCACTGGGCAAGCACTTGAAAGTGATCAGGCTGCCACTCCATCAGGCTCAGAGGGCAAAACTTTGATCTGTTGATGACTCTCAGACCTTGAAATCTAATGAAATCTGCCCTGCTGGGTTTTAGAATAGTTTGGGACCCATGACTCCTGTGTTCCTTCCAATTCCTCCCTTTTGGAATTGGAATGTTATGCTATATCTGTGCCTCCATTGTGTATTGGAAGCAGACAGCTTGTTTTCTAGGTTTCACAGGTCCACAGACAAATGGGAATTATACCCCAGGAAAGACCTTACCCAGAACTCACCATGTTAAGACTTTGTACTTAGCATTGTTACTGAAATGACAAGGCTTTGGAGATGTTCTGATGGAATGAATATATTTTGCATGTGGAAAGAACATTTCTTTTTGGGGTCCAGAGGGTAGACTATGGTGGTTTGGAGTTATGTACCCCATAAAAAAACATGGTCATAAACTTAATCCATTCCTGCAGGTACGAACTCTCAAAAAGGACTTTTTGATGAGACTACTTCAGTTAAAGTGTGGCCCAGCTTAATCATAATGGGTCTTAATCCTAAGGCCTTATTGGGTAGGTCATAGAGAAAAAGAAAGCCAGAGAGAGCAGCCGGAAGCTAAACATTGATGGAACCAGGAAGAGAAGGGGGAAGCCAGGAGAGGCCACCATGTGCATTGTCATGTGACAGAAAAGCCAAGGACCAAGGATCACTGGTGGCCGGTCCCAGGACTCCATAGTCTTCTGGGAGAAAGCATCGCCTTGTCAATGGCTTCTAGCCTCAAAACCATGAGCAAATAAATTCCCATTGTTTAAGTCAACCCATTGCATAGAATTTGATTTAGCAGTCAAGAAACAGAAACATAGCCCGTATGCAAATGCTGGTGAGAAGGAATGCACTTCCCATTAGAGTATCACCATTGTGCTAGGTAACAAGGGAATACAAAAGAAACGCAAGTCTTGGTTACTGCTATGGTGTACTCATTATTAGTTTGAGTCACCTGAAGCTCCCATTTTTGTAGGTAAGGAAACAGTTGAATATCAGGAATTTCATACAGGTCAAAATAATACATCTTGAAGTTGTTAAGTATCAACACAAGAAAGTATATGCATAATTGTCTAAATGAGCAACAGTAACAAATGCCATGGACAGACGATAATTCCATCAACTCAAGATGAGCAGAGAAAACACTGAGTTGTCAGCCTTTCCTCCATGACAGGCTCCTTTACTTAACTCTCTCTCGGGGCCATGCCAAAGTGTCTTTGGTGTCCTAAACCAGGCATATGTTTCCAATAGAAGGGCCTACCATAACCCTAAACACTTTATAGACTACATTGAAATTCGCATTCTCCCCCTCCTTTCCTTCATTATGAACTTGCTCCCATTGTTCCTACATTCAAAACTGCATGTTTCTCCATGCCACATTCTTCTTTGTTTTCCTGTGCCGAGTCTGAGACCATGTACAACTGAGTCTCTTTTGAATTGAATTTTGTAAACTGACCTTGTATCTAGCGACCTTCTAAATTCACTTAATAAAACATATAGATTGTAGTTTAAACCTTTTTTTCTTTATACACAATTATGCTATCTGCCAATATTAATATTTATATATTCTTTCCAATCTTAAGAATTTTTTCTTGTCTAATCTCACTGTATAGAATTTCCAATACAATATTGAATGGATGTGTTGATTATACACATTTCATCTTTTCTCCAATTTCATTTGAGGAAATGTGTTACTATTTTAACTTTAAGTATAATTTTGTTTCTGTAGATATCCTTTGTCAGTTTAAGAATGTTACCTTCTGTTTTAGTTTGCTAATGTCTGCCCCACAAAATTGCCTCAAAGAATATGGCTTTTTCTGGGGGACATAATACATTCAAACCAGCACACCTTCCTTTCCTAGTTTACTAAATTTTGTTGTTGTTGTTGTTGTTTGTTTTGTTCTTCAATAGCAAATACTTCTCACTCTCTTTCTCCTTTTCTTGGCATCTATTGCTATGACTACATACTTTTTCTCTTATAATTTGTTAATATGGTAGATTATATGGACTTGTTTCAAAAGTTAAAGTAAACCCACACTCCTGCAATTTACTTACTCTGGCAGTGAGGTATTTTCCTGTATTTAGATATTGCTGAATAAATGTGTAACATATTAAGATTTTTGTGTCAGTGTTCATGCATGAGATTGGAATGTAATTTCCTTATTTGGTAATGTTCTGACAGGTTTTGGAAATGTATGCCAGCTTCATAAAATGGGTTTGGAAGCCTTCCCTTTGGTTATTATTTGAAAAATATTCCTTTAAGTTTCATGATATTTCTTTCTTCAGTATTTGGAAGAGTTTATCACTTAAAACATCTGACCACAGATTCATTTATTTATGGGAAGAAGTTTAATTTTCAACTAAATTTCTCTAATAAATATGGACTATCCATGTTTTCTATTTCTTCTTTTGTCAGTTTGATAAGCTGTGATTTTCTAGGATTTGTACATTTCATGTAAATCATCAACCTTATTAACATAAAGTCATTAAAATATGTTTCTGTTATCATTTTAATACCTGCAGAATTTGTAGTGAGTGCTTCTTTTCATTCTGATATTGTTACTGTGTGCCTTCCCTTTTTTACTGAATAGTCTGGATATGGTTTTATCAATATATAAGGATTTTCAGAGAGATAAGTTTTAGCTCTGTTTAAGTTTTCTCTTTTGTATATCATTTTAGCTTCCTGGCTGCTTAAAGTAAATATCATGAAATGGGTATTTATCAGCTTAAAATTTTTGTGACTAAGAAAATGTCCAAATTAAGGCATCATCAAGCCAATGCTTTCTTCCTGAAGACCTGCTGCTGACAATCCTTGGCTCTTCTTCCACATGGCAAGGCACGTGGCGACTGTCTGCTGGTCTCTCCCTTCTCTTCCAGGTTTCATTGACTTTAGCTTTTTGCTTCCCTGGCTTTCTTTCTCTATGTCTGAATTTCATTCTCTTATAAGGAACTTAAATAATAGGATTAAGACCCACCCTGAATGTGGTAGGTCACACTTTAAATAAAAGAGCCTCCACAAAATGTCCTACTTACAATGGGTCCATACCCACAGAAATGGATTAAATTTAAGAACATGTTTTCTGGGGTACATACAGCTTCAAACCACCACATATATTATTTCAGAATTTTGCAATTTGTGTTCTTTCCTTATTTTTCATTCTACTTTCTAGAATTTAATTTATTATTCTTTGTCCAATTTATTGAGATGGATATTTAGATCACTGATTTTTAGCTTTCTTTTTTTTCTAACACATGCATTCAGGACTAAACTCTTCTCTGTAGTTATGGCTTTATCTGCATACCACAAGTTTTAACATGTTGCATGTTTTTATCATTCAGTTAAAAGTATTTTCAACTTTTCATTACTATTTTTTTCATAAAAATTACCAATATGTATAGTTTATTTTTAGGTTCCCTTTTGTTACTAAGTTCTGGCTTAATTCTACTCATATCAGAGAACATAATTCTATATGATGTTAATCCTAGTGTATTTATTTATTGAGACTTGCTTTTTTACCCAATGCTATGGTCAATTATTGGAACTGTTTAATGTGCACTTGAAAAGACAATGTTTTCTGCAGGTGTAGGTTGCAGTGTTCTGCAATTAGGTCCATTTCATTTATCAAGTTCCTCGTGTTTGCCATATCTTTACTGATTTGTATCTGTGGTGTCAGCTAATGAGAAGAGGTGTCACACTTTTCCACAAAGATTGGGAATTGTCTATTTATCCTTTTAGTTCAATTTTTATTTTATATATTTCAAACCTATGCTATTTGGGCATACAGACTTAGAATTTTTATCTCTTCCTGGTGAATTTAGTCTTGGATCAATAATAATGCATCTTTCTTTAATCTCTTAATAGTCTTATATCAGGTGTATTACGAATAGTGGCTTCACTGTACATATTTTTACATTTAAAATATAGATCTTATAAACAGGAAATAGGTGTTGTTTTGAATCCAGTCTGACAATATTTGTATTTTAATTGAATTATTCTGTTCATTCACATTTGATTTAATCATTAACATTTTTCAGTTTAAGTCTACCATCTTGTCCATCTGTTCTGTGTTCCATTTTTCTTTCACTTCTATGTTTTAAAAAATTAATCATTTGTAAATTATTCCTCTGTCCCTCTCTATAAGCTTGTTAATTATATACTTCCTTATTAGTACTTTTAGTTATCTTAAAGACATCAGCATGTATCCTTGTTAAATCACAGCCTATCATGAATTACAAATTTTCTCCAGTTCCAGGAGAGCACAAAGACTTTAAAACATATTAATGCAATTTGTTTACTCCTGCTAGTGTTTTGTTATGGTTTCTTTTAATTTTATATGTATATTGAACCATGCAAGATATTATGAGTTTTTCATAGTGAATATTCATTTAGATTTACCATAAATTCTTAGCTCTTTATTTCTTCTTTAATTTCCATGTTTCCCTCTGCTTGAAGAATATATATATATATATATATATATATATATATATATGCACACACACACATATTTCACTTCAGGTCAGCTGGTTAAAATTATCTTTTACTTTTTTTTCTGAAAATATCTTTATTTAATCTTCATTTTTGAAGGATGTGTTTCAGCTGCCGAGAATTCTAAGCAAAATTCTGTCATTTCAGGGTTTTGCAGAATAACATTCTCTTGCCTTGTAGACTTATTTTTTGATTTGAGAAGTTAGCTGCTAGTCTTATAACTGTTCTTTTGAAGGTAATCTGCCCTTTCCCACCTCTTGCTGCTTTTAAGATTTACTTGGGTTTGAACAATTTTATTATGATTTGTCTTTTTTTAATACCCTACTTAGGACTTACACTGTTTCCAGAAAATATTATAAGATTCTTTGATTTGTTTTGCAAAATTCTCAAAAATCACCCCCTCAAGTGTTATCCTGTCCCATTTTGCCTCTCTTTTTCTTCTGCGATTCCAATTACATGTATATTTTCACACCCTATACATTTCATATTCTAATTTTGATATTTCCCATAGGTTTTATTCTCTATTTCAATCTGATATTCTACTAACATATCTGTCAGTTAATTAATCCTTGTTTTCAGCAGTTTTTATGCTATTACACCCACTTATTAGTTTTATTTTCCTAGTATTTCCATTTTATTCTGTTTAGAGGTTCTGTTTATCTTTTGAAATTCTCCATCTCATCACCCAGTTTTCAACATATTAATCACAGTATTTTATCATTTATATCTGATAATTCTAATATCTAAATCATCTGTAGTTCTATTCCTATCGTGTGTTATGTGTTTGTGTGTGTCTGTGTATTTTTTTACCCCCCCCCCCTTTTGTTCCTGCCTCCTGCTATGCCCAGTGCCTTTTGATGAAATTTTGTAGGAAATCTGGGCATGAAATATGGTAGAGCTTCAGCATGATGTTTATTTTTTTTTTCCCAGAGGACATTTATGTTTGCTTCTGGGGTCTATCAAAGTAAGAATATTTTACATTAATCTGGTTTGGAATGAAGCTGACTCGACAATGGATTTTTAGTCTTGCTTAGTGCTGGTCCATTTTCAAGCCTATGTTACATCTAGGACATAGGCCTTTTGTGGTCCTAGCTGAGAATCCGGATTGTTTCCAGGGGCCCTCTAGCTTTGCGCCCCTTGGACTCACTCACATCACTTGTCTTCCATCACTGTCCGTGAGTCTTCCAAAAGATCTTATCACTTTTTCACCACTTGGCCGCACTTAAAAATTGTAAATATCTTGAAGGAAACACTGTTCTGAATGTTGCACTCATGTGTCTCAGAAATCTTGAATTTTCATTCACAACTGCAAAGTTAGCTCAAAAATAAATTATTTTCTTGGTCCCATAGAAATAACCGAAGCATTGGTTGGCTTCTTGGCTTCTCAGCTTCGTTTTCAGTTTGGCTCCTCATTCGCTCAACTAATCCTGCTCAAAAAGAAGGAAAAGCAGAGCAGTGTGTTGACTCACTTCAATGTATTTCTCTTTCCAAGAGTCTTGGCTGCCTTGGCAACTACCCTGTTCCATAAAACAGGAGAAAAAGAGAGAGAAATAGAAAATAGCATTTTATCCAGATTTACCAGTTATTCTCCACAGGAAGATTGGTTGACTCTAGTCCATATTAGCAGGAAGTAGAGTCTGAATCTTAGTGTCACAATGGATATTAGAGATCATTCAAATTGTGTTCCTTTCATGGCTTTCTTCTAACCCATTCCTTTCCAATATCACTCAGCCTTGGAACAACATTTCTATAGTAGAAAATACACCTAAATTCAAATCCTGGCTCTCTCATTTACTAACTGAATGATCTCTGACCTCTTACTTAAGTAAGAATTAGTTTCCTTATCTATGCATTATATATTATAATAGAAAGGACTAACATATAATTTTGCTTCAAGAATCAAATGTGATAATATATGCAAGTTAATTAGCTACCAAATATCAACCCTGTAATTTAATTTAGAAATTCTCTTCATGGTTTTTCAAATATGAATTTCTAATTCCTGTTTTCATGATTTTTGCTTGAGTATTGTGGTGTTGTGAATTTCAGGTAAACCATCAATAACTTTTAGTATAATTATGCAATATTGAGGGATACTTATGCTAAAAATTTTTGTTTATCTAAAATTCAAATTTATCTGCACACCCTGTATTCTATCTATCAAACTTATGCTAATTTAAACTGGGATGATTTTTTTCACTATCGTCTATACATCTAACCACCCTATCTTATCCCTACACAATCCTTATTTTCCTATAATTCTTTTCTAATTTTTCTTAACTCTTGTAATATGCCCATAATTGTTACTAATTAGCATTTTGTCCCTGGTCTTAATTATTTTTCTAGCTATATTGTGAACTTTATAGATGCACGCCGTATCTTATATTTCTGTTGCATTTCCCATGGTTTGTTCTTGAGTACTGCAACTGTATAGATATTTAATTTACGTTTGAATTTTAGCCAAACAGTTTTTTACAACACAAACCCATCATGTCACTCCCCCACCATTACTGAACACACATATACACACGACTCCTCATTGACCAACACACAAAATTCAGTTTCAAAATCTTTGACATGGTAGTGAGGCCTTTCAAAATCATTTCTACCAAGAACCAGAATTAAGCTGCAGTCTCACTTTTCATCTTCCGGAACTACATTCCCCAATTCAGTGTCCACAAGCCACTGGCCACATGTGTCTGTTGAGCATTTGAAATATAGCTAATGTGAATTGAGATATATGTAAGTGTAAAACACACATGGGATTGCAAAGACTGTACCAAAAATAGATGTAAAATAAGTTATTCTTAATGTTTTATAATGATTACATGCCAATGTAATTAAATCAATTTTGCCCCTCTTTTTTTCCTATTTAAATTTGGCCATTTGAAAATTAAAAAATACATATGTGGCTTATATTTTATTTCTATTGGACAGTGTTGCGCTAGAATATCTGGGCTTTTTTATGTAGGCCTTTGAACATGAAATTCTCACTGCCTGATCGACTTCCCATTCATAATACAAAGTTGAAGCTGCTTTCAATGAAGCCATCCCTGACCTGCCAAGGAAAATTATTGTCTCCTCACTCTGTTCTCTCAGATCACTTTATTATAACTTTATTATAACATATAACGTACAACACGTTGTGTGCTAGGGCCAGCTCTTCTAAGTAAATGAATGGTTTAATAATTCTGATTGAATAATTAATCATGTAGTTTAATTTTCTGCTACCTTTAATCCTATATTTGGCAAATCAATTTGGTTAACGAGTCCTTCTGTTTGTTTCTCTTATGGAAAACTTTGCTCCCCCCCACCCCCTTTCTAAACTCTGTTACTTCTTCATTGCCTTGAAATAAGCTCTTACTTCGATTTTTGTAACACTTCCCCACTGTGCTCCTTGCCCTTGGCTTTGATGTCCTCTGCTTCGAAGATTCTATTCTTCCCTTTACTTTGACCCCTTGCCAAGGTGCTTCCCTGGCTGCTGCTTCACTGCTTCCAGGCTCTGTGACATGTGCCCAACGGAACACCATCCCCTGCCCTAAACCAGCCTCTGCTCTGAGTTCCCCAAGGAAAAATCCCCCTTTGCAAGTAGCCCACAAGCAATGCTTAGATGTGGTCTAAATAACAAGAGACTAACTCATGGTCCTCTATTATTATTGGCTGGGCTTCAACTCCCAGATTTTGGTCTCTTATTCCCCCTGCCTCCACATACCTCAATCAACACTTGAGCACACATACACTTCCCCACACATGCACACATGTGTGCACAAAGTTTTCAAAGTCAAATCTATGAGACACAGACATTTCAGTAATCAAAGGGTTTTCAAACAGTAATTTTTTACTTAGAGAATTTTACTTTGTTATTTGGGGATTTAATTTAATGTATTTTTTATTTAAATATTTGTTATACACATATTTAGGGTTTTGGTTAATAGAGGTACTTTGAAAATCCAATGAAATAACCAATAATATGTTATGTTAATAAAGCAAGTGAATAAGAATTGTGAAAACATTAATTTGTAAATAAAGAAAGCATACAAAATTTTGGATTGTTTAGAGCCCATTGACAGATGTTTTCTGTTTCCATTTTGAAATGAGTTTCCTCTTTGGGGAGGATAAGGATCAAATACATATATAAAAATGTGACCCAGCCCTTGCCTTCTGTGTGATTACAGTTTATTTGGGGAAAGAAGGCATTAAACACATAAAAAAGAAGTAAGGAAATGTCAAAAGCTGGAGTGGAATGTGTGTTATAGGGCACAAAATGGGTAGAACATGAGGCATCTTCCAGCAGAGATTATTCAGAAAGGCTTGGTGAAGAATTAGGGGTTTGAGTGTTTATGAGAACAAGACTGAAGAGGGCATTCTAGGGAGGGGGACAGCTTGTGAAGGACACATGCAAGTGGAAGGTGACCAGACATATTCGGGAGCAGTAAAGAGCACGTTATGACTACAACAGTGTATGTGCAAGGGTGTGAGAACAGATAAAGTAAGAGGGGTCAGGACGAGGTTGCTCAGAAGGAGAGGTTTAGGCATTTGAGCTGGATCCTGTGGGCAGGCAGAGGAGAGCAGCTGAAGCACTTTGATCAGGGATATGATACGTGATGGATTGACAAGAGAGAGACCCGTGCTGGACGGAACTGTTAGGACTGGGATGGCAGCTGGCTCTCCCGATGTGTTAAGGCTAAAGATGGGGAATTTCATGAACGAGTGCTAGTTCTGGCTCCAGGACACGGAAGGACTTACATTAATTCACTCACACATTCTCTCAACATCTATTGAGTTTGTATTTACCAAAGAGACCCAAATGCAGTTAATAATCAATTATAAGCCTTTGAAAGAATGGCAATCGAACTGAGAATATTCCAGAAAATGTTCTATGTCTAGCAGGTACACCAAAACTATATTTGAAATGAATGAATGAAAGAATGTATGAGTGACTCTACGGGGATATTTGGCATATGAAACTTCAAGAACTATTTTGTATTGAGACTGAATATTCAGTTTTCAGATGAATTCCTATTTGAGGGAATTTTTTTCCACTTGAATGTGAATTGAAAGTGGCCACATCTGCAGAAAGGCAGAAACTAGAGGCTTTATCCCAGGGAGACTACATTCATAGTTACAACCTTTCTATTTCAAATAAAGTATGTAGAGAATTGAATCTTTAAAGAATTCCTGGTGTTGTAAATCTGGTCTGCTGACTTCACAACTCTTAGAAAATCAATCGGAGCAACGGAATCTTGTCCAGATCAAAACTCACGTCCGCCTCTGGTTCCCTGGGAACGACAAATGGAGGAGCTGTCCCGGCTGCTTTGTATTCCACACCAGCTGCAGCTAGGAAGCAGTTAAAGGTGCTGTCCAGCTTAAAGTTGGTATGGATATGTTATCACCTTTTTAGACCTTTTTCCTACTGTGGAAAAAGGCACTTGGCATTTAATTATGTTAATGGGGCATGAGAGACGCAAATAAAAAAAGCACTTGGTTCATACTGGGTACCTGTGAGAAGAGAATATTTTTAAATATCTGTAGGTGGTTCACTAACACAGGTAATTGAGTTCCAACATATTTCTCCTTTGAGCCTTTCCACAGAGTTTCTGTCATACTGAAAGTAAGGTGGGAAATTAGAAGGGGAACCTTTTAAGGAAATATTGCCTTCTCGAGCTTGATCCTTAAAAAAAGTACTTTGTTAACTTGCTTAATGCTCCCTTTTATGGCAATCCTTTTTTTTTTAACTCAAAAAGAATCAAACCCCATTTTTAGAGAAGTAGCAAAGGTGTTAACACTCCCACTTAAAGTAAGTGACATCCACATTTGACAGAGTACTTGTTCAAGGCGCTGTGCACAGCGGTGACGTGGGCACCCTCTGTGCACATTAGGAGGACAAACAGCTCTCTGGGTAGTTCTAAATACATGCAAGTTACAACATTCTCTCCTGAAAAAGGAGCCTCTCCTCTCTATTATAATCACATGTCTTTCAGTGCAGGCTTATTTTACCTTTAATCCACATTAAGACTAGTTGGCATTGAGGGATGAATTTAAAATTAGGGCCTTTTTTTCTCTTTCTTTTCCTGATTTAATACATTTGTGGATGCTCTCCTTAAAGGAATTAGGAAGGAAGGAAGGAAGGAAGGCTCAGAGATGTCAGGTAACTTGCTCAAGGTCACAAAGCCAATGTGTGGAGGCATCAGAAATTTGCACCCAGGTTT
Source organism: Choloepus didactylus (assembly GCF_015220235.1). Classification (NCBI taxonomy): domain Eukaryota; kingdom Metazoa; phylum Chordata; class Mammalia; order Pilosa; family Megalonychidae; genus Choloepus; species Choloepus didactylus. The sequence continues at coordinate 69,526,123 of NC_051323.1, forward strand.
TTACTCTGTGGCTTTCTTGTTAACATAGTACCACGATTTTGTATTCAGCAAAATCATTTTTTATTATCAGATATATTACTTGGTGTGTATGTGTAAGATAGAACTGAAAATAATGCTGTAATGTGCTTAGAAAAGACAGGAATAAAAATATTTTAAATAACAAAAATAAAATAAGCCAAATTCACTTTCACTTTTCCTGATTCCTGTTAGAAGTGCTATCAAAGACATCTGAGCTTTTGCCTCTTGCCACTGAGGCACTGGGCAATCAAACAAGGAGCACATGCGTTTATGTTCAGCATCTCAGCATGTGGAAAATCATCATGGTTAGTCCCTCTAAAACAGAAGGTTATAGTGAATATGCCTGTGCAAGGGATGCAATGAACAAAAAGACATCTGTTTGAGATGAGCACAATAAAGAAATAGTTCAAAAGCCACTGCATTATCTTTTGCATTGTGAGGAATGTTCATATAAATTTCCTTGCCAGGTAGTTCTCAAAAAGTCCTAAAGTTCCGAGGGGTGATTATCAATTTTGTGTGACTTAGTTTGGGGAGCCCTGTCCTTCTCCATTCCATATCCTGAAAATTCACACTTGCATGAAGGCTATAGCAGAGAAATCTTGCACTTTGAGATCCTTGGAGCTGAAACAGCCAATATCTATGCCAACCAATTCTTCCTTATCACTTGAACTTTCTTCTACCACTGTGATCGTTTCCTTTCATATGTATATACCCTCAAATAGATTACTAAAGGGATTAATTTCCTGTTTAGTTGACGTATTTTGGATTGCTTGGCTTTTTTTTTTCTTAAGGAAATAAACCTAAAAGCTGGAGTCTGCACTCCAAATTCAACTTGAGTGTCCTGGAGCAGACATTGGAACAAGATTTAGATATCGGTGGCCATTTTCATTGCATGTGTTGAGGTACTAGGTTGTCTGGTGCACTGTAAAGGATGTTGTTCTGCAAGCTGACTGCACTTCGGACCCTGTGTTTAGAGAGCAGCTGTTCTGAGTTCCCTGAGGGGGTGGCGATGACCCACCACCCCACCGAGGGAGCTGCTGGATCTGCTGTCGCTATTCAAGTCACTTCCTGCAACATTTGGCAGGCAGTGCCAAGGCAGCAGGGCATGGTCAAGGTGGAAGGGGACCCAATCAGGCATACTGCAATTTATATGTGATTGATGAACGCATGCAATTGGGGAAATAACCCATTAAAAGTGGAGCTCTAACAGTGAAAATGTTGAGCTGCACTTTAATGTGAATATAAAAGCTTGAAAATGATTCTGCTTTCTTAGAAGGGAAGAAAATTATTTTCTATCTATCTGTTAAAAAGAAAAATTCAAACAATATATTTTCATTTCAAGGAAATTAAACAAAAGGAAGACAGCTTTAAGTTATTTACAGAGGAAATAAGTTGATAGTCCTCAATTAGATTGAAATATTTAAAGCATTAGCATTACTGGTCTTGCAATTTTACAAGTAAAATATAAGTCCAGTAAGATAAATAATAAGTGCTGTGAGATCAAGGGTAACTTAGAAAAAAGAACAATTTCTTTTAGTTGAAAGATAAACTTAATTTTTTTTCACATGGAGAAATGTTATTTTTTGAATCCAAGCTTAAAAAATCACATTATATTTCAACTTGCATTTATTTTTATTCCTCACCTCAATACAGTAATGAATATCCCCTTGCTGCATAGTCTCATCCCCTCACATATTCCTTGCTTTGACTTAGATTGAATCAAATATTTGAAATTTTTCAAGTTTGCTTTTTCTGTAGAACGTTAGATATCATTCATCTCTCAAAAACCAAATTCATCCTAATATTGATTATGCTGTGTTAGCTTTTAGATTTTCTATAAATGCACCAAGGCTGTAAACACCAACAATTCCCAGTGGTTTCACAGAATCATTCCTCCTCTGACCACATAATTGCTAAATTGTGCATGTCAAATGGCTTCAGGGTATTCTGTCCCCTTTCCAGCAAGTTATCAGGAAAAACTTGCTAGAGAATTGTGTTGTTTGCATGTCCTTTAAGTTAGGAACTCAAAGGTCAGGAGTTGCCAAAAGCATTTTCACTGAGTAATGCTTCTTTTCCCAAGCTCTGTAATGTCTCACCAATGATCCTAATCATTTATTACCAAAGGAATGTGTTTAGTTTCTAAGGTACAGACCACTTTTACACCCAAGCTTCATTATAATTAATCATTATGGCTAGTTGTATAGTATGTGTTTATCACATGCCTTTATGCCAAATGTACTTGATAATATTATCGATTTATTTTTGAAGGCATTTTGAAAAATAAATGATTTTAAGATGATTTAACCACCATTAAAAACAATAACTAAATATTTAGAGTACAATAGTGTTTAGGCCTTTCTGTAGTCGGTTAGAAATCTCTCTTTTTGCGAGTGTTTTTGTGTGATTTCAGTGCTAACTCAGAAATAAAAAGATTCTATTAATACATTGTGAGTAATGCTAAAATTGAGCTGTTTGAATCCATTTAGTGTGTAGTTCAGAATGTCTGCTCTTCCTGAGTATTTTCTATGAGTCACATTCCTGAGCAGTTGCCATTGGTTGTTCTACTGGTTAAATTGCTATTGCAAGATTAATTTTTAGTTTTGACAGTTAAAACAGTTGCAGCAATTAATTACTAGGAGAATAATTTCCCATCCCAAAAGTACAGACCATGAAAACATGTTCATAAATATGCTGCAATACTTAACTGTTTTCCTCAAAGTATAACTTAAGACATCATTATGATGACAAGTCCTAAAACTCACAAATTGCCTATTCCTGAAAGTAAAAGAACTGGGGAAGCAGTAATTCTATTTTTTCAAGTGAGATGCGAAAACATATGTGACATTCACATTTGATCAGAGTTCCATGATTACACCACGTGTAGAAACTTTACTCCAATCTTCTATAAGTTCCTCTTTTTTTCCCTCTTTGCTTAATTGTGGTGTTATCATCATTTCAAGAAATGTATTTTATGAACGTAAAAGCCAAAAGAACAAAAGAAAACAGATTAAGAACATGATGGGACACAATATTCAAAATATAGACAAAGAATTTAAGCAGCAGATGAAATCTCGTGAAGCATCTGAAAAAAATGAAATGAAAACAGATTGTCATCAAATCTTCATTTTTTTTCAAAAGTTTGATGCATATTTCTTTGGGGAATAGTTTGCAAATGATATATGGAATATGTGAAATACAATTGTAAACAGACATGCAATTTACCTAGGTTACAATCTGTTCCATGATCTTTGTTCATACTTAAGAAAAAAGACAGGGTACACTACTTGAAACAGGATTGTACCAAAGTAAATCCGAGATTGAATTATTAGAACTGACATTATTAATATTTTTTTAATATTCTATGGCTTTCTCATGATTCTTTGCATGCCACAACTGTAGCTAACTCCAGTGCCTTAATCATTTTAAGATTTGCTGCATTCTCTATAGCCTTTTGCTGGTATGTAAGCACAGTCTCTGAGTGGTGATGCATATGCATGGTAAGAGGAAAACTATAGCCTGAAATTCGTATGTCGAAAGCATTAACTGCTATATGCAGTGTTTCTTGCACTCTTCTTCGCAGAACACATGTTGCCCTCGGGTATGAAACGGAACCACCTTTGGCCTTCGTGGCACTTGGGTCGCTTTCCTTCACCAAAGGCAGAGCACGGTGGGGATGGATAGAAGAGGAGGGGTGGGGGCAGGAAGGGCAGGGGGAGATGTGGACACCGCAGGCCGAGACAGGGAAAAAGCTTCCCGTGGGTTGCTTGTTGTCAGAGCCTGGGCGACCCACTGCGCCCTCGTGCTACCTCCGCCGCATCTCACCCCCACACCAGCAGCGCCTGACCGCTAGTCACTCACCGCTGCCTTGTCCCGTTTTCTTTCACCCTTTGAGTTTGCACATGGGCCAGACCTCTGAGTGACATCACATTTTGAAACTGATCGTACAACATTGTCTGGCACAAGCCATGCAGAAACCCAAACCGGCTGTCTGCAGAGCCAGGGCTCAGAGCAGAGAACACTTCTTTCCAGGTGGTCAGCAGTGGAGCGTGAGTTCTGACAATTGTTACTGTGTATGTATCTTGCTACGGAATCGCTGAAGTGGAAAAGCTGGGTGCAGTGCCTGCAGGAGGAGTGAAAAGGCAAAAGATCGTATATATCTATTTGTATCACGTACCTTGGGCTTTGTACTGTTTTTAGCATGTAAGGAGATGCTGGCTTAAGAAGCATGGCGTCCCAGGCCCTTTCTGTACCGGTGCTGTATAATGTTCCAACAAGGCAGTCAGTTTTTCTGGAGATATTAAAAGGTATAGCTTGGATAAGCCATGTGCTTATCTCACTTAAATTGAGAAGTGTTTTCAGGAAAAATAAGAAATTGCAGCTGGTAGCTCCGGTAGTTTACTATTTTTGCACAGCTCTTAAGTGTACGGTATTTTAATTCATTGCGCAGATTCAAATTGGACTTTGGCTGTGTGTACACTGGGATATACTGTGTGTTCTGAGGAATGCTGGTTTGCTAAAATTGCAATGTAGATTGATGTTAAAGAGGCGGCTTTGCCATTTCTGAAATCTTCTCAAGCATTTCATACAGAATGAAAATGCTGACAGCCTAGCTACCTCTGTAAACATGGATGCTGGGAGAGCGGATAGTCTCTATCCTTGTACTTTTTAAGTACAGAATGGGTAATTAGTCCTGCTCAGGCTGTTATGGTTAAAAAGATGCAGTTTTCCTATTACACCAAGAATGCTAAGTTTCAGGGATTTATTATCTGGCCACAAAAATGCTCTAGATAAAATTGATACCTAGAGCTTCAGCTTTATTTTTATTTAAGAAAATTTGAAATGAAATACAATAATCAGGCCTATTTCCAGGCTAAAGAAATCTACCAAGTAAGCAAACATGAAATTCTTTGGATTTCTTGCTTAATGACCTGCATTCATTTTCTTTTCCACTTGACACTTGACCAACATCCATTGGTGGGCTGTTTGTCTGAATTTCACAAACTCTTGGGGAAGAGGTCTTTGTTGCTTAAAGTTAATAGACCAAGTCAGGGAAAATACTTCTGCATTCTGTGCATATGATGGTGTCCCTGTGTCACAGTTTTCCCATTGACCATTTCCTGTGCTAGCCTGCCAGGGTTCTGTCCCTGGAATTGGTCGTCACGTTGTGTTGGGTTTCCTTATTAATACTCCGCTAAGCCAAGGGAAACCTTGCTCAGGCTTCTCCACCACTGAAAGCAATTAACCTGTAACATGAGCTTGAACATCGCTGCACACTGCAGAGAACCAACAAAGATTTGTTATTTGGCATCATGACAGGTTTTAATCTTCTCCCAGTAGAACTCTCTGGAGGATTTTTAGCACATGGACATTACTGAACAGACATGTTCCAACTGCCCTGGTATGATGCACTGGATTTGTTCCAAACATGGAAATTCTACCAAAAAGCCATTGCATCACACAAACAATTAACCATGGAACCTTTATGATAAACTACATTTTACTCAAAACTCTCTACTAACTGAAGTCTAAGTCCTAAATAACAATTTTTGGGTCGAAACTATTGTGATTTAGACTTGCTGGGCTACAAAAACTTTGTCAGCATTTAGAGCATTGTCTGAAGACATTTAAAAAAAAAAATAAACTATTTCTTGTGTCTAGAACCATGCCATAGCTTAAATTTGTATGTGTATCCCTGATTTCTTTGAAGAAATCTCTGGCTATGGCACCTTTCATTCATTCATTCATTCATTCAGCCATTCAAAAAACAGTTATTGTGTACCTGCTATGTTTAGGGCATAGGGCTATTTTGCATTGAAATTTTAAAAGATATTTAAGTATATTAATATCTGTTTCCTTTTCTTTACCCCTAACTGCATTTCACATGCATTTATAAGTGTTCCTCTGTGAATTACTTGACATGATGGAGCTGATCTTGTCAAAAAAAAAACCATGCTATACTTCTGATAGCTTCTCTTTATTATGCCACCAGTATAATTACTCAAAGTACATCACAAAGTTTTTGCATGTTAATTAACCTAGTCAAATTAATGTGGCAAAATCCAATCATAATAAAATTCATGTATTTCACGTATCAGCATGTTTGCCTCATCATTTTGTTTAAAGAGAAATATTCTTCCTCCTTCCTTTTCCTCTTAATTTTTTTTTTCTGGAGGAGCCTCTCAGGCATGATTGTAGGAAGGCTTAGCCTCCCTTTTACAGCCTTTTCCTCTTTTTTTTTTTAAATTCATTTTTATTGAGATATATTCACATACCATGCAGTCATACAAAGCATACATTCAATTGTTCACAGTACCATAATATAGTCGTGTGTTCTTCACCAAAATTAATTTTTGAACATTTTCATTACCACACACACAAAAATAAGAAGAAGAAAAATTAAAGTGAAAAAGAGTAATTAAAGTAAGAAAGAACACTGGGTGCCTTTGTTTGTTTCTTTCTTTGTTTTCCTTCCCCCATTTTTCTACTCATCCAACCATAAACTAGACAAAGGGGAGCATGGTCCATATGGCTTTCCCAATTCCATTGTCACCCCTCATAAGCTACATGTTTATACAATTGTCTTCAGGATCCATGGGTTCTGGGTTGTAGTTTGATAGTTTCGGGTATTTACTGCTAGCTATTCCAATTCATTAGAACCTAAAAAGGGTTGTCTATATTGTGTGTAAGAGTGCCCACCAGAGTGACCTCCAGCCTTTTCCTCTTAATTTCCCATCTTATCCCTTTCCAAAAGAGGAAGGGATGGAGGGAAGGAGGGAGGAGGGAAAAGAAAGAGAAGAAAAAGAAAAATGAAACTGTTTGACAGTGAAGTAATTCCTCTGTAGAGCTATATCACTGTCTCTTACAGAGAGGTGTTTCTTTGTTTAATTTTACACCTATTTCACTTCTCGGCCAATGAAACATCTGATAAAGTTACTCTGAAGACTGAATGTTTTCTTTAATGGTAAATTTTGCTTCTAGTTAAATTGCTTTACTTGCCAATTTGGGTTCCAACTGAAGCGCTGATTTGATATTTTTCAGCATGGGAATAAATGGATGGCCCAGTGACTAGTACCAATCTCCCTGCATCTGCAGCATTTTCTCAAGGATGAGTACTTCTCAGTGTCTTGAGTGCAACCCTTACCTTAAAAATCATGAAATATTAAAACCAGAAGGAGAGCCAGGAGATCTTGAGACAGTAATTATTAAATGAGACCTGCAGGAATTGAATCCCTGTCTCAGCTCTATGCCACTTAAGAGTAGAAGAGGGAATTCGCATTGGAGTCTTCCTGCACATCGCTGATTTCCCTGTGACCGTGTGTAATAAGAGAAAATATTCGGAAACCCACAATTCCATGGTTACTATCCTCTAAATGAACAAAACACTTGAAAGACAGCGAGTAGAAAGGGATGAAAAGGAAACATCAAAGGTAAGATCTTCTCAATGGCAGAATGAGGCAACACCTGAAGAGTGATGTGCAGGTGAGTCCAAGCCAAGCATGGTTTGTGCAAATGAATGATGTCCCTTAGGCATCGCTTAAAACAATGCTGAAGACAAATGTTACTACTAGTAAATGCTGCCGCAAGAGGGTGGGTTGAGATTACGAAGACCCACTTGCCCTAGGTTTATGCAAGTAGCATTCAAATGTCAAGGTTCAGGTCTTCTAAGGTCTGTCAGGCTTGGATTTAAGAATAACTATTTTATTGATTAGCATTCTTCTTCATTCATTCAAAAATACATACATTTAAGAACTTTGCTTATGGTGTCAGCAAGCGAGCTACCAAATCTCAACCACTGGAAAGTTAGAAAAGAAAGCAAGGTTTGTCTTCTTTTGTCCACTAAGACATTGCTCCGTGTAGAGCGTACCATTTCAGTTTTCTTTGTGATTACAAGGATATGTTATGGCATATTCACCCACTTCTCTAAAGGTGACCAAATAGAAAAGTTTCACATCTCCCATGTCCCGAGCAATAGTTGCTGAAGTTACTGTGATACGTCTGAAAGAAGAAGAAGAAGCAAACCTGGGAGCTGAAACACCAGGTCCGTGATTCCTCTGGCATATTTTGCCAGGCAAGAGGCAGAATCTGATCTTGTTGTACCAACAGTAGCTTCAGAAAGAGAAATGATTCAGTCATTAATACTCTGACAGAACCATTCTCTGCAACAATGTTTATTTTAGGGTTTAGGAAAATAGTTTACAGATTAAAGCTCTTTTCACTGTGTGGAGAAAGAGAAAGCATACTGAAATATTTACTCAATATTGAATATTATAAAAATAATTTAGCCAGAAGCAGAATTTTCTGGGGTAAAGTAGAAAGAGTTCACCTATTCTGTAAACTATAGAATACATTTAATTTAATTGTTTTACTTGGGTAAATGATTTTGCATAAATCTAGCAAATCTGGTCATTTAGTCAGCAGTACATCATCATGGGAAACAAGGCCTTGCAGATAATGGTAATTGATTGAGGTTACTTTCAGTTCTTTTCTTAAATGAACCCATATAAATTTTTGCATGCAACATCATGGAGCATGCTCAGTGGCCACGCCTCTTCGTGTTTAGCTATCGGTGGAACTAACTGCTACATCTATCAATTCCAATGACTAAACATGTCCTTTCTGTACATTCATATTTGTGCTTGAGTATTTTAATTCCCACTCTATTTCATTTGTAATAATTAGATACATATGTTACTATAAGTAGATATGCTTTTGTCAACCCTTTAAAAATCACTGATTCACTTGTAAATGAACACTTAAAGGCTTATTTTTCACCATCGTCTAGGAGACAAGTTAAAATTGTGACATCTTTGTGGACACCTGAGTTAGAAATTAGCCTTCCTATTATTCAGTGTTTGACCTGAAGTTGTGTTTGTTTTCCTACATTTAAAATAGTAATAGTTCCTTTTTATATAATGGAGCCAAGTTGCTTCTCCTTTTCAGGGAAATGCTTTGAAGTACTGTGGGTATTATCTAATGAAGCATTTTAATTGGAGACCTTGCATCTTGATTTGAAAACCAGGGCTGTCATTTCCAGCTTGCTCTTAAAAATAAGGACTTTTTCTAATGAATCCAAAATCACCATGCCTTCATAAGAGCCAATAGCCAATGCTTTAGTAATCTGAAGAGTTCAGTTTGTATTTTAATTTTCTCAATGTTGATTATAAAAGAAGAAAATACTCCAAGATTTTTTTTCACCATCCTTATTTTATAACCTCAATGCTTTACATCAGGTTGGGGTTTTGCTTTTCTTTATTGTAAGGTTATTGATTCAACATCAATAGAAAAAAAAAAACACTAAAAAAAGAGAGAACATTTTACCTTTACATATCTAATTTCCTCCTGTTGGCCTCCAGTGCTGATGCCATTTTCATGAAAACCTGGAGAGTTGACCTTACAGTGTGTTGACCACATTTCCAGAGGTGAGATTTTTAAAATGCTTTCATTGCTCCTCTGTCATGTGGACTAGAACACTGAATAATCCTACACAAATATATTAATTCCAACTTTACAAAACATAAAATAAAATTATCCCTCTTATTTACACTTTGCTTATTCATTTTTATATATGTATACATTGAATTTTGAAGTCTTTAATGGCCTGAATTATGAGTAACACCTATTCAGCAACATGTCTGCAAATAAGATCTTTATTCATTGAGGGAAGCAGACAGCATATCTTCTTTTAATATGAATAGGAATGTGAATTGTCTACAGATGATTTCTGTTATAGGTTATAAGCAAAAATACCATAAAGCAACAGATACTTTAAAGAGCAAAAGACAACCAACTTTTGCTCATTTCAATACAATAAACAGTTACATGTCCCAGTTTAAATTATTTGGAAAGGAGATCTATAGCATATGCATTCTCTGTTCAGAATTCCAAAAATAAAAAATGCAGTTTTCTTTAAATTTTTCTTTGCCATTATTCTACAAAATCTGTGTTCCAGAAAGCAGCAGATGTACAACATGTTCTATTAAAATATAATAAAACAGTTCCCAGGGAACTTTATTAAAACTAGCATTAAAGTAATATTTCTTTGATTGTGTTCTTAGAAGTTGGTTTAGTAAAAGTGATTGAAATCAATGGGTTAATTGTTTTTAGAACACTTATAAGTAAATATTATTAGTAAGGTATTTTAATTACTGTACTTTATGTGGCCTAAATGTAAGCATTTATTAATACAAACCAAGCGCTCATTACAAATTTGCACAGAAAATGATAAAATATTATGTATGAAATGAAGCATTAGCATGGACCATTAAGTCCTCTATTTTCATTTAATTGAATTTGTCAGTAGTACCCTCTTTAACTGAAAACCAGTCATAACCACAAAATTAAATAATAATTAAAGAAACAACTATTGAAAGAGTTGCTTAGAAGCTAAGGTGCCATTTAACCAAAACATAGCAATTTAATGTAAATTGCAGACCATGTAGACACAGTTCTGAAAATTATGCATCCTGTGGTTCTGTATATGTTTCATTTAGAGAACATTTTCAGCATTATGGATTAGATGTTCTAGTTGAAGGATGAAGCTATAATTCAAAAAGGTGGCAAATGGTAAAAAGTTCCTGTTAATTACGGATTATAAAGCAATAAAAACTCTACATTACAATTCAGTTTATTGCTAGATGATCAATGGTCTTAACCTACTAACGTCTGATTCAACATATAGGACTATAAGTCTTTTTAGTGTTCCTGGTAAGCCATTGCACAAATATGCGTGTGATGAGACAACTAAAAGCATGACTAGATTAAAGTACACTGTACTATTCTAGGATAGATGGGCGTGGGATATATCTTGAGTGTCTTTCATGTTAAAAGTATGGTGTAACCTTTTCAAATGTAACTTTGTTTACTGATCATTGCCTAATAAACGTTTAGTCTAAGATTCAGTTTAATTTATCAAAAAGTCAATTTTCCTTGTGTCTATATATGCATATGTGCATGTATCTCTATACATGTGTATGCTTGCACTTATTTTTACTCATTGCCCTTCTGAAAGGTGTCCAATCTTTGTAAACTATTTTTTACTCTACCTTGACACGCTTCATGTTGCACAGCCAGCAGGGGGAGGTAAGATTTAAGGAAATAGCAGAATGAGCTTCATGGAAGCCACTATTTTAGGAGGCAAATAAACAAACAAAACAAGAAAGACATGTTGATGAGCAGAATGGAGGGGTCTCTGATGTATTTGATGTTGGTTTAGCGTCTTAGATCCGCTGGTGGCTGTCAATTAGAACTTTGATAAGCATTCGCCAATGTACTTTAAGAGTCTAGATTTTAAAAATTGTGAACAGACCAATTTTAGTGATTAGAGACCTTTTGTGACACTTTCCAGTATGCAAACTATAGCTGAATTTAAGTATGTGGATCTATGAGTCAATTTAAATAATACAGAAATACAACACTCGAAGAAATACTCTAATGAGCTTGGAGAAAATGTAGCACTTGTTTAAAAATTTCACAGAATCATGTATGCTCACATAATTGACTGTATGCAGCAATTCATAAAAGACAACCACAGAATCACTGAAGGATCCTTCTTTTTAAAAATACAATTATTAAAAATATCAAAATTATATTTCCATACTTGTATGCAAGTAGTTCAAATTAAATGTGTGGATAAGTTGGATTTGATGTGTGTTCTTGAAAGAGACCTATGTTTCCTTGAAAGTTTAGAATCGGGAATATAGAGGTACAATTTTCATATAAACAAGCTTCATTACGATAAAGCTTAGCCACGATGAGGGTTAACTCAGCTCGCCCAATACTTACAACTTTGACAAATGAAGACAGTGAATGTGTCAGCAGTTAACACAAGGAATTGGATTCCCTACACAAAAATGCTAATTGATGAGGAAACTATTAAATTACATTTCACTTAACTAAGGAAAATAGAAAATAGTAGACATATCATACATTCGTGAGTTGATTTCTCATTGCAAAATATGCTTATTTCATTAGATCCACAATTCTACAGGGAACTTAATATACCTACTTTATAGATTAATGATAATTTTTCATGACCCCTTAAAATAAACCATGGTTCCATAAATTATATGGATTTTTATTCTTATTTTTAAAAGCTCATAATGTCCTGATTTTTAAATAATATAAGATTGAAAACTGAGCTTTTTCCATAAATTCAGCTCCTTTCCTATGATAACTCAAACAGTTGGCATTTACAAATACACCCTTTTACACTTTAGTTTCCTCATTGTACATAGTAATATTAAGCCTTAAAGGTCATTTTTTCTAAAAAGATTTCATTTCAGGCCACCATATAAGGTAAGGATTGATTTCAACAAATCTGAATTCAGGTAAAGGCAATTTAAAAATCTTTGCCAATACTGCTACACACACACACACACACACACACACACACACACACACACACACACGGCACTGAAGCTCTAATGAAACAATGCACTAATTTCATTTTCCAATATTAAAATATTTTTTATTTCCAGCCAACATGTAACATGGCTCTGATTTTAAAAAGTGAAAAAAAAAAAAAAAAGTCCTGACTGGGATCATGAAATTCAGATTGAGGATGATTGTAGGGATTAGCCCCACAGTGCACAATTCGTGCTGTGACCCATTCTGAGTGTTTCATTTTTGAAAGTAAGTGCTAAGTTCATCTGGGAAATTAACTGTGAAAGCCTTTTGCTAAAATATCTCTTCTTACTAAAATATTTAATTCCTCTAACTTCTTCCATACTTTATAATATACAGATTAGTGTGGATTTAGGATAGCTCTGGATTTTACATATCCTGATTTTGTTCTTCTATAGTATCAACATACTTTCTACTACATACATGAAAAACCATTTTCTCAACAAATTTTCTTTGTTCACATACTATTGCACCCCTACTCCGTTCCGGAATCTCCCATTATTCAGTGGATCACTACAACTCTCAATTGACCACTACATTCAATTTTAAAAATCATAGTGAAAAAAAATCATTAAACCCTAAAGAAGTGTGGATCTATGAAATGGAACAAGGTTATGTAAGTATGGCTGTATCCAAATAGTTTTGAAAGTACAAGACATAGGCTCTTGGGGTGGAGTTTACCAGAGCATTTGGGAGGATTGTACCACTTCAATGAGCAAGTCTCTGTATTAGGTTTTGACATTTAGAATATGGTAAAAGTCTAAGAATTTGCCATACAGAGTCCAGAGTCAGAGTGAGGCATAGATAACTGTCCATTTAATAGAGAGAATTTTATAGCAGAAAGCCTAATCTGGAATATGCTGAGATAACACACAATCTGAAAAATCTCAGTAGTTTAAAGCAACAAAAATTAATTCTTCAATCTTGCTGCAGGTCCAGCACAGGTTGTATTAGAAAGGGAAGCAGAAGAGTTTGCTGCCTGTCAAGTCACTGAGGGTTCCAGACTGATGGAAACCCTACTTTCCAACGGTGTTGACATCTCAGCACAAGAATACACTGAAGCAGTGAAGTGAGGACCAAGGATTTCGGATGGTGGAGAGGTGTAACCTGCCATGTTCCTGGAAAGGGTAGATTGGTCAAGTTATAATATCACCCTCAGAAACAATAGCAATCAAATGAGTATTAAAGTTATCGAGAGTTTTAGAAAACAATGTAAACAATGCATTTTAAATTTTCTAGGTTCTTTCTTGTAATCAAGTATTAAACTAGAATTTCAAATCACTCTAAAAACATTCAAATAATTAACCAAGAACTTTTAAAATCTGAGTGTTAAAGAAATAGTGTTATTAAGGCCCTTATTTCAAGTCCGGTGTCACCCAGTATGGCTGTATGTGTACCGTATTGTCACCTGCCGCCATAGCTGATCCTCCATGTTCCTATTTAAAAAAATTAAATTAAACCTCCATTTTATGTGACCAAACATATCTTCTTACACTTATATGAATCATTTAAAATCTTTGCACCATTTAATACCTGAGCATACAACACATTCTGATCTTGAAGTTGATCTTCCTTCTAAACTGCATTCTGCTTCAGAAGGCTGAAACACTGTTGGCACCAGAAGTACTTCTGGACCCATCAGGACATGGTCCTCACCTTGAGTGAGGACTCATCTCCAGGGTGTCTCTTAAAAATGAGTCTCCCATCTCCCCTTTAGAAAACCCTGCATCCATGAAGTGGAACAGAAATGTAGTTTAAGCCCCTTCATTTGGGACCATTGTGATAGTTTTTAAGGAAAAAAAGGGATACCAGAAAAGAGTGAAGACTAAACAAAATAGAAAATATTGTATATGGAGTGATAGTGTGTGATAAAAGGAGAAACCATGGCCAGGGATAAATTGAAAGTTCTGAGTGAAAAAGTGTGGTTATAGGATTCCAAATCCCTTGCTTAGAATTTCAAAATCCAAATGAAAGGATGTGTGTTTTTCCTCTTGCAAATTTGGCAACAAATGCATTTGGCAGCATAAGCAGACATGAACCGATTAGAAGTGCTTTGTAATTTTTATTTAGCTTACTTGGTGGGGAGAGTCATACATTATGCTGAGGAAATATTAATATATTTGTTTATGGGGTGTTATTCCAGATCCCAACTGGGATGCTATGAAGTATAGGATATGTGACGCTTATATTCAACCCAAGCCCAAGTGTTCCAAATAAGGAATTGTGTGACTGTAGCTAAAAGCCCATTTTGGTGAAAATTAAGCAATCTGGGTTTGAATTCTTGGTTTATCAATTGCTATCCACTGCTTAATTGTAATTTTCCCTTTCTGTGCTCCACTTCCTTCATTTGCAAAGTGAAAAGTGTGAACTCAAAGATTTATTTCTAAGATGTTTTTCTCCTCTAGTGGTTCTCTGACTTTATTAATTTTCACATTATGTCCTCTAAACCCTCCACATTTATTAATGTCTAGTACCATATATCACCACTTTCATTGAAATATAATAGTCTTTCCAGTGACCGGTATAGTTCTGAGCTCCCCTCTAACACATGGCAACATTCGTGTGTTGAATGTATTTAGGGGATTTATATTCTTAATCCGAGCAAAGGAAAATATTGAAATTTATAGGAATTGAAAACTGATTTAGGCAAAAAGTGAATAGAAGAACTTTAACTTTGCACTAAAAATGAGCTCATAGTTCTCCCAAGTCATTTGCTTTCTATTTTGGCTTTTTAATACACTACATAAAACCCTCTTGACCTCTACAAGAATTGTGGTTTGGATTAAAAGGAATATTTTCTGGTGCTGTCTGTGTAGAGGGAAAATAATACTTTATTACAGATGTTGTGGTTGTGTCCCAAATTCCCAAATCAATGTCCTTTTTGTTAGAAGTGGTTGATATTATTCACACAATAAAATAACTCATTTGATTATTCTCTGTAAAATCCTGGTATATATATTATGAGCTAGATTCTGCTCTTTTATACACATGAAAATTCTATCTGGCTTTAATATTTTAATTGAAATTTAATTGATTTCTAATTGCCTTCATAGGAAGTGTTTGTTTATGTTTGTGTATGTGAGTATATTTCCGTATGTTCAAAATCTAGCTTTAGATTTTTATATTAATTTATCTTAGGATGTTTTTAATAGTAAGCTCTTTTTAATAGCGCTTCACTGCTAAGACAGCATTCTTTTTAACCAAAATTCTGTAACATCTTTTATCTCACCCATGAAAATAAAACAGCTCTTATTTTTTTTTCCCCCATTGGGAAAGAACACCAATTAATAAATATGCCTAAAATTTTAGAGAGCTTCTTTCAGGTTGATGGGTACAAGAGTTATCTCTAGCTGTGTAGATTCAGTGCCTTAAAACTACCACGAGCTATTAGTTCTCAAGATTCTGTGATTTGGCAATCTGGGCCATTCCTTGATGGGTTTTCCCTGCATCCAGCTGGAGGGTCAGCTGGGCCAGGGTGGCCTCCCACACATCCTGCAGGTGATGCTGGCTGTTTGCTGAGCTGCTTTGGTTCCCTTCCTGGTGACCATTCATCATCCAGTCGTCTACACTGAGCTTCAGCACAGCATGGCGACATGAGGTGTCCAAGAGTTTTCAGACAGAAGCCGCAAGGCCTCTTAGAGCCTGGACACCAGAATTTGCCTGGTGTCACTTCCATGGCTTTTTAGTGTTCAAAAAAGTGAAAAAAGCCGGCCAAGATCCACTGACGGGTACAGGAGCAGCATCATATAGCAAAGGGGCATGGACACAAGGAGGTGTAATTCACTTGCACCATCATTTTATTGATATATCACCGAGGTCTTAGAACGACTAGGAGATCCTAGTGGCCTTCTTAACATTAAAAACTGCTCTAATTTTCTCCATTCTCTTCCTTAAAATACTATGTTCTCAATAACAGCCAATCTTACGTCACTTTACAGAAGAAAGCATGCCCATTGCTCATCTGTGGGGGTACTATGGTGCATTGTTCCAGGACACTGACAAAGAAAACAACCAAATATTGTTGTAGGTGAAGACTTCTTGGAATTCTTTCTCACCTGTACATTTTCCTATTAAGAAGAGAATGTGATATAAGAAATAGTTATATTGGCTTAAAAATCAGAGGCTCTGGATTCAGATATATTACAGAGTGGAAAAGAGTGATGATAACTTTTTTAAGGTCTGTTGCTTCTTTTATAAACTTCACCCTGGAAAGAGTCCTGTGAGAACAAAGCAATAGAGCATCTGCAGGAAATACTGCAGAGAATCTCTTATTTCAACTAGTTGCATGCCTTAGCTATCAATCTCATAACATATTTGTATTGTTTTCATCAGTTGTGGACCAAGTATAGTTATAATAATAACTCAATCCAACAAAATGGTATAAAACATAAATCATTATGGTCACAAGATAATTTTTAAATTTCAATTTGCATGTTTTTTATTGCAGAGAAGCAAGAGACTTGGTGATCAATAAAAGATACGTAATCACAAAAATATATTACATTAGGATAAAGTTCTGTGGAAAGAGTAGGATAGAAATCAAGTTCAAGAAGACAAAGAACAATATAAAATTCCTGGCTGTTAAAGAAGTTGTGTGTATATACAAATTTTAAATGGATGATGGGAGATTTAAATTTTATCACATACATTTTTAAAGGGTGGTGCTGCAGTTTTATTTGTAAATGTCAATATTTACAACATTTGAGAAATTGTTAAACATGTGAGAAAGATTTTGCATGTCTACTTAATATATACTAGAGGGCATAGAGGTTTTAAAAAATCTTTAGGTGTTATGTGAGTGCAAAAAAAGAAAAAAAGAAAGAAAAGAAAATCACTAATCTATAAGGTAATCTAACTCACAGTCTTGGAACTCGGGACAAAGCTGGTATCCCCATGTCATTTGAAAGGGGTGATTAGGCACTGGGATACAGCTTAGATTATCATTACTTTTGGAGAGATTAAGCCAGGCTTAGTACTAGTAATCATTGATAATGTGGGGCTGCCCAAGAACCCCCAAACTCAGACCTTTCCATGAAAGTAGCTTTACAATGAAAAGCAGATTAGGGTTTTGGCTTTTCTCAGCTGCCATTTAGATGTGCCTTGAGATGATTCACATTGTTACATGTTTGCAGGATCTAACAAAAAATATTGATACTCCCTCATTTTCTAATTCCTTGCTCTACACTCCTCTCAACGGTGTGTATGTACCCATACACCGAAGTTTGCATATAATTTCAGGGGTTCCTGGACCTGATATTCGGGCTCCCACTGATCAAGTTTAAGAATGTCAGCTTTAAAAGAAAATAGCCAAATCTTCACCTCCTTCACAAGCCCCAAAACTCCACGCACATATAGATATTTAGTACTCTAAATACTTTTTGGTGTTGATAGCTGATATTTGTTTTACTTGACATTGCTTTTTTTCATTTTCAAACAACCTACATTTCAGTATGAAAGACTCATTTTTGGAGAGAGTTGAATGCACCCAACTCTCTTTAAACATAGTCCTCGAAGCATTTTGTAATAGACCAGCATGACCGAGGAAACACCTACCAGGGTGAAACCTGTTCCATTTTAAACACACCAAGAACAGATTCTTGCTTTCATACTTCAAAATGTCCCAATTCCAGATCAACCTTTCCATGCATTCATTTTATGAAATTTATTATCTTACATCCTCTACTTTGAAGTAATTTAACATCATAACATTAAAAAATAAGAAAGCACAAGAAAGAAAATGACTTGTATGGTTCTTTTCGCTTCCCTTCTCCATCCATGCTTGATTTATTTCAGATTCAGGACATCTATTTTGTCATTTGGAAATGGTATCTTTGTTTAGAATTTCATTCATAAAAACTCAAATCTTAATTTAGATAATGGGAAACACTAATTAGATAGCTTATTCCTACTCATTAGAGAAAGAAAAGTTTCATATATGGATTTATTAATATTTGTATTTAAGTTACCAATGGTAGAAACATACAAATTACTTTAAATTCTTATATTTTCTTAATTTGAATATCTAGAGGACCACTACTAGGTATACTGATCATATAAAAGAAATTTAATTTTTGTAAAAAACACAAACTGACTTTTTTTTCTCTATGGTTTTCTTTTCAAATTCACACAAAAGAGTGTGTTTTCTTTTTAAAACAGACTATCAAGTGCCATTTATTTGAATATTCTTGGGACCGTTTGCACAAATCTCTTCAAATCACTGTATATTGTTATTTCTACCCAGGAGAAATTTGGATGGACTGTTGCCAGTACTTCTTTGTCAGAGAAAGTTCTAGAATTACTACTTATGCTACAAGCAAAGGCTGAATCCAAGCCTGTTTGTTGGTTTAGTTACAATTTTATTCCCTTTATTTTAGGTTGCAACTTAAGAAAATCATAGTTAAGCTGGACTGGCTGCCACGAAATGCAAAATGCAAACCTATATGATTTATAACATTTATTGAGTGCCTTACATTTATTAAGTGCCTAACTAACATGTGCCAGGCACTGTTATAAGTCTTGACATCTTATTCAACCCTTATAACCCTATGAAGTAGGTATGATTATTCCCCATTTCACAGATATAAGAATGGGGCTCAGAGAAGGTGAGTAACTTCCCCCAAATCACAGGGCAAGTGATAGAGTCAGATTTCAAACACAGGTGGTCTGATTTCTTGATCAGTTGCTGCTTACATTGAAATAGGGACTAATTAAAATTAAAGAAAATTACAAATTCAGCTTCTAGTTTCACAAGCCATATTTCATGTGCTCAATAGCAACATGTGACTAGTGGCTCTCACATTGGACAGCAGAGATATAGAACATCTCCGAAATCATGGAAACTTCCCTTGAATGGAGCTGCTCTATATTACTCGGCCTTCCCAACTACTAGAAAATAAAAATAAATTATAGCTGTGTTTAAAGAAAAATCACAAATGACTTTAATCCATAAATACCTCCCACATGAATGAATTCGCTGATTATTCTTCCTTGTTGACTATAATTGATATTTTGTCATAACACAGCCATTACACAGGCAAAAAATTTCCATTGACAAAACATAAATGACTACAATCATATTCCACACTAGACACTAAATAATGCCTGATATATCATTAAAATGTGCTGAAACAATAAACCAACTCCTGCCCCACCAAGAAAAGATGGCTCATAAGAAAGTATGAAGGGATTACAAAATTATAATTAAATCATAACTGCCATAGAAATCATCTGGAAAAAATTTCAGCTTATTCACATTTTAATGCTCAAATAGCAGTCAAAGCACAAGGGATAGGACCCACAAAAACTATAATCCCAAACCTATTTTTTTAAACATTTTACTTTACATCTATTAAGTTTGAACTGGAAATTTGGGAATAGATTTTGAAGCTTAGGAAATGAAAATAAAAATTTAACTAGCAAATTAGGAGTTAATCATTTTTAAATCATCATTATTTTATAAAGATTGCGGAGTAGAATTCATTTAAATAAGAAACTCTCCAGAGAATTTCAAAGATTATTTAGTAGAAATGCAACGCTGAGGAAAAAAATAGCAACTTTACTTACCCTATTAGTATTAAATGCATTTCAAAATAAAGCAAGTGAGCTAAAATTTTACAAGGCAATATGATTTCTGTGTGAGGTGGCCATGAATAATATATGCTGTTAGGGACACTTACTGTCTGTGCAACTTGTCTAAGTTGAAGTTTCATCTTAGACTCTCATTTTAAACCCAAATTAATGGCTTCACAGGTTCTTTTTTAATTCTGTTATGACATGCAACATATAATGTTGGTCACCGTACCTGCAAAATCTACTCACATTTGGGTTAGAGTTTTTTGGAGGGCATTAATTCCAGAGCTATCCCAATGGTATTTTCTTCCTCATTAACAATAATGAAAGCTCTGTGACTTCTCGATATTTCAGGCCTTTGGGAAAGAAAAACGTGCCCTCTTGTCTACTAGACATTTGAATAAAGTTTCGTGAAAATACAGACGATGATACAGGAAGTATATGATGCCAACTATTAAGACCTTCTCTCTGCAATCATGTGTGGTCCCACTTTTCTTTGCCCCTGCCTCTGCTAAGCATAAACTGAAGCTGCAGCAGCAGTTCAGACTGGAGACTCAGGCCAAGGGAACCTGAAAGTCTCAGCTGCTGTGTGAGTCTTCAGGATTTGCATCAAGTACGCTTTTGTTGTTGCTGTTGTTTTATAAATGCCAGGGGAGCTAAATTTAACATGTTGAATTTTATTATAATCTGACATATTTATATTACCGAGAGTACAAATTCAAACTGATCATTATGTCTCTCTGCTGACTTCCAAAGGCATCATTTGGAGCAGAAACCAATACAACGAGAATTATATTCTAAAATTAAAAATATCAATTAAGGTGAGTGTAGATATGGACTGATTTTTTTTTTATTTAGAAAAAGCTGATGTAATTTTAAGAAAGGACAATGAAAGTCTCCATTCCTTAAAGCCTTACCCTAAATCTTTTCTGTTTGTTTCGAGTTTTTGGCCAAGTTTCTTTACAAAATATAAATACAAAAATGCATGGCACAAGAAGTTAATTGTGTCCAGGACTCCAAGTAAAAACTCCAACTACCAGTAACAAACATTGCATCTGCTTGGGATAAATTGATGTGTAGTAAATTCTGACTTTTGAATTTTTATATAACTATATACAAAACATAAGGTGAAAAATGATAGAGGATTATTTAATTCGCAACTCTGTCATTTCCAAGTGATAAAAAAATTAAGATATTTAATGTACATGCATACATCAAAATAGTATAACTGAACCAATCTAAATTTTTTAAACGGCTTATGATGTTAGTGTTAGCTTCAGTATTCTTGAAATTCAAAAATAAAGATCACTATACAAACTGATAATTTCATCGGATTTATATCAGAGTTAAATTCATTTGTAATTTAAAATTGTGTTTGAGGGAAATTAGGAAATATTTCAGAATTCTTATTGACTTCTAAATTTTCAAGCCTGTAAATTCAGACAGCCTCACTTGAATCCCCAAATATCTTAATTTGCTTTGAAGAGAAAGTATCTCTCCTTTCATTCATATAATTCAAAACAGCTAAACAGATTCCACTGCAACAATTTAAATGATTCACATGTGAGAACAAATATGGAAAATCTAAGCCCCAAACAAAATTACAGACTTAAATTATAATGATAATTTAAAATGTGTGTAATATAATTATAGTATTGGGTCTGCTATAATGAGCTCAGCGATACTATATCTATATCAAATGTGTTAGGGCGGTGATATTAGATATGCCTTTCTCTGAGCATGTTTTACACATTTCTGAATTATGATACTTATGCTAGAATCAGTCTACTGTATCAAGGATTTTTGGATGGAGAAATGAATTTTTTAAATTGTCAAAACATGATAGAGCAAACTTTCATTTCCTACATAAGATCTACTAAAATATGAATATCAACTATATATGAATTTTAAATGTAAATAGTCATGTACTCACTTTGAAAATAGCTCTAGAAGAAAGTTTAAAGTATATAAATTGATAATTTTGATTCAATAATTTTATACAAAGAAAATTGGAGACATATTTAACTATAAATATAAATTAATGATTAATTGTATTCTTCTGCAAAAATGCCTAATTGGCCTTTTTATGCAAATCTTTTTCTTCTAAACATATAAAAACTACATCAAACTACAATGCAGAGTCTCTTTTGACAGTTATGCTTCTGTTAATTACTAAACTAATATATGATTAGATTGACAAATACACACCTTTACTCCATATAGGAGTTTAATCAGTGAGAGAAAAGTATTATATAGCCAGTTACGTTTACAGTAAGTAACTCTATGGCAAAACTCATGAGTAATTACCCTGTTTGTTGATTGACAGGGAAGAATGGCTTAAACTAAAAAGTCCTTGATTTCAGGTTGAGGCAGGAAAATAGTGCACAGTTAACATCTTGAGCAGGGACAGACAATTCACTGCGTAGTCAAGGAACAAAAAAACACATATATTCAACTGTATATATCCAAATAGCCAATCATCCATCCGTCCATCCATCCATTCATCCATCCATCAACTATCCACTTAACTATGAGCTACCCATCTGTCCATCCATCCATCAACCATCCATCTAACCAATGAACAACAATGTACAAAGGCCAAAACATTAATGAATAAGACACAATGGGTACAGCTTATACCTGATGGTGAGACATGCAGATAACTAATTAAAATACAAACTCGAGTGAGATAGTGCCATATATATATATATTTTATTATGCGGTGGAACTTAGAAAAGTGTGACAAATTCAAGATGGGGAAGCAGAGTAGGTTTCCTATAGGAAAGCTGAGCTGAGTCTCGACATACAGAGTTTGGTGCTGTTAGAAACAAGCAAGCTCCAGAGGTCATGCCTTTATTCCAGCAGTTCCTAGCACAGATTAAACAGGCAGTCTGGGCTCCATAAATATTTACTGCCTAAATGAGGAGGGAGAAGGATGTCGAGGCTGAGGGAATGTGTGCAGGTTCAGCGGCAGGGAAGTAGCTCGATGGCAGGGAAGTAGCTCAATGGCAGGGAAGTAGCTCGATGGCAGGGAAGTAGCCAACATGTTCCGGGAAGTTGCTGACAGGTGCGGGGCTGGCATGTGTGTGTATAGTGGGAAATGCAGCCACAGAGAGTGAGAGCCAGATGGTGAATCATATGGAAATTATGAAAACTGATGAGATAACATCTCCTCTGCTTTGAACTCTGTTGAAAAAGACAAAATTCTGTTTGGACACTGAGATATGAATCAATAAAAGAGCAGAAAGAGCGGTACAAAGACAGGAGAATGAGGTTTTTAAAGAATGCATATTTTACAATATCTTTTCTTCCCGGTTCAAAGAAATCTTCATTTTTCAGAAGTAATTGTTCTTCTGAAATAAATTGCACCCATAGGAGCAAGTAACATTCTCCTTGAAGTTAGCAGCCTCTGAATAACTTGCTTCTGAATAAACAAACGTGGGGATAAATAGATCTACCTCTCTAGATCTTTAGTATTTACTTATCCATTTACTGGAGGAGGATTTTCTCCCTGCGGCTGGAAAGCCCAGGGCCTGGCTGCCAGGTGTGGACCTTGACTGATGACGGCACAGTAACCTGCTGACCCCACCCCCTTCCCTGGTTTCCTGGCTGCCTTTCATCCCCAGCCCTCCTGCTTTGGCTCTTTCCCTCTCTAAAAAGCCCCAGAAGCTGAGGACTCACCATCCACTGTCCCCGTGTCCTGACCTGCGTGGGCTTCCCAGCCTGCACCTTATAAGCCTGTTGACCCTGGTCTCAGATTCCGATTCATGTTTAGGTAACTCCTCCTCTCCAGTTTCTGATTGTGACTGGACTTTGGAACCACATGTCATCCTTCATTTACCTTTATCAGAAATTCTGATTCTGGCTTTTTGACCTTGACTCCCCATATGGGATTCTCACACTAGTTCCAGACTTCAAAAGCTCCTAGGTTTTTTGTGGTTTTTGTTGTTGTTGTTTGTTTGTTTTTTTCTTATATGTTAGCCTTTATTCTTAATAAAGATAATCCTCAGTTTCTAAAAATTCTCATCATGGACCCAGACATACAAGCCACAGTGCTCTGCTGTGACAAAGTTTAAAGGATGCCCTGTACCAGGTGGAAACTGGCACATCCAGTTTCTAAGGACTGCCTGTCTCAGTGAGCAAGTAGGACCCGCTTTTGTAGCAAGCGCTGGTGGGTCTTTGAAAATACATTTTAAATCAAAGTGAGTGAACTTAAAATCAGATTATCATTTTTGTATTTTTTAATACTATGATTTTTAAAAAAAATCCTTTCAAAGAATCTTGAATGCAGTTGTTTCGAGCCTGCCTCCCTGCAATTTTGTATTGCACACATTAGAGTGAAGCTGTGTATAAATACAATTATAGAATATTCCTTCCCAACAAGAAAATTATTTCTAAGATCCTGCTGCTGCTTGCAGCAAGAAATACATGAAATAACTCTTTTACAGAGTAGTGGAAGTTTTAAGTCAAATGATGCTAATTTTTAACATAAATAGACACAAATCCAGGGAAGTAATAAGATGCAGTTTGAATCATACCCAATCTTCTAGGCTCTGCCCTTATGGGAGAAAAACGTTTTTTCTCTAGTTGGGAGACTGAGAAATGATATGTTAAGCTATTTCGCAATTGCCAGTTAACTCATTAATACATATCTAAGAGATTCACCTACCAATGAAACCACCTGTCTTCCCCCTTTTCAAGAGTTTCAAACAGAAGTTAATTTAGTATCCTATCAACAGGATAAGATCTTTTGTGGCAGCCACTCTTTTCAGGGGTACAATGGCCTCATGTAAAATAGACCATGCAGAGTGCAGTTAATTTTATAAATATGTCCAGTTTTTTCAGAGATTTTGTGATGCTTCACCAGCATGAATACATTTTTTCTTAAATATCAGTCCTCCATAGTCAACGAGTTAACTGCTGCTGCTCTATCTTTAAATGTCAAATGACTCTTATGGCTCCTCCGAAATATTTGGAGGGAGGATTTTTTCACATCACTGTCACCCCCAACTTAGAGAGAGTTTTAAAGGCTATAAATGCTGATCTATCCTTTCACTACCCTTACCACCACCTCTACTACTATCAGACCCCACATGAATATAATCAACTTTCTTGAAAAATGAGAGTTAAACGCTCTGAAATAAACTGATGGCAAATAAGTTATACGTGACAAAATGGATAGCAAGTGTTTAAGGAAGCAGCTACAGTCCCCTTTCCCTTAGTACCATTTGTGTGCTGTTTCACACCTTCCCTCGTTCCTTCCCTCCCTCCCTCCCTCCCTCCTTCCTTCCTTCTTTCCCTCCTTCCTCTTCATCTTTCTTTGTCTTTTGTTTACGCTTTGCCTCAGATGTCCTTAGCATCAGAGTCTGGGCTCATTCTGGTTCTTTAAATATCGGATCTGCAACATAGCACTGAACCTGCCTTCTTCCCGTCATGACTTCAGGGAAGAGATGACAAATAAAGGAAAAGACAGTGACGGTAGATGATTGAGGTAGTTCCTTTTACCTTTATGTTCTGTTGTGCTATTTTTGTTGTTGTGTTGTTTTCAGTTGTTGTTTCATGCATTGGGAATCGTGTGGCTCTGAACACTCCTGGGCGGTCAGTAGGCTGAAGTAGCTGCTGTGTATGGAAGTTGCTGAAAATCAAAAAGTAAATATTAAGGATATGGGGGGTTGATATCTTCTTAAGGGCTTTTTGGGCAGACTTCAGCTCCTGTAAGTGTCAAAAGTTTTACTGAGGTGACACAGAGCATCACTTTTCTGCATATTTTTATATTAAATCTTCCATTGGTCCTCCCATCTGTCTTATGCTGGTCTGGTTGAAGCTGGCATCATGGGCCTTTGCATAAGTGGGGACTTTGCCATCCGTCTTTCCCCCTAACTAGGATCCTCCCAACTTGGTAAGAGCCTGATGTGCAGAACAGACCCTGGGCATCCCAATGTGAGTCAGTCATGCCCAGGCCAGTCTGGCTCTTGAATTCATGTAGACCAATTCACAGTGCTATTAGGTTGTGATTTGTGATTTGTTTTTGAAATTGCAAAATCACTTTGATGTGAACTGCTCTTCTCTGAACCCATTCCAGATGTGTTTAAAACTCCATGTTTGTCAAACAAAAATGAAAATAATAATATTAAGGAAAGAGGTCTCTTCAGTACTTTGGGTTTGGCAAACTATCTTGGACTCTCCTGTAAATTTTTCTGGTTCGGCAAAATTTGTTTGGCCAAGCATTTTCCCCTTCATTTTTAAACCCTTGAGTATTTTAGGGGAAACATAATCCATATGTTTCTGGTTCACTGCCTTTCAAATTGTCAAAATGTTCTTTTCCAAAAGCTTTTTAGTGCTGAAGGAAGTTTATCAAACACCATACTAGCTCTCGAAAGTGTTTTTTACCTCGACTTGCATATCCCAAGGGACCTGAACTCAAAATCCTAGAGATTGTTTCTAAATTGAACATCAACAAAGCTTGACTAGGATGCAAAGCAACCCAACTACAGTTAGTAATTTGAAAAGTACCACCTTATTGGAAGAACATATGTGTTGAATGGAACATACAACTAAAAGCACACCAAAAAGCGAATTTTCAGGGATTGATGGCAAGCCTTGCAAGGAAGACTGTTGTGTAAATTTCCATTTGATTAGCTTTCCTTTACTTGCTAATTCCCCCTGCCACTTCTCCCCAGGCCCGTCAGCGGCATTGCATCCTGGGTAATGCTATTTCATTTACCAAAAAAAGGATTTTTTTAAAATAGTACTCTGATAATTTTGTTAGAGTAAAAAGATAAGGAATAAGACTTAAGAACCTATTGTCTCGAGTGCATCTGTAATTTCCATCATTCACCAAAAAATTCATTTGCTGCCCATTTATTTAACATCACCCAAAGTGTAAGGTTACACGGAATAAAAAGCTAATTGGCTTAATTTAATAGCAGGTTAAATCTTTCTTTTATTTTCTCTAAAAGGCACATTAAAATAGTGCAATTTTCAAGTGGTCTTGGAAATCTAAAGTAGAGTTTCTTGATAAAAAAATATATAGCTTTCCCACTGCTGGGTTTATAGTGGGAGTTGCTGGCATGCCTCCAGTTCACGGCGTGAAAATCTAAGCTGCCTGTATAAATGCAGAATTTAGTATTGGGTCTTAAGGTTTTGTTTGGCATCTTGCCAAAGATGTTATGCATTTAGCTGGGAAAATTGCCTAGAAGTTAATTGAGAGGAAAACACTAATATACAATCCCCCCCCTTAAGAAAAGAGGGGAAAAAAGCCATGGATATGCATATGGTGTTGTTCATTGATAAGATTTGTATGTATACAATAAAGACTTACAGCAAAGCTCATCCTAAGACTGCTTGGGATGGCTTGTCTCTCATTACCCAGCCACCCTCTAACCTGCTCCTTGGAGAATGTCTGGAGTTTCTCTAGGATCAGGATTTCCCCACAGTGCCTGCTCCCTAGAAGCACGGGGTTATTGTCTTTTAAAAATGTTCCTGACTAGAGGATAAGGGGTTATTCAGGAACTCAGGAGAAGAAATTTATTGGCCCATCTCCACTAAGTACTTGAAAAGAGACATTTGGATGCAACGTCTAGGTCTCTTCTCTCCAGACAAGAGGTATGAAACGTGCTCTGAACCCTGCGGTGGATGGACCTGTAAACCTCAGCCAAACCCCTTCTGCTCCCCGGCACCACCAGCACCCCAGTCCCTGTCCAGGTGCTGTCTTTCCAGGGGTGAGGGACCCTTCTTGTTCAGGACTTTGAGATCTTTTTATTTTTCTGATAGACTCAGCACCTGGCAGCTTGTGCTTTCTTCTCTCCTGAGTTTTCTCTCTGAATGTTTTTAATTTACTTCTCCCCCTTAGTCTGTGATCTTTTTCCTTCTGTGTCCTTCTCCCTCCCTGCCTTTCCCCCCAGAGAGTTTACTAGCTGTATTTCCTTCTTCAAAATGAAAGTAAAGAAAGTTGGTTGTACATGGTTATTTGTTGTTCTTGGTTGTATTGAGACTAAAACTTACATGGGAGAAACCAGTAACATCATAATGTCACATAAGTAATGAAGTCCCAGCCCTGGTACCTTCCCTCCATTCAGGGATGTTTTCAAGCCTTTGAGAGAAAAATAACACTTCTCAAAAATGGAGTCCAGCCTGAAGCTGGTAAACCCTGCTCTTAAATGACAAAGCTCGCAGTAAGTGGGTTTCTTGGTCACTTTCAGAGCCTCTCTTTGTGGTTCTCACTGTGGTCTTGGAGAAAAGGCTTGAAGGGGGAGGGCGGTGAAGACAGAGGAACAAAGCTGGGGGTATGCTTTGGACTAGAAAGGGAGGGAAAAGTGATCCTTTAATTAAGATGAGTGTTCTTTTGTACCTGCACTGTATCCTTTTGATGTGTTGAGGTAGAGAGGACATGCGCAAAGCAGAAACAATGCGAGTTTGCTACTGTATGAATTCCTTCTCCTTATACTTAATCCTGTCCTTATTGAGGCCTTGGGTAGAAAGCTGATAATTTTGGTGAGCCCGAAAAGAAAGGCAGTGGCTTGAATTCCTGCCACCGTCCTCTTGATAATGAACAGGCCTAATGAATGCTGGTAAGTGGGAGGAATCTGTGACCAGCTGCGTCGGGGCAGGTACTACAGCTCAGATTTAATTGGGAGCAGGTATTGGAAGGCTGTATTACTTTAATTGGTGAGGGGTTTTCTAAATGGAAAGGACAAAGTATAATGGACAAATTGTGCAGCACAATAGCACTTAAGCTGGGATTGTATGCATTCGTTAATCTGCTGAGGAATGAGGCAATTCTAAACAATTTTCTCAGTGAAACCAACTCCAGAAAGCTTGTCCCTTTTGTTCTCCCTTGGGAAAATGCAAGATTGAAACAGAAAATACCTTTACCGAGGCAATCATTTGCCACGTGTGGAAAGCGGATACAGCTGTAAACTATGAAAAAGGGATCTTTGTAGTACAATAAAGGATGGAAAAAGAGATAAAGCTTGGGATAAGAGTGGGCCTGTCACTGCATCTAAAAGAGGAATAAAGTGATGGCATTTACAGTGACAGATGAGACTCTAAAGAGAATGCAGGACAGTTTAGAGAGAGAAATTTGATATTTAAAAGAAAGGGCCATGATAATTAAAAGTAGCATTACATTAAACTGTTATGCATATCATTAATGACAGAAGGAAACTGGTGCCTTTTAAAAAGTTAATGATTCCAATAAAACTGTTCTGGAAACCTTGTACTTTGAAAAATCTGTATGAACATAAACCTGACCTCATAGGTTACATTTCTGATTTTCAAATTTCCTTATATTATAAAAAGCAAGGCTATTGGAGTTATACTCCAACAAACTTCAGGATATATGTGTGGCATTATCCATGGAAGAGTATTTAAGGCCTGTGCAGCTAAGAATGCAAACATCGCTACAAAGGGCTCTCCTATTTGTTTGTGGGTATAAAACGAGCCCATGCGACACACACTGACAAGCACATGCTTTTGCCCTTTTTTTCTCCTGTGATAATTCATATCTGACAATGTCCAATAATATATACCTGGAATGGCCTTTATAGGAGAAGACATTGTTCCCACATTTCTGGTTCAGTGATGAACTCTGATGAGGCTGCTTAACTAGATCCTCAACTAGTTTAAACTTAATGGTTGAAGAGCAACTGTACTTGAATTCTTTTAATGGGGCTCTTGCACTTGTATCTTCCATTACAGGTGGCAAAACTGGAAAGATTGAATGTCCTTTGGAGTTCACAGAGGTTTGCCAGTGGGAGGAGGAAAACAAAACAGAGCACAGTGGGAGTGTTGGCAGACTTTCCCAAGATCCCCAGGTGGGTTTCACGTATTGCCTGATGTGTACAGCGAGCCTGAGTCCGCTTTCCAAATGGGCTGCAAAGGCTGAATTATCTTACATCAGCTATTGTTCCTGGCTAGACCCAAAGCTACAAAGCTACAGTTTACATAAAGAATTCTTTGGAAGGAAAACTATTTTGTTATTTGCACATCTAGATCCCACATATTAGACAGCATGCATTTTGGCCTCAATCTTCTAAAATATAGTCGATAACAAAGAAAAACCCAGTAGTGTGAAGTCATAGTTATTCTAAAAGTAAAAAATAAAAGCTTTGCTGACAATTGGTGCATAATGGTAAAATTATGCTTGAAATTCAGTAAGATGCTATAAACTATAAGATAAAAACTAAAATGAGTCACATCAGAAAACTTTCACAAAGAATAGGCAAGAGACTCAATACCTTAGCAGACTTAAAAGATGTTTCTAATAAAATCAATTCAAATTCATTATTGGGTATCCACATTAAAAAAAAAAAAAACTAAAAAACTAAAGCTTGCCAAACTCCTCAGGTTGGGGGGAAATAACGTGGAGAATAAAGAGTAAGAATCACAAGTAATTCCCTATTTTAGAGTTGTGATGTGCAGCGCAGTGCTTATCTATACTGAGAAGTAATCTGAATTTTTAAATTGTGTGTGCGTGTGGTTTCAGTCTGATTCAAGTTGGTGATATATAACTATGTTATACACAAACATGACCAAAACTCAGAATAAGAATAAAATGCAATAGGAGCAACTCAAGTTTCTGTGAAATTTCCCTCCCTCAAGGATTTAATTGAAGTGATCTTCTGTCCTTGACTTACCACAGTCCCATTTCTTACTACCAAAAGAATAGGAAGAGAATGTCTTCCTCAGTTACAATCTTATACAACTTGTAGCTAACAAGAAGTCAATTCAGCATTGGTAATATCAGCTTCTAAAATAATTCTGTATCCCAAAGAGCTATTTACACTGGCATGACTATAAGAAAGAAGAATCCTCTCTCTCTCTCTCTCACACACACACACAAATAGGTTTATTGTGTCCATAGTATAATTCATTTAATCCAGCTAGTTGGTATATTCTTGCCAACAATCAAACCAGCAACTGTTGTAAGCAAAAAGATATTTCAATTAAATTTGGTAAAAGGAAACCATGCAGATATAATTATTCTCTTATCTATCATTGAGCCATCCAGATGTATAGCCACCAATTGGGGTATCAAAGTGGAGGTCCAATAGAACTTTGGAAATTTTATGAGATGGCATCCTGCTTATTTAGATAACATCTCTTGGGACTTCAACTTTTGCACTTGACCATCATGCCCTAATCTACGTCTTATGACAATTTTAATGGCTATAAAACAATCCTCTACTTTCTTCATATATGAAGAGACATTCAACGTAGGACATCTAGGTTTAAATTTGCTCTTCAACGTTCATCACTGATGCTGTCCATCTATGCAGAGAAAGAGAGAGATGCATATATGTGCATGCATATGGGTTTAAAATAAATATTAGATGCTATATGCTACCAAAAGACAAGAAGTAAGAAGATATTACAATGATATTTCCAAATACTTTCTGTAATGAAATACAAGGAAAATATGTCCTTATTTTAAGAGGCATGTTGTAACAAATTAAAGTGACAATAAATAATAAAAGAACTTAGGAATCTCATTGCAGGAGTATTTTGATCTTAGTCTTTTCTAAACATCCCCCTGTAGAGGTGTGTATGGCCAATAAACTAAATCATACAGTAGCAACAGTAAATATTATCATACTTTGCAATTATAGTTAAGAAAAACTATGTAGAGAGAAATAGATGACTTTAAATAATGCATATTTGTCTGATGTATTCTGTTCAATGAATTGCATTTATTATATTCAATGAATTGCATATCAGCATTGGATAGAGTCTCAAATCTCACAAAGTGAATATTTCCTGACTGTACTATTTTGACATAATTCAACTCTGTTTGGAGCACATACAAATTTTGTGCTGTTTGCAAGATTTAATTAATCAATGAAAATAAGAGACATTTCCATGGGAAATGCCCTTTAACTATTCTGAATAGAGATTGAAGCCTGAGAAATGAAGAGAAAAAGAAAAAAACTGGAGGTTTCTTTTGGTTAAAAAAAAAAAAAATTCTTGTAGGGAGCTGCAAATGAGACTACCCTGCATAAGATCAGAATTCTAGAAATACTGCTCATTTATAAAAGCAAAGGAAAACATCTACTCCACCATCCGGTAGTGGAAAATAAACAAGCTTTAACTATTTCAAAACTCTGGTGGGGAAAAGTTTTCTTTGAGTAATAGAAACACTAAATCTATACCATTCTCAGGTGCTAGGACTGGAATTTATGTAACATAGGATATTTGCACCTGGAAATCTCAAGGAGCTTTAGCATAAACAAAAGCAAAACTTTCTAAAGGATAAATGCACAACACAGATCACACAGTAGGCTTAAGGAAAAAAATGACCCCTGCTAAAGATGAGTTCATGATTAAAAGGTACAGAGAACATAAGTATGGGGGAGAAGCAGCAGGCACAACAAACAGGAGAATTGCTATTTTCAAATGCAAGATAAGATGTCAACAACTGGGTCCCCTCACTGGGAAAAGGCCACTGGTGTCTGGAAATCCTGTTAGCTGGGAGGGCACATGGTTGGCATCCTCTTGCTCCCAGGTTGTGTTTCAAAATGACGTTCTCCAAAATGTTGCTCTTGGGGCATTTTGTCCTCTCTTAGCTGCAGCTGCTCTTCAAAATGTCACTCTCAGTTGCTCTGAGGTCCATGTCTGTGAACTCCTTTATATGACTCCAGTGATCCAATTAACACCTACCCTGAATGGGCAGGGTAACACCTCCATGGAAATTATCCAATCAAATGTTTCACTCAGTTGACTGAGTCACATCTCCATGGAAACACTCAATCAAAGGATTCCAACCTAATCAACACTAATAAGTCTGCCCCCACAAAATTGCATCAAAGATAATGATGTTTTGGAGGACATAATACATCCAAACTGGTACAGTACCTGAACTTAATAAAGAATCCTTGTATTTTTGGTTTCAATAAATTTCCATAATACATGCGTTCATAGAAGGACAAATCAATGAACTTATTCTTTTTTTGTTTGTTTGAAATTCAGGTAATGGCAAACTTTAAATAGCACTATGTGATCACTGAAACTACTAAGAATGGAAAGAATAAAAGAAGTTTGCCATTGCCATTGAAATGTTGAACTTGTTTACGGAGATGTTTGCACTTTCCCTTATGTCTCAAAAGATACTGGTGCATTAAGCAAAGGTTTCCAAACATGTCAGATATGGGAACTTTTCCTATTCCTCAGCAATATAGCACAAGCCATGGAAGAAGTCTGTTTCTAAAAGGTATCCAAGATTCCCCTAGAGTTAGAAGTTAAAGTCCAGTATTGCCTTGAGCTAGACATGGTCTTAACAACTGGTAAAAGAAATAATCACTTATATGCAGTGAATTCAAGTGCACCGAATAGCTCTAGATATTAGAGAGCAGGTGATTTTACTGAGCACTTGATATGCAAGGTTGTTTAAATGTCTAAAAATAATGAGTAAGCCAATCATCATAATAGACAAAGAAACAATGTTTGCAGAATACAACACACTTCATGATAATTCTCAGCTTGATAAAATGCATATATAAAAATCCTACAGCTATCATAATTAATGACAAATCATAATCATAAATATTGGATATGTTCTCTCTAAGATGGGGAATAAATAAAGAATTTCAGCTCTCACCACTTCTATTCAACATTTTAATGAAGCATCTGGTTAGTGTATTAAGGCAAATAATAATTATTATGATAATAATGCAAATTAAAGGCATCTATATTGGAAAGAAGTACAACTGTCTTTACTCACAGATGACATTACCATATATGCAAAACTTGTAAAGGAATCCACAATAAAACTACTAAACCTGATGAAGGACTTCAGCGTGTTTACACATGGAAGATCAATATACAAAAATTGTTTTATTTCTATATATTAGTAACAATCCAAAACTGAAATTAAGAATGCAATTCCATGCCAAAAGTCATGAAAAAAATAAAATATTTAGGAATAAATTAAACAAAAGAAGTACAACATAAATACACTGAAAACTAAAAAATATTGCTATGAGTCATTAAAGACAATCTAAATAAGTGGAGAGACATTCCATATTCTTGGATTGAAAGATCAATATGGTTTTGATGCCATTTCTTTTCCAAGTTGATTTATAGATTCAAGACAATCTCCATCAAAATTCTAGCACACTTTTTTTTTGCAAAAATTAACAAGCTCATCCTAAAATTGGCATGGAAATTCAAAGGACCCAATATTGCCAAAACAATTTTGAAAGAGAAATGAAAAGTTGGAGGACTTACAATTCCCAGTTTCAAAATTACTACAAAACTAGATCAAGCAAGATAGATGGACTGGTGTATGGAAAGACGTACAGATTAATGGCACAGAATTGAGAATCCTGGAGTAAACACTTACATTTATGGTCAATTGATTTTCAATAAAGGTGTCAACACCATTCAATGGGAGAAGGGTAGTCTTTTATATAAATGGTTCTGGGATAATTGGATATCCAAATATCAAAAGATTAATGTAGACCCTTAAATACTCCCACCATACCAAACAATTAACTCAAAATGAATCATAGACTTAAATATAAAAGCTAAACCCAAAAAACTTATAGAAGAAAACATAGAAAACATTTTTGTGACCTTTATTTAGGCAGAGTCCTTAGAACACCACAAGAACAATGCATTCAAAAATAAATAGGTATTTATCAAATTAATTATCAAAAGACACTATCAAGAAAGCAAAAAGACAAGCTGGGAGAAAATATTTTCAAACCATATATCTGATAAAGGAATTGAATACAGAATATATTAACAAAAAAACCTCTTACAACTCAAGAATAAAAAGACAATACAATTTTAAAATGGGCAAAATAATAGAATAGACAGTTCCCAAAAAAAGATATATGGCTAATAATCACATGAAAAGATGCTAAAATTGTTAGTATTATGGAAATGAAAATTAAGATGCAAGATACCACCACACCCACTAGAATAGCTATTAAAAGAAGAAATAAAGACAACATCAAATGTTGGCAAGGATGTGGAGAAACTAGAACCCTCATATGTTGATGTTAGAAATGTATAACAGGTAAGCCATTTTGAAAAAGTTTGGTAGTTATTTAAAAAATTAACCTGTATTTACCAAATGACCCACCAATTGCACTCCTGGGTATCTAGGGGAAATGGAAACATATGTCAACCCAAGATTTGCACATGCATATTCATAGCAGCATTATTCATAATAGCCCAAACCTGGAAACAAATGCATATGTCCCTCAACTGGCATGGATAGACAAAATGTGGCTTTTCCAAATAACGGAATACTATTCAGCACTTAAAAAGAACAGACTGTTGCTATGTACTACAGCATAAATGAACCTCAACAACATTATTTGAAGTGAACATAACCAGATGCAAAAGACCATATTTTGTATGATTCCATTTATATGAAAGTCTAGTAAAGGCTAAAATTTAGAGATGGAAAGTAGATTAGTTGTTGTCTGGGGCTGGAGGTGAGGATGGGGATTGACTGCTGAAAGGAAGAAGGTATCTCTGTAGGGTGATGGAATTGTTCAAAAAATGGATTGCAGTGATGGTTGCACCATCCATAAATTTACTAAAAACCAAAATACACACTCACACAGACATGCACACTTAAAACTGTGTCTAGAATTGTATCAATTGCTGCTCATTCAAAAAAAAATTTCTCCATCCTTCCTTGACTTCACAAAATATTTTTCCATATTTTATTATGGAGTTTGCTATTATTCCTTTTTTATGCATTTTTATTGTGAAATTTAACATATATACGTAACAGTGATAACTTTCAAAGTACAATTTAACAAGTAGTTATACAGGTAATTTCAAAGAATGTTATGGGTCACAGTTCCACAATTTCAGTTATTTCCTTATTGTGAAACACAACATATATACAGAAAGGTGATAACCCTCAAAGTACAATTTAACAAGTAGCTATACAGGTAATTTCAAAGACTGTTATGGGTCACAGTTCCACAGTTTCAGTTATTTCCTTATTGTGAAGCATAAGATATAAACAGAAAGGTGATCACCTTCAAAGCACAATTTAATGAGTAGCTATAGAGCAAATTTCAAAGAATGTTATAGATTACAGTTGCATCATTTCAGTTATTTCCCTCTAGCTATTCTAGCACCCCCCAAAAAACTTATATAAAGATTCAGTATTTGTAACCCTTTGTTAAATCCTATCTTGTCTGTTGCTCTGTCTTCCTCTCATTTAATCACTTCTCGATCTTCAGGGGTGCCTAGTCAATAACCACCCTCACTTGTTCATATTAAGAAGGGGTGTCAACATTATGGGGAGGGGGGCTGCATCTGGTTGTTCTCAAGGAAGCTGTTGCCTCTGGGTTTTAGGGCTTGTCTGGCACAGGAACACTCTGGTGGATTTAAGTTTCTGAGAGATAAACTCAATGAGTGAAACTTTTATAGACTCTCAGATAGGGACCTAGGTATTTCGGAACTACTGTTGTTTAGGGCTTGGCATACTGTGGCCATTTAGGATGTCTAGCTAGAGCTTGCAAAAGAGTAACTTCCAGGATAGCCTCTTGCCTCTATTTGAAATCTCTTAGCCACTGTAAACTTATTTTATTACCTTTCTTTTCCTCTTTTTGGTCAAGAAGGCATTTTCAATCCCTTGATGCCAGGGCCAGGCTCATTCATTGGAGTCGTGTCCCACGTGGCTGGGGAGATTCACTTCCCTGGGATTCATGTCCTACGTAGTGGGGAGGTTAATGAAGTTATTTGGCAAGTTGTGCTTAGAGAGAGAAAGGCCACACAACTGAGTAAAAAAAGAAGTTCTCTGGAGGTGCCTTTTAGGCATAATTATAGGAAAGCTTAGCCTCCCATATACAGCCCTAAATTTTACAAGAGCAAACCTCAAGATCGAGGACTTGACTTATTAAGGGGGGGAGGGGGGGTTGTTCCCAATTTTACATAGCGTATATTCTGTCCAAGATAAACTATCAGTGTCTCACATTATCTGCACTTCATTGTATGATCATCATCACTCTCAATTTTAAACAATTGTCATAACACAAAACATCCCAGAGCTCTTAACAGCCACTAATTATTCACCCCTAGGATTACTGTAGTGCTGTTAAGGTATTCCTATTAACTATAGTCTATAATATATAATAGGCAGTTTTCCATATTGCTTTTTTATAATGAATACATTTTCCAATATCACAAGATTCCATGATTGTACTCAAGCCATGTAACTTTAAGCAAAATAAGGAGATAAGAAAGGCACAATGAAAATGGCATCAGGACTCCAATGTGGCAGGGATCACATCCCCTAGCAGTACTCAGGACAACATTAAAGGAGTGAGACCGAAGAGGGACCAAAAAGGGTAGGTGACTAAGATCTTGACAGTTTGAGGTGGATAATGGATTTCTAGAAATAGTAGCTATTTGTGAGAAAAGACACAGAACAGAATTCCCAGTGTATGTGCAGAAGACAGCAATTGCCACAGTTTTGAGTGAGAGAAAAGTTGTGATAGTTAGACAGGTAAGCTAAGGTCTTGAACATCAGTTGGTGAGAACACATCACCCACTTCAAGGGAATTAAATGAAAGGATCCCAGTGAATGGTGATGTGTGGGGTGCTGAGTGAGGAGGCAGGAATTCCTCTGAGGAATCCGTGAAATAGCTCATGAGCGGTTCAGCTTCACATCAGCTGGGCTCAGAGAAGAAAAAAGCAGTTTCGAGAATTAACAATTATGCACAAACTTTTCTGGCCCCCTTATGGCACCTTTCTTCCATCAAGAAACCCTGGAAGGGTCAGAAATAGCAACTAGTGATTGATATTGCAGATGAACTAGAGGGAAAACAAAGCTGTCCACATCCCCTTTCCCCATCCCAAACTTTTCACCTCCAACTGGAAAGAAAGTTGTGACTTTGACACACACTTTATGAAACCGGCTATTTTAAAATGAATCAATTGAAATTGACTCAATCTAGGGCTAAGAGTGACTGGAAAAAATGTATCAGACTGCCCAAGTTTTTATATTAGTACAAGAGAAAAATCAGCTCAACGGAGTACATTTAAAGAGGCAGCAGAAGATAAACACATGGTTACTTTGGATTGCCTTCAGTGTACCAGTTGCATGGGTTTAGGTGAGGAGAGTCTGCACAGATATGCAGGCAGCAAACCTGGAAGCAGAGCTAAAAAATAAGAAGTAACATAAAAGAGTACCTGGAAATTGTGAATAATGTATTCATTGGTTCATTTAACTTACGTATGTTGAACCTGAGGTATAATGAGAGCCAGATTAACAGATAAGCTAGCCAGAAACTTCCTAGGGTACCAGTCTTCTCCTTTTGGGTATTAAAATATCAGTGGTCACAGTAGTAAAAAGAGAAAAGTGCACTAAATAGAAGTCCTTTCTGGGATGGTATATATACCCCAGGTGGTTACAAGGAATGTGTTGAAAAGTTGGCAGGATTGTGATTGGGGGTTGGTCCACAAGGAATAACAGTTGAAAATTAAATTGCTTTTAAGAAGGCTGCGTCCAGTTCACTTTGTTCTGATGGGCTGGCACGCAAGCTTTCATGGGCAGGGTCAGACTTGCACTGTTTCAGATAATGTTGAAGAGGATGAGCAAGGGGCTTATTTTTTCTTCTTCCTCTAGAAAGTTTCAAACTCTCCTTTTACTAAATGCAGTAAATGTTGCACAATTAAAAATTTTATCAGTTTGAAGATGTGCCAAAATATTAGCCTGCCTGAAGTCTCCCACATGTCTTGGACCCGACATCATATACAAATGCATGAAATATAATAGAGAACTGAAAAAAGTATCCCAGAACATGTCATACTTTTTCTAGGTATAAAAGATGAGGAAGACTTTCTTAAGTGGAGAAGTGGAACCAAGCTTCCCAAGCAGAGAAAACATTGTGTACTAAAGTATCGAAGGCTCTGTCCTATAAGTGTCCAATGGATGGGTCTCAACTTTTGGTTTGCATAGGAATAACCTAGGGTACTTGTTAAAAATACAGAGTTCTACTGATATCTATTGATCTACTTCTGTCTTGTTTCATTTATCTGGGGATGCCTCTAAGATTTTAATTAGAGCCCTTGATGGAAGTGGTCCATTGCCTACACTTTGAGAATCTCTGGTGTAGTGTGCTGAAGGAAAAAAAATAAAGTTTCCGTTGTAGTCTCTGGTGTATCGGAGGACAAAATAAGACAGGTGAACTTCATCCTGGAGTGGAAACATGGAAGGTGTTTAGGTCAGGGAAATGGCATGTTGATATCTGTTTTGTAAGGATTATTCTTGTGGCTGTAAAATAGGAATGTATGGTTTGAGTTGGAGATATCAGAGGCCAAGAGATCCTCAGACGAAATTTGTGAATTTAGAAGATAAAATGGATAGGACCTCCTAAGGGAACAAGGAGTACTTATTACAAACCCCAGGCTTGTTAACCTTGGTTAACTTGATGAAAGGGCATTAGGAAATGCAGACTAATGGTTCCTGGAGGCCTGCATGATTATTCTTCCCATATGGTGGAGGCAACAGAAGCAAAGCAGTAAGTGGCAGAGCCGGAATTCAAATCTGAACACTCTGTGGAGATTGTTCTGTACACCACACCACTCTCAGGTAGTGACACCATTTAGGAAAGCTGTGAGTCTAGCTGATGCCAAAATGGAAAGGTCATATATCCTGTTACTTTAAGAATCGAAGTTACCTTACTTTGGAGTAAGGAATTTATATACTACTTGAAGATATTTTATTTTTCTCAAACTTTCCTCAAGCTCTATTTTCTAATAAGCATATTTTAGATTCTGCTGTGAGTTCTCATTTTACTTTCCTACAAGTTATTAAATTATTGGTAT
This sequence comes from Choloepus didactylus, assembly GCF_015220235.1. Classification (NCBI taxonomy): domain Eukaryota; kingdom Metazoa; phylum Chordata; class Mammalia; order Pilosa; family Megalonychidae; genus Choloepus; species Choloepus didactylus. The sequence goes on from NC_051323.1 coordinate 69,565,912, forward strand.
AACATGTATTTGGAAACAAGCAGAAAGCAATGTTTTCATGTATACTCATCTTATTGTATGATAAAAATGTTAATATATACTTAATTTCATCTTATTCATTGATGAAAGTAGTTACAGAGTTCCTTAAATTAAATAATTGAATAATGAGAATAACATAAATTATTAGGGAAGAAAGAGATGCTCGGAAACACTTTATTCCCATCTTCCTATAATTTTTTTTTTTTTTTTAATTTTAGCAACTGAAGTTTAATTTGCTGTCATTTCTCCCCAAAGGGTATTCCATGGGGGCCACATCCTGCTGGAGTTGATGAAGATCAAAATTCTCATTATGTCATTGCCCTTTTATTCTCAGATTTCTAGCACCAATACAAAAAGAATTTACACTAAAACTTATGTACTCCTATTCAATGGAATGCTTAAAAATAGGGCTTTCCTTGTTCTTAAGCCCTGCTAAGCACTGGGAAGGCATATGAATGTTGTAGGAGAGGGGAAGAGGGAGGAGATAAAAGGCAATGCCATTGTCCAGTATCTTTGGATCATATCTCTAGAAAACCCATCTTTCCATAGTATTCTAGTTCTGATTTGATTTTCTGTTAGATTAATTCTTTTTCACCTCAAATGCAGATATATTTCCACTATTGCTTTTTGTTTTTGTTTTTTTTTTTTCCATTGGAACAGTTCTTTTTATGTCTCTGATTTCTCTCCTTCCATTGTCTTTTTTTTTTATAATAAATTTTATTTTGAAATAAGTTCAGTCTTACAGGAACAGTTGCAAAAACAGTACAAACCCCATACATAGAACTCCAGCATACCCTGACCCCCCTCCCCTGATACCCCCATCCATCACCTTTAAGATCCTGTCATACCACTGTCTCTTTCTTTCCCTCCCTCTCTCTCTCCCTCCCTCCCTAACACCCATCATCTATTGCTTTGTCCTCTGAACATATGAGAGCAAGCTGCACATATCTTTGAACAAACAATATAATTCACATATACCTTTCCCATGGACAAGAACATTATTTTATGCAATCTCATTAAACGCAGCTAAGAAGTTCAAGAAATTCAACATTGATATAAAGCTTACATTCTATATTTCCTTTTGTTTTTTTTTTTTTTCTTCTTGTGTCCCATCTGTGTCCCTTTGAGCCTCCTCTCCTCCGACCTCAGATCCCATCCAGGATCATCTTTGGCATTTAATTGTCATCTATTTAGACTGTCTTTTTTTTTTTTTTTCGATTGTGGAAAGATATATACAGCCTAAATCTTCCTATTCCACCCCTCCCTAGCATTCCGTTAGTGGGATTAATCACATTTAGAATGCTGCAATGCTATCACCTTCCAACCATCCATTTCGTAACTCCCTACTCTCATTTCTTAACTCCCCATTGCCCCTTCCCCCACTTCTTGGAACCCCTACTCTACTTTTCATCTCTTTGGTCATATTCTCTGATACTTTCTTTGTGTTTACCATGGGGCTTAAATTTAACATCTTAAATCTATAACAATCTTGTTTTTCTTTGATACCAACTTAAGTTCAATAGGACATGTAAACTGTGTTCCTATACTCCTCCATTTCCCCACCTTTATGTAGTTCTTGTCAAAAATTACGTATTTTACACTGAGTCCAAAACCACCGATTTATCATTACAGTTTATGTATTTTAGATCCTGTAGGATGTAAATAGTAGAGTTATGAATCAACAATACAGTAGTATTGGTCTTTATATTTACCATGTGATCTTTACTGGAAATCTTTATTTCTTCATGTGGTTTCGGTCAATTGTTTAGTGTCCCTTCCTTTCAGCCTGCTTAGGACTGATCTACTGGTGATGAAGTCCCTCAGCTTTTGATTATCTGGGAATGTTTTCATCTCCCTCTCATTTTTATCTTTCAGGTGTTTGTGAATTCTCCAAGTCCCTGATGGTTATTGACTTCTATTTGTATTCCATTGTGATTGGAGAATGTGCTTTGAACAAATTCATTTTTTTATTTTTTATTTTATTGAGGCTTGTTTTTATGTCCCCACATACAGTCCATTCTGGAGAAAGATTCATGATCACTAGTGAAGAACATGTGTCCCAGTGACCTGGGATGTAATATTCTATATATGTCTGTTAAAATTCTCTATATCTCTCTCTCATTTCTTTGTTTCTCTGTCAGTAGGGCTCACTTTAGTATCTGAAGAAGGGCAGGTCTTTTATTAGCAAACTCTCTCAGCATTTGTTTGTCTGTGAAAAATTTAAGCTCTCCCTCAAATCTGAAGGAGAGTTTTGCTGGATAAAGTATTCTTTGTTGGAAATTTTTCTCTCTCAGAATTTTGAATATGTCATGCCACTGCCTTCTCGCCTCCATGGTGGCCGCTAAGTATCATTACTTAGTCTTATGCTGTTTCCTTTGTATGTGGTGAATTGCTTTTCTCTTGCTGCTTTCAGAACTTGCTCCTTCTCTTCAGTATTTGACAGTCTGATCAGAATATATCTTGGAGTGGGTTTGTTTGAATTTATTCTATTTGGAGTTCACTGGGCATTTATGCTTTGTGTTTTTATATTGTGTAGAAGGTTTGGGAAGTTTTCCCCAACAATTTCTTTGAATACTCTTTCTAGACCTTTACCCTTCTCTTCCCCTTCTGGGACACCAATGAGTCTTAAATTTGGACGTTTTATTTTATCTATCATATCCCTGAGATCCATTTCAATTTTTTCAATTTTTTTCCCCATTCTTTCTTTTGTTTTTTCATTTTCTGTTCTGTGCTCCTCGAGGAGGCTGAGTTGTTGTTCAACTTCCTCTAATCTTGTATTATGAGTATCCAGAGTCTTTTTAATTTGGCCTACAGTTTCTTTAATTTCCATAAGATCTTCTATTTTTTTATTTACTCTTGCAATATCTTCTTTATGCTCTTCTAGGGTCTTCTTTATGTCTTTTATATTCTGTGCCATGCTCTTCTTCAAGTCTTTTATATCCCATGCCACGTTCTCATTGCCTGTCTGTAGTTCTTTGATTAATTCTGCCAGGAACTGTGTGTCTTCAGATCTTTTGATTTGAGTGTTTGGGTTCGGGTTCTCCAAGTCGTCTGGTTTTATCATATGCTTTAAGATTTTCTGTTGTTTTTGGCCTCTTGTCATTTGCTTTACTTGATCTTTAATTTGTTAGAATTGCAGCTTGATGACATACACTTTCTCTAACTAACCAGCACATGGCATCCGTGAGTCACTTATTCCCCTCAAGTCAGTTCTCCCCAACTTTGTGGTGTGTGGAGATCTGATTCTTTTGGGGTCCAATTGGTGCACTTAATTTGGGTGTGTTGTCAGTGCTGTCTGCCCTCAATGAGGGGCATGTGCCTGAGTGGTTAGGGAGGAAGGGCAGTTTTAATAATCAAACCTCCCAGGTGTTCCCAGAGATTTGAGGCTGTTCTCTGCCGCTGACACAAAAGTCCTTGGTATTGGCTTAGGTTCCCTGGGATTTCCAAGCAGTTCCCCTCTCCCTGCTGTGCTTTTCCAGGACCTCTGCTGAGGCGGGGAGGGCAGTGCCACGTCACAAGTGAGCACTGGCCTCCAGGGAAGCCCTGGGCCACTGGGCTGTGTAAGGGCGTTCCCAGCCCGCTTCAAAGATGGTTGAATGGGATGCATTAACTTCCCCCTTTCCGCACAGCTCTGCTCTCCCAGATCTGGGACAATCAGCCGTGGGTGTATTCAAGGCTACTTTCCATGGCCGATGTGTTGTGTGTGTGGTGCTGCGGGAAAGACTCCCTGTCAGGCTGGGTTTCTTGGCTCAGCTCTGTGCTATGTGTTCGGCCCCGGGCAGGAGTAGCCCCGCCCGTGCATCTCCCATTTGCTCCCCTGGACCTGAGACAATCAGCAGTGGGTGTGGGAAGGGGTATCCTCCATCCCAGACACCAAGGCGTTAGTCCAGACTGTTCCTGTCTTATCTGCAGCTGTTCCCAGGCTTCTTTTTTTTTAAAAAAAAAATGCCAATCCACCGTTTCCCCACACCGCCGCATGGCCAAGGGACTCAGCCAACTCACTCACTCGTTTCAGAATACAGACTCCTGGTTTCACTAAATGCACGTTCCCTGTGGCTTTAGCAGAACTTGTCCGGCTGGTGCTACTCTGGAAGTGGTGTTCTGGGTCACTTTCTGGTTTTTTATCTAGTGTTTTCCACAGAGGTGTTTTTTAGTCTGTCTCACCTAGCTGCCATCTTAGGTTCCTCTCTCCCTATAATAATTTAAGAGAAAACTTTTTGTCTCTTGAAATTGCTTTTAAAAGGAGACAAAAATAATATAGTCTTTGGGTCATTTTAATATAAAACATCCATCAGGAAGTATGCTTTTCTTTCCAAGAATGGACCTGTGAAACATAAACTTTGTTATTTTGAAAATTTTAACCAAATAAGAAAATTCTATTATTTCCTTTGCTATGGTTTTATGAAAACTGTGAAATATCACTAAACAAGAGAATTTTTCTCTATACTCATGAATGATTTCTCTGTGAGAGTTTTTAATTGTCCTCCCAATACCACCAGGAATGTACTTTTCCCACCAACTACTCAAGATATCCTTTTATCCTACACCTTGGATAACTGGAATTTTCTTTAACTATCACTTATATGTCCCAGTAGAAACTCCAGTGTCTTAAAGCCTTGAAAAATAGGGAAGGATGCCATTGCAGTTACTTGGTGATGGCTATCATCTTTATTTCTTTATGGTTAGAGATGAATATTGACTCCAGATAATTATCCCTAATGTTGTAACCTTAAATATATATAATTATTTCTAAGGTTGACCCCTTAATTAACATATTTACAGCTCTTTTTCCCAAACAAAATTCCATGCCTTATCATGATATTTTCTCTTTTAAAGAAGGTTCCAAACTGAATGTGATTTATCACATTTTTTAAAAAATGTTAATTTTAATTTAGATATGAGAAAGAGCTATTCTTAATTGGTGCTTTGGGAATTTTGGAAATTTTAACCTTGATTATAAATTGCAAGGTAACCTTCTTTATTAAGTTGAATTTCTGTCTGGCTTAATGAAAGAAAAAAAAAAAGCAAAACAAAACAAAAAAACTATGACTGAAAAATCATGAATTATGAATAATCGTGGTCATAAACCATTTCTGACCTTTCTCTGTGCTACTGGGGCAATTTCCTGGTGCCGTAATTGCTTTTGATGTGTAGTAATAAAGTGGGTCTACTGTTTGGACCTTCTAATAATTCTCATGAAATCAAACAAAAACTATTGCGTAGCTTGCTTTGTAGAATTTCGTTAAGGGCTGAAAATATATAATTTTTATGATAAATACAGTCTATTTGAATTGAATTTCTGTCTAAAAAGCTAATTCCTATGATCCAGTGAATCTCAAAATAAACTTGCTTTATTATATATAAAAGTAATATTAGTTGAATGTGCTATTTCTATGTGAGGCCCAGAAAGATTGAAAACCTAAATAAAAACTAAAGAACAAATATGAAGTTTGTATTTAAATAAGGGAACATAGATAATAGAACAGAAAATTGTATATCAGAGAATAATCTGAATTATTCAGTTCTCTTTGAAGATTTTCATATATATATATTCAACAAGATCTGTTCACACAAGAAAAAGATTCAGTGCAGTTTTTTAACAGTTAGCATATCGTCTCTAAATGGAGCTCGTTGCGATCTAAAATGGACCCTGCAAGGAGCTAATGAGCAAGCTCTTGCCTGATATTGACAATTAATCAGGCATAAAAGCATTTAGGATCAGGACCCATTGACAAGCATGTAGGCTCATACAGGCTTCAATGAAACATGATACGTGAATGCATTTGTCTAATTGTATATCAGGTTTTCGAACAAATTCCCACCAAAACACTTAATTATCTACAGAGGTGATGCATCTGTTTCAGAATCCGTAGGGAGCTTTTTGGTTTGCTGTAACCATCTATAATGGGTTGAATGAAGTTTTATTAGGCTTTGTTGCCAGTTTTCCCATTTTAATTGCTATAGCAACTTGAAGCCAAAGTTGGATCATTGGATAGAGTAACTGAGCAATTAAAAGCAACCAGCATTGTGCCCTGATAGTATTATCCTTGGCCCTTAAGGAAAAAAACAATAACGTATTTAAGATAATTGGAAAACTATAATGTGAGGGGAAAAGGGAAAGAATATTTTAATTTGAAAACAGTAAATTATAAATCAATTAATATTTATATTTTCTCCTTTTAGAGTGTATAACTGATAATATTCAAAATTGTATATGGTATATCAATTTTGACCATATGAAATAAGTTCCTTGTCACATAACTAACAAATTATTTACAGCTGATTTCACTCTGCTACATGGGGAAAGGGAAACAAGAACAAAGACTTACTATATGGTTTTGTCCTTTTTTAAAAAGCCTTGATTAGTTTTTAAAGTTATTATATAATATATAAAGCTCCTATTTTTTTTCTACTAGGAAACCTTAGAATGTTCTCTCCTTCTATTCCACTCCCTCCCCCACATGTAATGGTTGCATCTTACTCCAATTTATTTAATATTTTTAATTTTTCCAACATTGAAATTAAAAACATAAAATTTATTATTTTAAGTGTTCAATTTAAATATAGTCTTTGCATATTGTTGAAGCTGAGCTAGTTCCAGGTGCTTTCTAACTGGGTTCCTTAGTCATAGATAGGTTCATTGCTTTAGAATACAACACCAAACAAATATTTTATGCTGATTTGGTCTTTCTTAGTTTAGAAGTTTGCTTTTCTCTTTCAAAGGGATTCAACAAAGAATGTTGCTTCCTTGAAAGTTGTCAGGAAGTTTTCCAGGGTATTAAAAGGTTGAAAAAAGAGCAAGTTAACAGGAAGGATAAAATAGAATAAGTCGGAATACAGGACTGCATCAGGAAGGGAGATGGAGGTAGAGACCAACGAATTAAGAGCAATTTGGAGGAAACTGAAAATTAGAAGAATGTGCATATTAAAGAACATAGGGGAAAATAAGCTACATTGGATAATTCCTTTACCAGTACACCATAGGGAAATTCGGATTTGCACAAAAGAAAGAGTAATAGTTACTTATTTATAAAAGTTCTGACTACCTTATTTCTTTACAGCTTTAACTCCTAAATTTCATTTAAAATGAGAGTACAGATGTTAAGAACGGTTTTCACACTAAGTCTTTGAGATAGAAACACATACTTTATAAGAGAGAATGAACTGATTTTAAATCCTAAGTTAAACTAGGAATTATAATGGAATGCACAGACTCGTCAGGAGTTTCTGGTAGTCCTTCAGACCTCTCAACAAAGTATCAGTGCAATCGCTGACATATAAAGAAAACATCAGTGACAACTAAGAATCATAGTCAACCTGTTGCCAAAATTGGTGGTAGAGATATTTATTACCTATCACCTGGATGATGGCTCATTAGCTATAATAGGTATCAATGAGGAAACCAAAGTGCTGTAATAAAACAGCTAGGGTAATGCCTGTATTCCAGCCTCTTCTTCCCCATGATCACCTACCCCTCAAAATTTATACAGAAAAGAAAATTGCAACTCCCAAGAAATAACAGGGCAGGAGCAGAAAAAGACATGCTGGGATGAATTATGTCACAGGAGATATAGCCAGCTACAAAGTCCTAAGATAGAACAGATAGAAAGACTCATGGAGAAATTTGGTGCTTGGATTTTTAACCATCATCTCTTATTTCAGAATGTCCAAGAACCTTCAGTGCAGGTTGGAGTTTATACCACTGTAATCAGCTGCGCTTTCTCAGGGAATGCTTGCTGACCCTGACAATCAGTCAAGGAGCTGTGCACGTCAATCTTTCCTTCAGCTGGGTATCTGTCCAAAGGTATTCTAACATAGGATGGATGGACAGCTGGACCAAGGTCAAGCTCCAGCCCCTATCTGCTAGAAAATCCTCAGCTTAGACTTCACACCCAGGTTGTTGGCTAACAGACACAAAAAACAGTCAGACAAACATGAGTGTATCAGTAAGGGTTCTGTAGAGAAACAGAAAGAGTAGGATGTGTGTATCTGTGTGAGTGTGTATATATATATTACAAGATACACGTCAAGGAATTGGATCATGTGATTATGGGGCCTGGCAAGTCAGAAATCTATACAGCCAACCAACAGTTTAGAAATTCTCAGGCATCAGTTGATGCTACAGTTTTAAGGCATAATTTTTTCTTCCTCAGGAAAATTCAGGTTTACTTTTAAGGCATTTCAACTGACTGGTGAGACCCACCTACATTATCAAGAATAATCTTCTTTACTTAAAGTCAGTTGATTACAGATGACTTTGTAGATCACATCTACATAGTACTTTCACATTGGGTCAAAGATGAAACCTAAGTGACAATCACAACATTTCAAAGAAATAACACATCATAAATACTATGTGTAAATTCTTATGGAATAATGCACAAGCAATAATGAGAAGGTATTCTTTGGTTCAGATATTTCCATTTTAAAGAAAAATCAAATGTAAATGAACTAATTAAAACAATAAATTTAGGATAAAAGAATGAAAGTAAGAAAAGCAAAGAGAATATACTAACTGAAAACAAACTATGAAATAAATTAGACAGGAGAACTGAAAATTAGAAACAAGCATAAAATAAAATAATTAACATTCTGTGGGAAAATAAAACCATCAAAAAAAAAAGTAAAAAAATAAGTGAAAATGAAGGAAGGGACAAGAACCATGTATATTGAGAATTATTTATATAGTAAGATATGTATGTGTTTTATGTTATCTTTTCTTTAAATATTTATATTCAAGCCCTCATCTGTGTGTATGGCACCATGAGTCTCAACATCTGAACCAGTCTGGGGGAAGTGACTGGTAGATCTTGCCTTCTGTGGGGTAACCACAAGACATATGTTAAGTAGATTTGGGCAACCACAAGACATATGCTAAGTAGAATTGGAAAGAGTGCACATTTTGCTGTGTTTATGATCTTAGGGGGAAAGCATTCAGTCCTTTATTAAGTATTATGTTCATTGTAGTTTTTTGTAGATATCCTTTATGTAGTTGAGGGTGTCCCCTACTGGCTACAGTTTGCTAAAACAGCCGGAATGCAATACACCAGAAATGGGTTGGCTTTTTGGTTCCAGTGGCCTCCTCTCTGAGCTTCTTGTAGCATTTTTCTCTCTCTGAGATCTCTGGCTTTTTCTGTCCTTTATCCTGTCATAAAGCTCTCCAATAAAGGATTAAGAACCACCTTGAATTGGGTAGGTCACATCTCAGCCTAATCAAAAGGTCCTACCCACAATAGATCTGCACTCACAAGAATAGATTAAAAGAACATGGCCTTTTCTGGGGTATGTAACAGCTTCAAACCAGTATACCTACTATTATAAGTTTGTTAAGAATTTTTATCATGAATAGGTGTTGAATTTTTTCCTGTGTTTTTTTCTGCATGTACAGAAATGATCATGTGGATTTTGTCATTTATTATATTAATATACTCTATTACACTCATGAGTTTACAGATGTTAAACCAACCTTGCAGTCCAGGGATAAACCCTATTTATTCATGATTTATAATAGTCCTTATATTATTGTTGGATTTAGTTTATTAGAATTTCGTTGAGAATTTTTGTATCTATACTCACACAGGATTTTGTTTTTCTTTTCTTGTGATATCTTTGTCTGCCTTGGTATCAGTGTGACATTGACCTCACAGAATGAGCTCGGAAGTTTTCTTTCCTTCTCTATTTTCTAGAAGTATTTGTGGATTACTAGTGTTAATTCTTCTTTAAATATTTAATAAAATTTACCAGTGAAGTGAAGCCATCGGGGCATGGCTTTTCTTTGTGGGAAGATCTTTAATTATTCAATTTATTTACTTGTTAAAGGTTTATTTCTTCAAATAATTTTTCTGCCCATCTTAGTTTGCCAGGCTGCTCTGACAAATAACACAAAATGGGTTGGTTTAACAACAGGAATTTATTGACTCACTGTTTAGGAGTCTAAAAGTCCAAAATCGAGGTGTTGGCAAAAGTCCGCAATGCTCTGAGGCTGGCCTGCTGCTACCTTTGGTGTCCATTGGTTTCTTCTCTGCATTCCATCACATGGCTATTTCTCTCTCCTGTTATCTGCTCTTCTTGTTTCCACTGACTTCTGGCTTCTGGCTCCTCTCTGTGTGGCTTTTTCTCGATAAGGCTTCCAGTGATACAGATTAAGCTCTGCCCTGTCCTTTCTTGGGATACATAATTCAATCTCCCACAGCCCCTTTCTCTCCACTCCTTCAGGGATTAGTATTATACATATGTTGTTATACTTGATGTGGCCCACAGGTCTGAAATTCTGTGTATTTGTCTATTTTCTTTTCATTATTCAGACTGGATAATCACTATAAACCTATCTTCAAATGTCCTGATTCTTTTTTTTTTTTTCTTTTTTTTTGCCAGCTCAAATCAGGTGTTGAGCCCCTCTAGTGAATTTTTTTGCAATAGTACTTTTCAACTCCAAAATTTCTATTTGTTTCACTTCTATACTTTCTATCTCCTTATTGATATTCTCAATTTGTTGAATCATCGTTGCCCTACTTTCCTTTAATTCTTTAAGCATGGTTTCTTTTAATTCTTTGAAAATATTTATAATAGATAATGTAAAGCCTTTGTCTAGTAAGTCCAACATCTAGCCCTTCTCAATGTCAGTATCTGTGGATTGATAGTTTTTCTTGGGTTTGGGCCATTCTTTCCTATTTCTTTCTGTGTCTCATAAGTTTTTGGTGAAAAATGGATATTTTAGGTTATATAATGTGGAAACTTTGGAAATAAGATGCCCCCCTCCCTGCTGTTTTGTTGGTGTTGGTGTGGTTTGTTTGGTGAATTTTCTGAGATAATTGTGTAATGTCAGGATTTCCCATAATGTGCACTCATTGAAGTTTTGGTTCAGTTACTTTGGTAGTCAGGTAATGATTGGTCAGTGATTTCTTTAAATGCCATGAGCCTTCATGTTTTCCTCTTTTTGCTAAGGGATTTTGTGTATGTTGGGGCAATCGTTCAACACTCCAGCTGTTTAACCTTCACTTTCTGCTTATGCAGGGACACAAGTTCTGACAGAGGTGAATCATTGATGCCCGGTAAGTTTTTTCTGGATACATGTACAGCCCTCTATATGGACATGGCCTCCTAGATCCACAGGAATATGTTATGTCTTTTTAAAACCCCCTGTAGACTTCTTGTTCCCAGATCTTCCTAAGGTTTTGACTGGACTCTTATTTGCCCTAACTAGTAGTACCACATTAGGCAGTTTCTAGACTTTTCATATAAATGGGATCATACCATCTGCAGTCCATTGTGAATATATTTTTTTAATCTGCATAATGTGGTCAAGAGTCATCCAGGTTGTAGCACATGTAAGTACTATCTGCCTTTTGATTGCCATATAATATTCAGTTGTATGGGCATGCCACCTTTTGTTTATTCATTAGTTGGTGGACATTTGCCTTGTTTCCATTTTTTGGCTATGCATATTGCTGCTATCAATACTCAGTTTTGAATGAACATTTCCATTTCTCATTCCTTTCTAGTCATGGTATTGATGGATCATAAGATAATGCCATCTTTAATATTCTGATGAATTTCCAAACTGTTTACCAAAGTGATTGTACCATTTTACATTTTCACCAGCAAAGTTTGAGGTTTCCAATTTCTTCACATCCTTACCAACACATGTTATCCCCTGTCATTTTGATCAAAAACATATTACAGGGCACGGAGTGGTATGCCTCTGTGGTTTTGATATACATTTACCTAATGTTTTTTAATATCACTTGATATGATTTTTCTCTATTTGTATATTTTTTTGGAGAAATTTCTATTCAAATTTCTTGCCCATTTTTAATCAGGTTGTCTTTTTATTATTGAGTTGTAAGAGTTCTATGTATATCTGGATACGAGTCCCTTAGCAGATAGAGGATTTGAATATATTTTCTCCCGGCCTACAGTTTATCTCTTAACTTTAGTGATGGTGTCTTTTGAAGAACACAGTATTTAATTTTATTGAAGTTCAATTATTCAATTTTTCCTTTTGTTCTTTTTCCCTAAAATTCCATTTATATTTTAATGGTATTGTTTGCTAGCATTTTGTTGAGATTTTTGTGTCTCTGTACAGAGAACATTGATCTTTAGTTTTCTTTTCTTGTGATATCTATACCTGGTTTTGGTAAAAGAATAATGCCGACTGGGGGGAGGTTTGGTGTATGGAAACACTGTATGTTTTACATAATTTTTCTGTAAACCTACAACTTCTCTAATTAATTTTTTTTAGAATGGTGTTGGCTTCATGGAATGAATTGGGAAGTGTTCCTTCCTCTGATATTTTTGGTAGAATTTGTAAAGGATTCAATTTGTAAAGGATTCATATTTGGCAGAATTCAGCAGTGTATCCAGGCCTGGGCTTTGTTTTGTGGAAATTATTTAAATTATTAATTTAATTTATTCATTACAAGTCTATTCATATTTTCTATTTCTTCTTGAGTCAGTTTCTTGTTTGCTACAAGGGGTCTTGCAGACTCAGGCTGCTGCAGTGTTAAGAATTGATGCTGATTTTTCACAAGCACCTGGATATAGCACTTTTCCTGAAGAGCATGCTCTGAATCAGGTCAAATAATGACAAAGCCTGGGAATGGGGCTTTAGCTGCAAGGAATGTCAAATAGGGACAATGCTTTGGGAGTATCTCCCTTTCCTTGGAGCGCCAATGCCCGTCTGCTCCCTCTGGTGGCTGCAAGGCTGCTGGTTTTCACAACTATTGTGATTCTGAGGCTGATGGTTTTCAAGGCTTCTGCAGAGCTTGGGAGAGGAAGATGGGAGCATGCCGAGTTAAAAAGCCACACATCCTGCTGCTTTTAACAAGGCTAGCAACTTTTCTTTAATTAGTACGCCTCAGATGATTATAAACCTTTAGTTAAATTCCAGAAATGTGAAAAGTTTGATTTTCACTATTTTTGTCAACACTTCAACTGCTTTTTTTGGAGTGAATTAATGGAGGTCCTCATTCTGCCATTCAGGAATTGCCTCCAAATTAAACTTTGCTATTACTCACTGGTTTTAGGTCAGATAATGCAATCTAATTGGGGTAACATGGCAACTTTAGTATGCTCTAATTGATTTTGGAAAATCAAACGTTTCTGTGGTCAGATTGTTAGCTTTCCTTAGTTTTGCCAATCATAACTAAAATAGTATGAATTACAAAACAAGTTATAAGTGCAGAACAAGTTATGCCACATGGACAAATTTATGGACACTGTGATAAGTAAATAATTGTGTTTAATTATGAACTCACTTTCCTTGAATGTCTCAGCCATTAGCACATTCAGTCAAAAATAACAAAATATTCAGAGAACAACTTGATAAACCTTCATTTACTATTACCAAGCTTAAGAAACTAAACCTTTCCAGTCCCTTTGTTTCTACATCTTAATAATCTTATTAAAACCAGTCCCCATACCAATGATGTTTCCTGGAATTTTATGGAATATAGAGATTTTAGTTTCTATTGTTACAATCAACTATCTAAACAGGAAAAGGAGCTGTGGTTAATGATTTTTTCTTAAACTTTTGGTAGAAAAACTTTTGTTCAGATTTACAATCATCCACAATATTTCCAACAGTTATGATGGGTTGCTAGAAAAATCTGCACTATGGAAAGCAACAGTGCCTCTATCTACATTTGGACATACTGAAAACATCATTTGGGTGAGTTTTTGATTTATGAGGGCAGAACATAACTTCAAATGAATAGCAAGAGTAAAATTCCTAGTACATTGGTCTATATCTGTTTTTAATATTATAGGAATTCATTTGAATATGTTACTTTTGTTCCATAATCCCCCAAACTAACATTTGTATCAAAGTTACCTAATGATATAACTACAGGACACTGTATAATGAAAATGACTTCATATATTTTCATCCTTTCCCCAGGGAATTTTAAGAATTGCTGAATCAAGTGATGGTTTTAACTAAAAACACAAGTACTCACTTGTTTCTTTCCAAAAAAAATGAAAACCGAAAACACAATTGCACTTTTCACCATTGTGTTTTTTAGACAAACTATAAGAAATTTTTCTTATATTTAAAAATAAAAGTGTTTCTGCTGGTCCCTCTTATATATTAAGTCTTGCTGGTAATAATGAAAATAAGATGTTAATTTTACTGTTATTATGTCACCATATTTGATTCTTCTATCTATTCCAAGAGGCAGCTAAGCTTTTATGAGAATCATCTACTTTTATAGACAATCCAGTACCAACAATGCCAGAGCCTGTAATTTGGGCAGGTCTTTCAAACACTGAAAATGGGTTTCCCTCAGTGGTTCCTTTGGCTTTTGAGGAGACAACGGAAAGAGACATATTATTCCTAATTGTAGTCCTAGTGTGATTCTGCTTTGCAAAATAAAGTAGGTGCTGGTAAACTCAAATGGCTACTAGAGCCTAGGCCCTGTAAGGGTTGATTCTCAGAATTGTTAACCTTAGAGGTAAAGAAAAAAGCAAAAACAAGTCCAGAGAACGGAGTCCACCTGAGAAGGGCAGAATTTTCAGCCATCAGAATCTGTGATTTCTTAATGTGGGTGGCCTGTGGACCATCTTCACTGAATTTGGAGAAGGGTAGGGGAAGGCTTGGACTTCTAAGGCAGAACCCAAACTAGGAGGAGTTAAAAAGGCACTTCCCAAAAGAAGTCTGTATGCGGATGACTTCCAAGTTAGTATTTTATTCCCAGATGCCTTCCCTTGAACTCAAATGCTTACATCCAATTTTCAACTTGACATTGCTCATTGTACATCTAATAAAAGATACTTCAGACCTAACACTTTTAAAATTCCTCATTCCTATCTTCTGACACTCCCCCCCCCACCCGACCCCCAGCCCTCCTCATCTCAGTAAATATCAATCCCATCCTTCCAGTTGTTCTGGTCATACAATTAGGAATCAAACCTTACTCCTTTATATCTCTCTCACCACATATCTCATCCATCAGCAAGTGCTGCTGGCTCTACTTTCTAAGTATATTTAGTACCAACTATTTCTATCTGTCTTCACTTGTACCACCTGGTCCAAACCTTCTGTTCTAGTTTGCTAATGCTGCTGAAATGCAAAACACCAGAGATGGATTGGCTTTTATAAAAGGGGGTTTATTTGGTTACACAGTTACAGTCTTAAGGCCATAAAGTGTCCAAGGTAACACATCAGCAATCAGGTGCCTTCACTGGAGGATGGCCAATGGTGTCCAGAAAACCTCTGTTAGCTGGGAAGGCACGTGGCTGGCATCTGCTCCAAAGTTCTGGTTTCAAAATAGCTTTCTCCCAGGATGTTCCTCTCTAGACTGCAGTTCCCAAAAATGTCATTCTTAGTTGCACTTGGGGTATTTGTCCTCGCTTAGCTTCTCCAGAGCAAGAGTCTGCTTTCAGTGGCCGTCTTCAAACTGTCTCTCATCTGCAGCTCCTGTGCTTTCTTCAAAGTGTCCCTCTTGGCTGTAGCTCCTCTTCAAAATGTCACTCACAGCTGCACTGAGTTCTCTCTGCCTGTCAGTTCATTTATATAGCTCCACTGATCAAGGCCCACCCTGAATGGGTGGGGCCATGCCTCCATGGAACTATCTAATCCAGGTCATCACCCACAGTTGGGTGGGGCACATTCCAAAGAAACACTCAGAGAAATCTAATCAACACTAATAATGTCTGCCCACACAAGATTACATCAAAGATAATGGCGTTTGAGGGACATAATACATTCAAACTGGCACACCTTCTTCTCTGTCTTCCTGCTTCCCTCCTTGCCCTGTCACTGTCCCCAAACACTACCGAGGATGATGCATTTGAAACGTGTGTAAGTGCTTGTTGAGAGACCTCTGCATGTAGCACACCCCTCCGTGTTCACATCCTGGAGCTGCTCAGAGTCCTTGCTCTTCCTCAAGTACATCAAGCCATCTTCTGACTCAGAGTCTTTGCAAGTGTTCTCATCTTTGCCTAAAACCTTATTCCTCCACAAATTCACATGGGCCCCTTCTTTACTTCCCGTATCACCTCACATTGAGGCCTTCACTGATGCCCATTAGGAAAAGATCTTTCATTCTCTGCTTCCCTGCCCATCCTACTCTACTTTATTCCTCTCCATAGCTTTTATCTTGCCTTTACTTAAATTATTTAATTGAATGTAAGTTGCCATTGATTGTAAAATACACGGTTATTTTAGGCATCGTTAGGAAAGAAAATACACTGTCAATTATATGAAACAATAATTTCTTAGAATTTTTATTTTCATCATAAAAAAACTGAGACTTATTTAAGCATAGTTTTTTTTATCATTTGTCACCTTTATGTATGAAAAAATGTAAAGTATAAATAAAAGAAATTAGATGATCCCTAAAACTTCTTTACATCCAGAATTGTGAATTATTTTGTCAATATTCATGTTTTTCTACATGATATCATCCTCTGTACATTCAAGAGCTTTGGTGAATCAGTATTTCTTAAATGAGGCTCTACTATGGCCTTTTGGATCTTCTTCTTGGTTACTGATAATCTATTGTACATGTTTTGATGGAATTTTTTTTTTCTTGGTTCACTAAAGACAAATGTATGAGTCAGTTAACACCAGACTCTTACTTTGATGAACTTTTCATCTATTTCAAGGAATTTGGCAAAATTCCCTGCCTGTAGGGAAATGGCTCTGCCCCAGCACCCTGATGACCTTGCATGTATCCCATAGGTCACGCAAACAAAACTCTAGCTGCAAGTCATCTGAATCTGGGTAGAATACCTCATGGTCTCTCCAAAGCTAAAGGGTATGGGGGGCTTGTGCCGAGCTGTCCCAAAGCCATCTTCCCTCATCTCACTATCTCCCCTAGGAGGCTGTCACGAGACAGTTTTTCATTGCCTCTCAGGTTTCTGCAGCAACCCCATCAGGGTGTAGCTAGGACTAGAAAAACACTTACCTGAAGCCAAGAATAGGTTCCCCAGCAATAAGTGTCCCACCAATCATGTTGGATTGTCATCTGGTCCCTTTTGTTTGGGTATCATCATCTTTTTGTTAGGTGGGACAAGGATCTGTTCTGTCCCTTTTGCTGTCTGTGTAAGTAATAAACTCTCTGAATCTAAAAATGGCTTGTCTCTCTACTTGGCCTAACAGACCTTGACCTTGGCCTCACCTAGAACTTTTTGCTTGACACTGCCGTCATTTGAATTTCTTGGTGTGTGTTGAGCCATTGTCTTTTGAACACATCTTGTTTGAATGAAAGTATAAGTTCCATTTATATGTGGGTATCTTCCTTTTATCAGTCCTGTAACACACATGGTTTTACTCTTCAAAAACTATGGAACTGAAGTTACTTTTACAATGATGAATATTTATTTTGCTAATATTAAATGATCGTTGTGCTGCTCTATTATCTGTGACTTTTTGCATAAAATAACTTTAATTTCAATGTCATGTAATAATTTAATCTCTTAGAAGACATGCCAAATAATCTCAACATGTGGTACAATGGACATAATTCACATAACTCAACTGAGGTGATGAAAATATGAAAAACTATAACTAAATTCACATACCACAAATGCCACCTAGCCAATGGTGAATATACGATGCCTTCAACTGCAAGATGCATCTTGATTTCAAAGATGTTAAAATATGAAAAATGATGCATCTTAGAATAGAGTAAATATAATGTTTACTTGTTTGTTTGCTTAATGGTTGTCTCCCATCCCTCTAAGGTAAATTTTATGAAGGGAGGGACTTTATGGGTTTTATTCACTAGTCATATCTCCAGAGCCTAGAGTGTGCTGCCTTACTGGATGCCTTCAAAAAATTATTTGTGGAAGGAAGAAAATAGGAAGGAAGAAAGGAAGGAAGTAATGAACAGAGGGACAGAGGGAGGTAGGGACGAATCTGTTTAGCAATCTTGTAGGCCTATAAGTAATAGGATAGTGTGTTTATTTTCCCTTTCCTTGGTTTCCTGATAGCCATTGATTATTATTAGTTAACTAAAAGCTTGTATAACTCAATTGCAAATAAGGTTGTGTGAGAAAACATATAAATCAAAGTTCATTTGGAAAGAGAATATAGGATAGGGATATCATTTTTAAGATGATAGAATCAGAGGAATAGAAAAAAATAAAGAGACGAAGCTTATTTCTACTGCCATCTATCATTCTGACCCAACTTTCTACATCTTATGTGCCTCACTCAACTAAATTCAGTTTCATTCCAATCACTCTTCTCACAGACTTCATAATTAAAATCTCATTTCCAGAGTAAAATAGCATTTTGGGGAGCTTCATCCTGTTCCAATATTGTTCTTTTCTTTTCTTCTTACAATGTTCATAAATTTCATATTGTCCCTAAAAGTTAATTGGCTATTGATATCAGCTCTTATGTCCTACCTTTTAAAATGATACACCAAAGATGGTGCAGTGGTAAGGTATGGGTTTTAGTTACTCCTCTGGGACAGTTGGTAGATATCCAGGAACTGCATGGACCAGACACTGCAGAGGAATTTGAATTTGGGCATACTTCATACAACACTCATGAACATGTGGAGAAGCTGAAATCAGCGAAATCTGTAAGCTCTTGTCACCAGGGGGCCCACTCTCCTCCCTGCCAGGCACAATCCCAAGGGAGGAGGGGCCATCAGTGCTGGAAACCAGGGGTGAGAACTGCAGTTGCAGCTCTGATTGAAAACTGAGACTACTGATCAGAAACTCCAATCATAGATAGACTGAGACCAGACACCACAGAATCTGGAAACAGTCAGCTGGGCAGAGAGGAGATAGAGCTAGCAAAAACAGAAAAATAAAATAAAATAAAATAAAAATAAAAATAAAAAAATAAAGACAGAGACTTTTGGAGTTGAGGGTGAACATAATAGGTAGAAGGGCCAGACTCAAAAAGAATCAGGCACATATGCAAACCCAGGGGGCCAGGGCCCATCTCTGAAAAGCCAGTTTTTCTGGTTTCTTGATTTTTCCTTAATCCCCTCCAACTCCTTGTCTTTTTGCATTTCAATAGCCCATCAGAACTACAAGGACTGAATTAAAGGACTTTTCTTTAAATAGTCTAAACTAGGGCCTTCTTTTTCTTTTTTCTTTTTCTTTTTTTCTTTTTTATCTTTTTCTCTCTTTTTTTAAATAACTATTCTAAGAAGCCCATTACAGAAAGCCTCAAAGACTTGCAATTTGGGCCCAGGCAAGAGCAGAGCTAAGATAGCTCTGAGAGACAAAGCAGTAAGTCTAGTGGCAGAGAAAATTTGCTAAACACCATAACTTCCCAAGAAAAGGGGGGCATGGTCCAGCTCCAGTGGTAGCCCTCCTTGGGGGAACTCAGACCCCAGGGGCTGGAATTCAGAAACCAGCTTCAATCAGTCATGTCCCCGACAGGGTCAGGGTCACTGCGAGAACTAAAGGCTCCATATCTCCTCACACTGGTGAGGGAGATGCGGGTTGGTAGGTGTCACCTGCTAGACAGTATAGGAGAAGCACAGAGTCTAAAGGCCTCATAGGAGGGTCTCACTCTCAAGGAAACTACATATGCTCCTCCTGAGACCTGGGCCTCTCTGGACTGGGAAAACCTGACTGGGGTTGACCATATGTGAGGAGATCCTCACACAAAAAGGCTACATAGAGGCAGGGCAAGAAACAGAAAAACAAGAGATGAAAAAGTCTGATCAACTAAATAGAATCTAAGTTTGAGGCCTAGAATAAGCTGAACTAAGCACCAAAGGTTAGAGAACAAAGACAACCAACAAGAAAACCTTAGGTAAAAGAGTGAAAACAAGCTCCAGAATAAACTAATCAAGAAAGTCAGATGCTTAGACAATTCAAGATAATGAGCCATACTAGGAAACATGAAAATATGGACCAGCCAAAGGAACAAACTAATAGTTCAACCAATACAGAAGTTGAGAAAACTAATGCTAAATCAGTTCAATGAACTGAAGGAAGAACTAATTAAAGATGTTCAAACATATCTCCTAAATCAATTCAAAAGTCAAGTAAATGAACTGAGGGAAGACATAGCAAAAGAGATGAAGGATAAATGGAAGACACTGGATGATCATAAAGAAGAAGTCATAAACTTGAAAAAACAAATGGTAGAACTTATGGGAATGAAGGGGATAATGGAGGAGATGAAAAAGACAATGGAGGGCTACAACAGTAGATTGGAACAGGCAAAAGAAAGGATCAATGAATTGGAAAACCAGACATTTGAATTCATACACACAAAAGAACAGGTGGTGAAAAGAATGGAAAAATACAAGCAGAATCTTAGGGAGCTGAGTGACAACATGAAGTCCACAAATATACATGTTATGATGTCCCAGAGGGAGAAGAAAGGGGAAAGTGGACAGAAAGAATAATAGAAGAAATAATCACTGAAAATTTCCCAACTCTTATGAAAGAAAATTACAGATTCAAGAAATACAGTGCACCCCAAACAGAATAGACTCCAGTAGACCTAATCCAAGACACTTACTGATCAGATTGTCCAATGTCAAAGACAAAGAGAGAATTCTGAAAGCAGCTAGAGAAAAGCAATCCGTCACATACAAAGGATGCTCAATAAGACTATGTACAGATTTCTCCACAGAAACCACAAAAGTAAGAAGACAGTGGTATGATATATTTAAGATACTGAAAGAGAAGCACTGCCAACCAAGAATTCTATATCTGGCAAAACTGTCCTTCAAGAATGAGGGAGAGATTAAAATATTTTCAGATGAACAGACACAGAGATTTGGTGAGTAAGAGACTGATCCTATGAGAAATAATAAAGGGAGTGCTACAGCTGATAGGAAAAGACAGGAGAGAGAGGTTTGGAGAAGGGTATAGAAATGAAGATTATCAGGAACGGTAAAAGGAGAGAGAGAGGAAAAAATAAGACATGACATATAAGATGCAAAAGACAAAATGATAGAAGAAAGTACTGTCCTTAGAGTAATAACGCTAAATGTTAATGGATTAAACTCCCCAATAAAAAGACACAGACTGGCAGAATAGATTAAAAAACAGGACCCATCTATATGCTGTCTACAAGAAACTCACTTTAAACACAAGGAAAAAACTAGGCTGAAAGCGAAAGGTTGGAAAAAGATATTTCATGCAAACAGCAACCAGAAAAAAGTGGGAGTAGCTATATTAATATCAGACAAATTAGATTTCAAAAGTAAAACAATTAAAAGAGACAAAGAAGGACACTATATATATTTTAAAAAGGGTCAATTCATCAAGAAAACATAACAATCATAAATGTTCATGCACCAAGTCAGAGGTCCCCCAAATTCATGAGGCAAACACTGGGAACACTGAAAGGAGAAGTAGATACCTCTACAATAATGGTTGGAGACCTCAATACACCACTCTCATCAATGGATAGAACATCTAGACAGAGGATCTATAAGGAAATGGAGATGTTAAATTGTATGATAAATGAACTAGACTTCATAGACATTTATAGAACACTACACCCCACAACAGCAGGATACACATTTTTTCTCAAGTCTCAACAAATTAAAAAATATTGATATTATAGAAAACACTTTGTTGGATCATAACAGAATGAACTTGGAAATAAATAACAGGCAGAAGATTGTAAAATTCACAAATATATGGAGACTAAACAACACACTCTTAGAAAACCAGTGGATAAAGGAAGAAATTACAAGAGAAATCAGTAAATACCTTGAGACAAATGACAATGAAAACACAACATATCAAAACTTATGGGATGGAGCAAAGGGATGCTGAGAGGGAAATTTATTGCCCTAAACACCTATATTAAAAGAGAAGAGAGAGCAAAAACTGAGAATTAACTGTCCACCTGAAGGAACTAGAGAAAGAACAGCAAACTAACCCCAAAGCAATTAGAAGGAAAGAAACACAAAGATTAGAGCAGAAATAAATGAAACTGAGAACAGGAAAACAGAAGTTGGTTCCTTGAGAAAATCAACAAAATTGATAGACCCCTAGGTAGGCTAACCAAAAAAAAAAAAAAAAAAAAGAAAAAGAAAAAAGAAAAGAAAAAGAGAGAAAGAAGAGAGAGGAGAGAGAAAGAGGATGGAGGATGCAAATCAATGCAATCAGAAATGGGAAAGGAAACATAACTACTGACCCTGCAGAAATAAAGGAAATAATTAGAAGATACTATGAGCAACTATATGCTAATAAACTAGACAATTTACACAAAATGGACAATTTCCTAGAAAAGCATAAACAACCAACATTGACCTGAGAAGGAATAGACAACTTCAACAAACCAATCACAAGAAAAGAGATTGTCAGTCATCAAAAAGCTGCCAAAAAAGAAAAGCCCAGGACCAGATGGCTTCACATGTGAATTCTACCAAGCATTCAACAAAGAATTAATACCAATTCTGATCAAACTCTTCAAAAAAACTGAAGAGGAGGGAAAGCTACCCAGCTCATTCTATGAAGCCAACATCACCCTAATACCAAAATCAGACAAAGATACTATAAAAAAAGAAAATTATAGACCAATCTCTCTAATGAATATAGATGCAAAAATCCTCAACAAAATACTCACAAATCAAATCCAGCAGCACATTAAGAGAATTATACATCACGACCAAGTGTGATTTATTCCAGGTATGCAAGGCTGGTTCAACACAAGAAAATCAATTAATGTAACACATCACATCAGTAAATCAAAGCAGAAGAGCCACATGATGATCTCAATTGATTCAAAAAAGGCATTTGACAAAATTCAACATCCTTTCTTGATGAAAACCCTTCAAAGGATAGGAATAGAAGGGAATTTTCTCAATAT
Source organism: Choloepus didactylus (assembly GCF_015220235.1). Lineage (NCBI taxonomy): Eukaryota > Metazoa > Chordata > Mammalia > Pilosa > Megalonychidae > Choloepus > Choloepus didactylus. The sequence continues at coordinate 69,588,683 of NC_051323.1, forward strand.
GATAAAGGCAATATATGAAAAAATCACAGCTGACATCATACTCAGTGGGGTAAGATGAAAGCTTTCCCTCTAAGATCAGGAACAAGACAGGTATGCCCATGGTCACCATTGTTATTCAACTGTGCTGGAAGTTCTAGCTAGAGCAATTAGGCAAGAAAAAGAAATAAAAAGCATCCAAATTGGAGAGGAAGAAGTAAAACTTTCACTCTTTGCAGATGACATGATTCTATATTTAGAAAATCCAGAAAAATCTATAGCAAAGCTATTAGAACTAATCAATGAATACAGCAAAGTGGCAGGCTACAAGATCAACACACAAAAGTCTATAGTGTTCTTATACACAAGTAATGTGGAAGAAATTTAAAAATCCCATTTACAATATCAACCAAAAAAATCAAGTATTTAGGAATAAACTTAACGAAGGCCACAAAAGACCTATACAAAGAAAACTACAAGAAACTGCTAAAAGAAATCAAACAGGACTGAAAAAAATGGAAGACATGCCATGTTCATGGATTGGAAAACTAAATATAATTAAGATGTCAACTCTACCTAAACTGATTCAATGCAATATCAATTAAAATCCCAACAACTTACTTTGCAGAAATAGAAAAGCCAATAACCAAATTTTTTTGGAAGGGCGAGGTGCCCCAAATAGCCAAAAATATCTTGAGAAAGAGGAACAAACTGGGAGGTCTCACACTACCTGGCTTTGAAGCATACTACAAAGCTACAGTGCTCAAAACAGCATGGTACTGGCATAAGGATAGATACACCAACCAATAGAATTGAATTGAATGTTCAGTAATAAACTCTTGCACTATGGACAATTGATCTTTGTTAAAACACTCAAGCCAAAGCAACTGGGACAGAGCAGCCTCTTCAATAAACAGTGTTTGGAGAACTGGATATCTATTTCCAAAAGAAGGAAAGAAGACCCCTATCTCACACCTTATGCAAAAATTAACTCAAAATGGATCAAAGACCTAAACATTAGCACTAAGACCATAAGACTCTCAGAAGAAAATGTAGGGCAATTTCTTAAAGATCTTGTGATTGGTGGTGGTTTCCTAGACCTTACACCCAAAGCGTGAGCAACCAAAGAACAAATAGACAAACGGGAACTCCTCAAAATCAAACACTTTTGTACATCAGAGGACTTTGTTAGAAAAATAAAAAGGCAACCTTTTTATTTACAGGTAAGGGTTTAACATCCCAAATATATAAAGCAATCCTACAACTCAACAACAGAAAGACAAACAACCTAATTTAAAAATGGGCAAGAGACATGGACTCACACTTTTCTGAAGAAGAAATACAATGGCTCAAAAACATGAAAAAATGCTCAACTTCACTGGCTATTAGGGAAATGCAAATCAAAACCACAATGAGATATCATCTCACATCTATCAGAATGACCCATTATTCAAAAAACAGAAAATTACCAGTGCTAGAGAGTATGTGGAGAAAGAGGCACGCTTATTCATTGTTGGTGGGAATGTAGAATGGTGCAACCACTCTGGAAGACAGTGTAGCAGTTCCTCAGGAAGCTAAGTATAGATTTGCCATATGACCCAGCTATTCCATTACTAGGTATATACTCAGAGGTTTACAAATGTCTATTAAGACATGAACGGACATTTGTAAACCAATGTTTATCATGTCATTATTCACAATAGCCAAGAGATGGAAAGAGCCCAAATATCCATCAACAAATGAGTGGATAAACAAACTGTGGTACATACACATGATGGAATATTACACAGCTGTAAGACAGAACAAAGACATGGAGCATACAATAATGTGGATGAATCTTGAGGGCATTATGTTGAGCAAAATTAGCCAGAAACAAAAGGACAAATACTGTATGGTCTCACTAATATGAACTAACATTTATGAGCAAACTTTGAGAGTTAAAAGCTGATAACACAGACTACCAGAAGATAAAAAGAGGGTAGAGATCAGGCAGTTGATACTGAAGGACTACATAATGTTCAGCAGGCTTGATTGTATAGACCCAGAAATTGATAGCATAATACAGTGTGATGGTAGCACAGTATTGTAACTACACTGAACAAAGATGTCCATGAGGAAGACTGAAAGAGGTGGGCTAGGATCATGTATGACACCTGAGGTAAAGAGAGAAGGTAAAGACTGGGACTGTTTAACTTATCAAAAACTGGAGTGGTCAATGATTGTAACTAAATGTACAAATATAAAATTGTTCTTGCATGTAGGAGAACAAATGAATGTCAACCATGCAGAGTGTTGGAAAGGGGATGGTAGTGGGGAAAAATATAATCAAGCAAATTAGAGTCTATGGTCAACAGTAACATTGTAATATGCTTCCGTTTAATGTAACAAAGGCAATATACCAAAGCTAAATAAGTATGAGAAGGAGATATAAGGGAGGGATATGGGATTCTTGATAGTGGTGGTGTTGTCTGACCCTACTATTATATTGTATCATATGATATTTTATTTTTCTTTTTATTATTTTTTTTATTATTCATTAAAAAACATTTTTTTTTCATAGTAATCAATATGTTCAAGTGCTGACTGTGGTTATAATTGCACAATTGTATGATGATACGGGGAACAACTGATTGTATACTGTGGATAATTGTATGGTATGTAAATATAACTCTATAAAATCATATGGAAAAATATAAACAGGGATAAAATTGCTGGAGAAAACATAGAGAGAGGGATGTACATATTTACTGTTGTTTAGGAGGCAGAATGGTATAGCATTTCTGGAGGACAGCAGGGTGGTTCCACATGAAGCTAAGCATGTGGGTACCATAATGTCCTACAAATTCTTTAGGGGGCATTTACTTGGAGGATCTGAGAGCAGGGACATGAATGGACATTTGCACACTGGTGTTTATGGAGAGAGTATACATGATTTGCAATGGCTGGAAGTGGCCTAAGGGTACATTGACTGAGGAATAGAATGGTGAACTATGGTGTGTGCATACAATGAAATACTGAGCAACTATGAGAATGAGTGAAACTGTGAGATACTCAAAGAGGTGAATGGAACCTGTAGACAGCATTTTGAGTGAACTACACCAGAAACACAGGCAAACACTATAATGCCTCACCAATATGGACTAACTACAATGTGTAAACTCAGAATTGAACCTTAGAGCACTTACAGCACAGCTTATCAGGGGAATGCTTATTGTAAGGGTCCCTAGATTGTAAGCTCTTATAGCAGTCACATCTATTCCTGAATTTTAATGGCTGTCTCCAGATTCTGAGATACTGATCCCTTTGTGTATGACCTGATTGATCCCTGGAATTTTGGGTATCTATGTGACACCTGAAACTCAGAGCTAGAGCTTGGCAGATATGAATGTCAGTATTAGCACATATAGCATGTTGTGAAAAAAGTGGAAAAAGAGTCCAGACTTCAACTGGAGATATGAATGAAGCAGATGTGGTTAGGACTAGGGCAAATCGGGCCAAAGTGTAAAGGACAATACTGACTGTGTTTAAAACATCAAATTCCATGTGAGACCAAGGGAAGAGATGTTTAGTTGGTGCAAGATCTATATTTCCTAAACAATTTAACTTGCACAGTTTGTTCAAATACCATGATTACATGGAACTTTTAATAGGAAGTGAGACCTGGTAAGTTTGCATAGGTTAGTGTGAAATAGAGACACATCCCAAAGTAATTTGGACAGAGAATAAAAATATACATGCAGGACCTCCCTGAGGAGCTGGGGGAAAATGCAGAGGTGTTGGGCTTCCTCACCTGGATTGTTGCTGATGTTCTCACAAATATTGAGGATTGATGGCTTAGTATGCTGAGCCCTCTATCATGGGACTTGCTCTTATGAAGCTTGTCACTGCAAAGGAGAGGCTAAACCTGCTTATAATTGTGCCTAAGAATCTCCCCCTGAGTACCTCTTTGTTGTTCAGATGTGGCCCTCTCTCTCTAGGTAAGCCAGCTCAGCAGGTGAACTCACTGCCCTCCCCCCTACATGGGATCTGACTCCCAGGGGTGTAAATCTCCTTGGCAACACAGGATATGACTCCAGGGGATGAATCTGGACCCAACATCGTGGGATTGAGAACATCTTCTTGTCCAAAAGGGGGATGTGAAATGAAACAAAATAAAGTTTCGGTGGCTGAGTGATTCCAAATGGAGTAGAGAAGTCACTCTGATGGGCACTCTTATGCATTATATAGATAACCCTTTTTAAGTTTTAATGCATTGTAATAACAAGAATTAAATACCTGAAACTATCAAACTGCAACCCAGTAGCCTTGACTCTTGAAGATAATTGTATAACAATGTAGCTTACAAGAGGGGACAGTGTGATTGTGAAAGCCTTATGGATCACACTCCCTTTATGCAGTGTATGGATGGATGAGTAGAAAAATAGGAACAAAAAACTAAATGAAAAATAAGGTGAAGGAGAACCTAAGATGGTGGCTAGGAGAGACAGGGCAAAAAAACACCTCTGTGAAAAATACTACACAGGCCAGAAAGTGACCCAGAACACCAGTTCCAGTGATGCACCAGCTGGACAAGGTCTGCTAAATCCACAGGGACCGTGCACTTGGTGAAACTGGGAGTCTGCGTTCTGAAATGAGTGAGTGAGCCTGCTGAATGTCTGGCAGCCACGCTGTGGTGTGGGGAAACCATGGGGTGGCATTTGGAGGTGGACTAGTTCTTTTTTTAAAAAAACCCAAGAGCGGCTGCAGATACAGCAGCGAGAACCACACAGTGAAGGGCATCAGGAAAGGGCTGTGCAGATACCTCAATATCTGGCATGGAAGATAGCCTTTCATGCACCCACTGCTAGTTGTCTTGGAGCAAGGAGGACAGAGGTGAGCCAAAAGGGGAAAAAAACATGCCCCTTGCAGCCATCTTCCCAGCAGGCCGGGAACGCTCCTGCCCGGCACTGGAGCCACAGCCCAGAGCTGCGCCAAGGGACCCAGTGTGACAGGAAGTGTTTCTGACAACACTGTGCACATGCCACAGTACTGCGCATGGACAATAGCCTTTTGCACACCCACAGCTAATTGTTCCGGAGCTGGGAAGGTGGAGCTGTGCTAAAAGGGGGAAATTAACACACCCCATTCAGCCATCTTTACAGCAGGCTGGGAACACCCCTGCACAGCCCGGCAGCCCAGGGCTTCCCTTGAGGGACAGTGCACACTTGTGATGTAGCACAGCCTTCCCTCAGCAGAGGCCCTAGAAGGGCATAGCTGGGAAGAGAGACTCACCTGGAAATTCCAGGGACCCTACACCAATACCAAGGACTTGTGGGTCAGTGGCAGAGACAATCTGTGGTGAGACTGAAATGAAGGTTTAGACTCTTGCAACAGCCACAAATCTCCAGGAACACCTGGGAGGTTTGATTATTAAAGCTGCCCTGCCTCCCTAACTACTCAGACACATGCCCCACATTCAAGGCAGACAGCACCAACAACACACCCAAACTTGGTGCACAAATTGGACCCCACAAGAACCAGATTTCACAAACCACAAAGACAAAGTTGGGGAGAACTGACTTGAGGGGAATAGGTGAATCGCGGACACCATCTGCTGGTTAGTTAGAGAAAGTGTATGCCACCAAGCTGTAGATCTGACAAATTAGAGATAAGTCTGTGAATAGTCTTACATATCCTAAAAGAACCCTATCAAGTAAAGCAAATGCCAAGAGGCCAAAAACAACAGAAAATTTTAAAGCATATGAAAAAAACAGATGATATGGAGAACTCAAACCCAAACACCCAAATCAAAAGATCAGAGGAGACACAGTACTTGGAGCAATTAATCAAAGAACTAAAGGCAAACAAGAGAGCATGGCACAGGATATAGAGGACATGAAGAAGACCCTAGAAGAGCATAAAAAAGAAATTGCAAGAGTAAATAAAAAAATCGATGATCTTATGGAAATAAAAGAAACTCTTGACCAGTTTAAAAAGATTCTGGATACTCATAGTACAAGATTAGAGGAAGCTGAACAATAACTCAGTGACCTTGAGAACCACAGAAAGGAAAATGAAAGAACAAAAGAAAGAATGGGGAAAAAAATTGAAAAAATCGAAATAGCTCTCAGGGATATGATATATAATACAAAATGTCCAAATATAAGTAAGATTCATTGGTGTCCCAGAAGGGGAAGAGAATGGTAAAAGTCTAGAAAGAGTATTCAAAGAAATTATTGGGGGAAACTTCCCAAACCTTCTACACAATATAAATACACAAAGAATAAATGCCCAGCAAACTCCAAATAGAATAAATCCAAATAAACCCACTCCAAGACATATTCTGATCAGACTGACAAATACTGAAGAGAAGGAGCAAGTTCTGAGCGCAGCAAGAGAAAAGCAATTCACCACATGTAAAGGAAACAACATAAGACTAAGTAGTGACTACTCAGTGGCCACCATGGAGCTGAGAAGGCAGTAGCATGACATATTTAAAATTCTGAGAGAGAAAAATTTCCAACCAAGAATACTTTATCCAGCAAAACTTTCAAATTTGAGGGAGAGCTTAAATTTTTCACAGACAAACAAATGCTGAGAGATTTTGCCAATAAAAGACATGCCCTACTTCAGATACTAAAGGGAGCCCTACAGACAGAGAAACAAAGAAAGGAGAGAGAGAGAGAGAGAAATTTAACAGACATATATAGAACATTACATCCCAAATCACTAGGGTGCACATACTTCTCTAGTGATCACAGATCTTTCTCCAGAATAGACTATAGGCTGGGACATAAAACAAGCCTCAATAAATTAAAAAAAAAAAAATTGAAATTATTCAAAGCACATCCTCTGACCACAATGGCATACAAATAGAAGTCAATAACCATCAGAGACTTAGAAAATTCACAAACACCTGGAGGTTAAAAATGAGGGGGAGATGAAAACATTCCTGGATAATCAAAAGCTGAGGGACTTCATCACCAGTAGATGAATCCTATAAGAAATGCTAAAGGGAATTGTGCAGGCTGAAAGGAAGGGACACTAAACAATTGACTGAAACCACATGAAAAAATGAAGATTCCCAGTAAAGATCACATGGTAAATATAAATACCAATACCACTGTATTTTTGACTTCTAATTCCACTATTTACTTCCTAAAGGATCTAAAATACATAGAGTGTAATGATAAATAAGTGGTTTTGGACTCAATGTAAAATATGTAATTTTTGACAAGAACTACATAAAGGTGGGGGAATGGAGGAGTATAGGAACATAGTTTACGTGTTCTATTGAAGTTAACTTGGTATCAGAGAAAACAAGATTGTTATAGACTTAAGATGTTAAATTTAAGCCCCACAGTAAACACAAAGAAGGTATCAGAGAATATGATCGTAAAGATGAAAAGTAGAGTATGGGTTACGAGAAGTGGGGGAAGTGGCAATGGGGAGTTAATAAGAAGTGAATGTAAGGTTTCTGTCTGGGGTGAAGGGAAATTTCTAGTAACGGATGGTAGGAAGGTGATGGCATTGCAACATTCTGAATGTGGTTAATCCCACTAATTGGAATGCTTGGGGAGGGGTTGGAATGGGAAGATTTATGCTGTACATATGTTTTCACAATTGAAAAAAAAAGACAATCTAAATAGATAATGACAATTAAATGCCATAGATGATCCTGGATGAGATCTAAGAATAGAGGAGAAAAGGCTCAAAAGGACACAATTGGGACATAAGAATAAAATGAAATATAGAATGTAAGCTTTTTATCAATGTTAAATTTCTTGAACTTCTTGACTACACTTAATGTGATAACATAAATGAATATTCTTGTTCATAGGAAATGTATATGTGAATTATATTATTTGTTCAAGGATGTGTGCAACTTGCTCTCATATGTGCAGAAGAGAGAGCAATAGATGATGGATGATCAACAGGGAGGGAGGGAAACAAAGAAATGGTAAAGTGACAAAATATTAAAGTTGGTAGATCAGGGTATCGGTGGAGGGGGGTTGGGGTATGCTGGAGTTCTGCATATGGGGTTTGTATTATTTTTGCAATTGTTATTGTAAGTTTGAATTTATTTCAAAATAAAAATTTAAAAAAATAAAGCAAAAAAAATAAGGTGGAAAAGAGGGTGTTTGGGGTGTTCTTCTTTACTTTGTTCTTTATTCTTATTTTCACTTTTTCTGGAACAAGGAAAATATTCAAAAAATAGATTGGGGTGATGAATGCACAACTACCTAATGATACTGTGAACAATTGATTGTACGCCATGGATGATTGTATGGTATGTGAATATATCTCAATAAAAGTGAATAAAAAACTGATATACCAAATGCCTGTGCACTCGCATCTTTATATTAAGGCATATCTACAATGATGGACAGAAAGATGCCTATCTAGACATATATTTTGATATACTTAAAATAAAGGTGTTGGTATTTATTTGCAGGAACTAACTCAGAACTACTCAAATAGGTAGTACTTAACCTTTGAACAACTCAAGTGAGTTAAAAGGGATTTGGGGGAGCCTATAAAATTTATGTGAACTTTAACTACATAAACTTGTAAGGAAGGAAAGGTGGGAACTTTGTGAGAACATAAAGTTTTATTGTTCTCTACTGTGGGATCTATTTGAGTATTCTCCTTTTCTCTCTTATTTTATGAGACAGTAATGTGGTGTTGTCCCTTGAAGATGTCCACTGACGGGGGAAAAATCCCCAAGTAGATCATTTAAAATGGACAAGAAGGACATGTAGAAGGAACTGACTTTTGTGAAGATGTTATTTTCAGTTTTCTAGTTGTTCCATCCACTATAAGAGTTTCATTCCTTCCTACAAACCTTCCATAACATTAATGGATGTTATCCTAAGCGGTTAAGGGACTGGGATTCCACTGACTTCCATATATTTTGCAGATCACTTGACTAAACAGTGATAACTAGAAATGCAGAATATTCAGAAAGTGAATTAGGTCTTAATCATGTGCAAGTTAAACTATCCACAACACAAAACCTGGAGTAAAATGGGCATTATCAGTAAAATAGGTAAATTTATCTACCGACTACTATTAGATTACATAATGTTAGAGGCAGGGATCATGACAATGATACGGTATCATTAGCTTAAAATATTGTGCTTTCACACTTCCTGTTTACTGGTCAACAATAATCTACACAGGGTTATAGAAGCTGGCACCAGTTCCAGGAGTCATACCTAGGAGGTAAACTTACCTCCTAACAAACTTCACCTAAGATACGGTTTTGCTATAAATGTTAAATTCCAGATATCTTACACCATATCTCTCTTGTAACCTATAACTTGGCTATAATTTAAAACAGAAGTATAAGCAAATACTGAGGATTTTTTAAGTACTGTTTTGAAAATAAGTACAGACTATCTCCAAATGTGGATAAATATTTATTCATATAAAAATTTTACACTGTTTACTTGGTTTTGCCATGAAATCTTGTCACTTCACATTTTAGATATTTTAATTCATAAAAATGAAGTTTGAAATTAGAAATTGGGAAAATGGGAGAAAAGATATAGAATATGTAGAAAGAAGGGTAAAAGAACTGTCGTGATGAATGAAAGTAGAATCCTTTCTTAGGCTATTCCTCTTTGTGCCACTAAAACTAAGCTCCCAAAGAAAGTGGCACAGATTCTTATCAGTAGGCTAGGATTTGGGGGCAGGGGGGAAGAAGGATATTTGGATTTTTACAATCCATATGTTTATGTATATATGCATTTTTAGTGGCTTAGAACTGTACGTACCCCAGAAAATCACGTTCTGAAAGCTAATCCACTGCTGTCCCTGTAAACCTGTTCCAAGTAGGACCTTTTGAGGAGGTTGCTTTAGTTAAGGTGTGGCCCAGGGTGGGTTTTAATCCTCTTACTGGAGTCCTTTATAAATGGGATGAATACAAAGAGAGAGAAAGCCATGGGAGCAAGAAGCTAAAAGGATTGACACTGGAAGAGAAGGGAGAGACCAACAGACGCTGCCGTATGCACTGCCATGTGGGAGGGCACCCAAGGATCACCAGCAGCCAGTCTTCAGGAAAAAAGCATCGCCTTGATCATGCCTTGATCTGGACTCTATCCTGGACTCTAATTGTAAACCAATAATTCCCATTGTTTAAGCCAACCCATTTCATGATAAGGGCTTTGAGCAGCCCAGGGCACTAAAACAGACTTTGGTACCAGCAGAATGGGATGCTGCTGTTGCAAATACCAAAAATGTGGAAATGGTTTTGGAATAGGGTAATGGGTAGAAGCTGGAAGAATTGTGAGGTGCTTGTTGGAAAAGTCCTAGATTTCTTTGATGAGACTGTTGGTAGCAATATGGATGCTAAAGTTACTTCTGATGAGGCCTTAGATAGGAATGATGAATGTGTCATTGCAAACTGAAGAAAGGCAACCCTCTTTTAAAGTGGCAGAGGACTTGGCAAAATACAGTTCTCATGTCAGATGGAAGGAAGAATTTCTAAGTGACAAGCTTGGCAATTTAGCTGAGGAGATTTCCAGGCTAAATGTGGAAAGTGCAGCCTGGTTTCTCCTTGCCGTTTACAGCAAAATGCAAGAGGAAAGGGATATGCTGAGAAGTGCACTCCTGGGTGCAAAGAAATCAAAAATTGATGGTTTGGAAAATTCTGAGCTTCCAGAAAGCAAGTCCCCAGAGAGTAGTGTTCCATGTGAGGGTTTAACAAACATGGAACCAGTCAGCCATTTCAGTACAAGTTGGGATTGGAAATGCAGTTATCCAGAAGGGATTTTGGAAAGTCTTTCTATTGGATGGCTTGGACCTCAGTGTACTACATGTGAAACCAGCCAACTTTTCTCAAGATCTGTATGAATGGAATTACTGCCAGCCTGGACTAAAAGGGACAGATTGAAGGGAAAATGACTTCAAAGACAGAACCATGGATGCTGAGATCTGGACTGAAGACATTTTCTTGGGCCAAGAGAGTGGACCCACCCATCTGAGTGGAAAGGGTGTGTCTGCCCCTGCACTTGGAGAAGGTGGGCCTTCTGCCCATTTGTTCAAGAAGACTGAATTAATATTCAATAAATAAATGAGTTTATTTATTTTCCACTTGCTGCATGTCAACTTCTGTTGGCTTACAATTATTAATTCTTCTACCCACATTATGAGAGCACAGAAGAGTATCTAACTCGATATTGTATTGCAATGAGCTGCCCTCAGAAAGTGGTTCACTTTTAAGTGTAAACAAAATAAATAGCATCCCAAACCAATAATAGTAACTATCAAATGGACAACTGGAGTTGTATATTATCTTTAAAATGTGTCTCATTCCAAATGTTCCCCTTACCTATAACTGAAGGCACAATGCAGCCAAGAGTTACTGAAAATGAAAATAGTATTTTAAAAATATTTTTTATTTCAATCTCCATTACATGATATACAATTCTAGAATACTGATAAATTAATAAGAATCCATGATTAGACATCTAGGAGAATGGTAGAATAAAATTATCTGAGGGCACCATCCCTCACTGTTCCTTAAAATGTATAAGAAAGCTTCTGGAAAGGTAAAATACCCTGACCAGACCCAAAACTAACAGCAAGAATTGAGCATGTTCCTGAAGTCATGAGGTTTTTCCATCAGTGGGATTTGTTAAAACACAAACTAGGAGCAGACCTAAAATTTCCACTTATCGAAAACTAAATTTTGGTCACAGAGAGAACTGAATTATGTCCCTAGCCCACAGTCACTCACATTAAAGACATTTAGACTCGTTGTTAGATATCAGTAGATGTGGCTAACCATGGGCAGCACTATCATCTGAAATACACTAGTTGGATGAAATTATCACAACCAAATTAAGGATAAGTGACCTGTTCTTTCAGCCCTAACCTCATTCTAACTGTTGAACAAAGCAGGGCAGAATGCATGACTCCTGGAACCACGTCAAGGAACACTTCCTTCAGTTAGATGTGCATCTCTAATGGAACTGTCCCCTGATGGAGGATCCCATTTATCAAGAGAAAATAAAGTTAAAAAAAAATAGTAAACTCTGCAAAATTGACTATAAGAAAAACTAAATAAGAAGGAAACAAAATGAATATTTAAGAAAAGGACTGTTTGCTATTCTTAGGGAAACTTTTAAAATGATACAAAACAACTTTGTAGCAAGACAAAAAAAATTAAATTCATAATAACAAAATCTAAATTGTTACTAGAAATAGGAAAATTATAACATTAAAGTGGTAGAAATTCAAACTATTGAAACAAAATTTGGACTCAATGAACTATACAGTATGCAGAAAAATTGATATGGATAAAGATAATGCAAGATAACCAAATGGAAACTAAGGCTCAAAGATTAACTTGGAAATTTAGGAGGCTTATAGGAAAAAAAGCATAAAAATTAACTAAAAATATGAATAATGGACTATATAATTGAAATGAAAAATCATTTCCCATCTTAATCTTCTTTGAAAACAATTCCACTCCTAGTATATAAACAAGAAAAATATATCACATGGGGAAGAAGGATTTATTGTTTTTATGTTTTTCTCATCTCTTTTGTTCATCTGTTCCTATTTTACTGCCTTATTTTGCATTATACAAATATTCAATGCTCATTTTTAATTCCTTTGTATTAAATAAATTCCTTTATATATAAAATTCCTTTATATATGTGTGTGTGTGTCTATATATATGTACTTTATATGTGTACTTTATACATCTTAAATTCCAAAAATCTACTTTCAGGTAATACTTAATAATGATAAAATATAATAAATTTGTTGCAATATAGCTTTGTTTTCCCACCTTTCCTCTTCATTGTCATATAATGCAGATTACATTTCTATTTGTTATAAACTCAACAATACAATATTATAATTTATTAATACAATCTTAGTTCTACATTAAATTATTAGAAGAAAGGATATCTACAAATATAGGCAATATTTTATAGTTACTTACATATTTACCATTTTCTGACATTTCCAGTTTTTCCTGTATATTTCTTACAGTGCATATTTGCTAGAAACAAATTTTCTAAATTTCTCTTTATCTGGGAATGTATCAACTTCTCCTTCATTTTCAAAGCATAGTTTTCCTAGTGTATCTTTCTGGGTTGACAGATTGTGTGTGTGTTTTACTTTAACAACTCTGAATATGCCATTCCACTGCCTTCTGGTCTCCATTTTTCTGAAGAAATGTCAGCCATTAATCGTATTATTCCCCCATACATGATAAGTAGTTCCTGTTTTGCTGATTTTAAGATTTTCTCTTTGTCTTTGATCATCATAATTTTGATTTTATGTGCCTATATGAGGATGTCTTTATGTTTAACCTACTTGGGCTTCATTGAACTACTTGAATCTGTATATTTATATTTTAATCATTTTGAGAAATTTGGGGCTATTTGTTTTTAAGTAATTTTATATGCCTATCATCATCTCTCCTTTTCTCCTGGAACTCCCATTGCATGTATTTTGGTATGCTTGATAATGTCCCAAAGGCCTGTTGGCCTCTATTTTTCTTGTATCTTTTCTTTCCTTTCTTCAGATAGGATAATTTCTATTGATCTAGCTCAAGTTCACTAATTCTTTTTCATGCCATCTTAAATCTGACAAGTCAGTCAATCTAGTAAATTTTTCATTTTGACTCTTGTACTTTTAAATTCTAGAATTTCCATTTGGTTTGTCTTTCTCTATTAGCATCCATATTTATACTGAGTTTTACCATCATATTTTCATTTAATTCTTAGAGTATAATATCTTTTAATTTGAGAGGCATACTTATAATAGTTTCTTAGATGTCTTTGTCTGCTAAATCCAACCTCTTGACCTACTCAGAGTCAGTAACCTCTTGAATTTTTTTTCCTGTGTAGAGATCCCATTTTCCTATGTGTTATGTTATTGTTGTTGAAAATGGAAAATTTTAATAATGAAATATAGTAACTCTGTAATTTAGAATTTGTCCCTAAGAGTTTTTTTGGTAACTTACCTGCACTTTAACTATGGACTCTGTCTTTCCTGCTGTATGTGCTGCATGTGTCCACAGATGTCTCTGGTCTGTATTGTATTGTATTGTTTTGTTTTAGTTTGTTTTATTTCTCCAGCTTGCTAGGGATCATTCCTGTGGTCAGCCAGTTTTTGGATACAGGTTGTGTTTAAGGACCTTGAGTGGTTAGGCTTCCATATTCCATCCATCTGTTGGTTGGAGAGTGCCTAAGCTGTCACTTTCTGTGAGTCCATCTCATATTCCATCTGCACAGGTATGAAATTTCCTATTTAGCTGGCATGTGTGGGGAACCTAATGCATCTAAGTTTCTCTCATATTCAGAACTTCCATATTAAATTTCTGGCTGTTCCTCTACCTGTTGCAACCAGGACTGCAACACCAGGCTAGCAGAAGCATGGGTTTTCCTGGTTTACCAGCTTTGCTACTTTTGCTGATAATTCCATGGGTTTTCTCCACTTACCCTAAATCAAGTCTACCACTCTGAAATATGAGATGCTGCCTTTTATGAATCCATATAATTAGAATGAGTCCACCTGGATAAACTCCTTATCTCGAGGTCCTTAATTTAATCACACATGCAAAGAGGCTTTCGCTGTGCAAGTTAACCTATTCACAGGTTTTGGGAATTAGGGTGTGGACATGTTTGAGGGCAGTCATTATTCTACCTATCACAATATATTTGCTCTGTTTCATTTCTTGTTTGTTTGTTTTGCTTCATAAAGGATTATACTAACACAAAAATCTTCTTTGCCTGTCTTCAATTTCAAACACTTTCTCTCTGAACCTTGTTACGTCTTTATCTTATTGTTATCCTCTTGATTGATTTGCTCCTTTTTCAATGTCCTCTAAATAAGAATTCATTTGAATCTTCTCTCCTTTAAAGGTCTTGTAATTTAGTTATCCATTACTATATGATTTTGTCCATTTCTTCCATTTCTTTTCTAATTTGAATAGCCTGTCATTTCATTTCTTCCTGTTTTGTTCCATTTTGTTCTTTGTTTTCGAAATTCTGATTCATGTGTGTGTGCTTGTACGTGTGTATGTGGTGAGTTTTTAGCTCTTCCAAACCTGTTTCAGTTTGGAGTGGCTGTATTGGGGGTAAAGACTTTCTATAAGCAGAAAAGAGTATTTGGTCTTCTGAGTTTTGCAGTAGTTTTATAGGGAATGATTTACTTTATTTATTGCCATTCATTTTGAGTACAAAGTTCATATTTTGAGAGCTACCACTTTTATCAGTTCTTCCCTCTTCTGTAACGTTTGTTTATAATGTTGGGGAGGTTAAGTTGGATCATGTTCTTGCATGATCCTTAATTCTCCCCTTGTATTACCTTCCTTCCTTTTGCTGTCCTTCTATGGGTGTATGATTCTCTTCACTAAATAGCCGATTCTCCCACAGAGGTAAAACTTCTCCCAGGCTGCCACTTCTGCCCCACAAGCAATCAGGGCCCTTTCCTGTGTCCTGGGTTATAAATTGGCAAAGCTCAAACTGAGGTCTGTGTTTAGAAATTTGCTGTTACGTTTTCTCTTTCTGGGAGTGATTTTTGCCTGTGCTGTCCTTGGTACTCCACAGAGTACTTTCCAAAACTTCTTTCCACAAAGTACTTTAGAACCGTGACAGAGCCTTTTAGCCTCCACAGCCAGAGGCTTGCTGTGCGGGCAAGTGGTTACAGGAACGCTGTTGGAATTTGTTTCAATTTTTCTCTACTTATTGGTAATTTAAATACTGGTGCTCCCTGTCTCCTAGAAATACTGAAGATGTGAGTATTGTGCAGTGCTATTAATTCTGCTTATAGATCGCATGGGCTTTTAGAAGGAGAGATTCAGAATCAGGCAACAAAGAGTTGCAATTGACATTTATGATTGACTTTATTTCTGTGATATCGCTAAAGTCATTTATTGATTCTAAAATACTTTTTTTTATAAATTCCTTCATTTTCTAAGTCTACAATTATGTTCTCTACAAATAAAGACAGTTTTACTTCTTTTTCTATTCTTAAAATCTTTTGTTTCTATTTTGGTTAGGACCTCCAGTACAATGTTTGATAGAAAAAGTGAAAACACACATTTTCCCCTTTTTCCAGAACTTAGAGTCAAACATTCACTATTTCACCTTTAAGTACATTTTTAGCCAAGGACTTTTTGTAGATGCCCTTTATCATCTTCAAGAGATTTCCTTCACCTCTTGGTTTATCAAAACTTTTATTTTTAACATATATGAAATTTGAATTTTGTTATTTCCTTCCTATTTGCTTTGGTTTGAATTTTCTTTTCCTTTTCTAACTTCTCAAAGTGGAATCTCAACTTTAATATTCTCTCTTTTAAGATATATAAGCATAAATATCCCTGTAAACACTGCTATAGGTGCATACCTCAAATTTTGATAAATTAAGTTTTCATTACTATTCAGTTTAAAATATTAGCTAATTTCCTTGCAGTTTTCACTTTCACCCATGGGTTATTTAGAAGTGCAGAATTGTTATGTATTTGGTATTTTCCAAGTATCTTTTGCTATTTATGTATAATTTAATACATATGTGTATAATTTCAGTCATTTGTAATTATTGGGACTTATTATTTGGCCCAGAATATGGTCTATCCTGGTTAATGTTCCAGGTACAATTGAATATAGTATGTATCATGCATGCTGGGTGTATTGCTCCGTAAGTGTTAATTAGATTAATTTGATTGATGGTGATATACAAATGTTCTATATCCTTTATGATTTGAAGCTGGGAGAGTTCATTAAAGCTATTGCTTTCTGGGCCTTGCAGACCCTCTTAAGGATTCTTTCCTCCAAACCATGGGAAAACTCTGAAGGGGTTTAAATGTGGGATAAAATGATCAGATTTCCACATGGCTACAATGTGGCAAATGTATTTAAATGTTTCCAGCTCTTCCAACACCTCAATTGCTAGTCCCCTGTATGAAATTCCCTCTTTTAAACTACCTGGAATAGATACTGGACCCTGACTGCATGTAGCTAACATTTATTTAGTGCTTTGTATCTGCAGGGCATTTTCTGAAAGATTTTACATATATTATTTCATCTTTCTAAAAACTTCTTAGGTTAACATCTCTTCATATAGTCATTTCACAGATGTGGAATCCTAGGCTCAAAAATGTTATGTTACTAGTCCAAGTTTACACAGTTGTAATACCAGTACATTAATTTGCATTTTTGCATCATCTTTTCTTTTTCTATTGTGATTTTTTCTTCTGTTTTCTAGTATTTCACTAGTTCTGTTGTATGCATCTCAAATTCTTTCAGAAATAAATGAAGTTGAAATAGGTAATATATAAACCATTCAAATTAATGGAGGTCAATATTTAAAACAGCCCACATTTGTATATGATTTAGAGAGTTTCTGAATTTTACTCTATTTTCCTATTGGTTTAGTACAATATTATAGAGATGCAATATGTTGTGATGTATACAATTTGATTTGCATCTTTATTTAAATTATATATTTGCATATTTTGTATATATTTATGCTTAAAGCATCTTTGGTACAATCCTTTCCTCTCAGAACCATCCTGATAAGTTTGTGGATCTCAAAATGTGAGATTTCCATGCATTTATTACTTTTAAATTTATATGTATTTGGAATGTCAGTACTTAAGATATGTTTCTGCCAGATTCAATGTTTCCCATAATAGGGATATCCTATTTTAAATGTTATATTGTGCATTCACATTCTACTGGCTATATATAGAATATGATGTAAGTGTAATAGTCACACATACATGTAAATGTTATTTAAATGAAGACTTTTGATCGATACCGTTTAAATGAAATTTATTGCCATTAACCTTACATAGAGAAAAAAAATTTTCAAAACACCAAACAATATGGCATTCAAAATACAGAACTACTAGTTAAATGCAGATTAATTTTTCAACAAGAATTCCTATGCAGCAGGCAGATAGTTCCCACATCCCATTGTGATTGACAAGCCTGACATATGGAATAGTTCACGAATTCCCAGGTGACTGACAGATGGAGAATAGAAAGGCGGATAAAGTTGCCTAGAGAGCTGAGGATGATTTCATATTCAGCGGTTTTGATCAAAAGGATTCCAGATCTCACACTAAATTTAGCACCGCTGGCAATTAGTGCATGATTTATTCAGTCCTTTCATTTGCTGGTTGACAAATGGAAAACAAGCACAAAATTAAAAATAAGTTTATTTCCAGCATTTCGGATATTTAAAATGTGTGTGTCTTTGTTTGCACATAAATTAACATGAGATGAATTTATAGTGAGATTAAATCTGAAATGGAGATGCAAGCAATAAATAAGAGTTTTTTTATGTATCATACAGGCAGAACAGGTGTTTGAATTAAGAAATACTAATATGTTTAGCAGCATGGCTCCACCTTTAGCATTAGGGAGTTGATGCTTTCCTAAATTTAGAATTATCTTTCCACAATTTAGTGTTCTTTCATAAGCTTCCAACATAGGTGACCATCTGTATGACAATATTAATGCTTTTCAGTCTAGTAATAATAAAAACCTAAAAACAACTCCCTTTCACCAGGCCTTTCTGCATGCCAACGAGCAATGGATGAGCTATAGGCAGTTCTCTCCCTGGTTTCTGCTCTTCAATGTCCTTGGTTAAGGCAGCAAACACCCAAATCTACCCTCCATGCATCTGTAATTGGAGTTATGAGATCTCAACCTTCTATGTACTATCCTTCAGACTAGACCGTGTAAAGCTCTGTTTCCAATTTCCCTTCCTATTTCAATGGGACAATGAGATAAGGGAAATGTGCTGATGTAAACCTTCTGTTGTGTTACTTAGAGTCAGAATACAGTATCACAGCCACAATTGGGGGAGAGCATAACTATAAATAGCCCCTTCTAGGGGTTCACTGAGGCAGGGACATTTTTAAGTGCATGGACTGAAGGTGTGGAAAATGAAATGAGCAAAATCACATTCTTTCAACAACCACCGTGTCTGAAAGACCTTGTGATTTCAGTGTGGGTGTGTCTATCTCCTTCTTAGAAATCCTCTTGGCACTGCATAATATAGCTGTTTTGAAAGATGAATGAATTGCTAGAAATACTGTTGAAGCTGGAAGGATGTTTCAAAGTGCAAGGGAACTTATCACTCTTAATAGAGCAGAAGACGTCCATGGAGGTGGCCTGAAATCAAAAGCAAACCAGAGCTGCCATACAGAAGGACGGCGGGCGGGCAGCACAACCCCTGAGACTTGGGAATTGTGAGGGAAGTTGTTTGGGATGCTTACAAGTTTTCTGATTTGATTTGTATTCCAGGTCTGACATTCAACTTTATTTGTATTCATTATTCACAGTGGGAACTAGAATGGTTTTTAAAATAGCATAAAATCCACTTAAATTCTAATGCACGGAACTGTGTGCAATGTGATGCTTTAATTACTGTTAAGCTAACCTTGGGATATGGGAAATGTCAATTTCCATTGGCCACATGAAGGCTGAGCCCAGGTTTTAGCCTGCAGATATGTGCAGTCAGTGGGAGAGGAGCTTGTGGGCACATCCCTGCCTGCGGATCCCCCATAGTGCTTCAAATCTGCCTTTGCCTCCTCCTCACACACCCTACGGCACCATCGCCTTTTTGTTATTATTTTCTTCCTCTTCTGAAATATCCTCCCTGGTTCTCAGCAGCAGCCCAAAGACATTTCCCAGGCAATTGGCTTCAAGTTGGCCAAGTTGCTTTTTCTTTCACAGACCTTTCCTGGAAGGCATGTACTTGGACTTTCACCCATCGAGAGAGGTCACAGAGAATCAGCAACTAGCTGCTGTCCATCTTGAGATTCTTCTCTCCACCCTCCTCATTCCTCTGTGAAACTAGTGGCCCAATCGCCATGTCATCTCCCGTCCTTCAGTGTCTCCTGTGACTTCTACATCTATAAGCTACTTCGTCTGTGAAGGAGCATGATCAGTTTAGAAATTCGAGACCGAATAGGGAATTTCTGGACCTAGAAGGTGTCTAGGAGAAGGACACCTTCCTTTGTAAGAAGCAATCAGGTGAGAGAGCTTTTAGGGACTCTCTCACCTGACTTCTGAGAGTTGCAGCAGTGGTTCGATACGAATACGATTGCACCCTAAATTCTTCCCAATTCAAAGAATGGGCTTTTGAAATTTAATTTAAATCACTCTATGCAAATTTAAGCCATATGTTAACTAGAAGTAATAGGATTTTTCTCAGGTCATATTCTTTTTCGAGAATGTAGAGATTCTCCTCATCTAGAGAAATTTAGGAAAGGCGCAGTGGAGCACTCATGCACGCCTATTCACATATAGAATACAGGTTTGCATGTTCACATGGGCATTACTATATTGGTTTCTTTTTCCCAAAAATATACTTTCTGGGAATAACAAATTATAATAGTTTGAGGATAACTACACTTTAAAATGGAACTCGCCCTTCCTTAAGCCTAGTATATATTTTGCCTAACCATATTGGTTGAGCTAAATGAAATGGGCAGTAGTTGATCACTTTTAAACTCTAAGTATGGCAATTTCATGCCATTCAACTTAATAAAACCATAGTACTAAATGGGAGGAATATTACTAGATGGAAGGAAGGGCCCTCCCATGAACATTTCTGTCTCACATTTTTGGGGAAAAAAATGAGAGTGGACAATTCTTTCTTTCCAACACCTTACTAGCCATGGATGAATAAAAAGAATCTATTTCCATTGACTCAGAAGTTTTTTTTTTCCTATTGCATACTTTCCCATCAATCTAAAAGCGAGTACCAAATTTAAATGTTGCTTTAATGCTCTGTATAATATTTACTTGTATGATAACAATATAATATGAAGAAAGGGAAACACGTAACACTGAATGATTCCTACGTGCCAGACACTCAACTTTCAGTTTTAACGGAACATTAACCATTTATCTGCATATCCAGTGGCTTTCCCAGAGAAAACTTTTAATTTAAAATATTTTGTTTCTAAAATTGTAACTATAGGATGAGAACCCAGCATTAATCTCAATACATACTGTCCAACATGGTCGTCACTAGCCACATCTGGCTATTTACATTTACATTTAAAATAATTAAAAAGAAATAAATTTTAACTCCTCCAGCCACATATGATACATTAGGAGATACAGAAAGTTTCCATGATCACAGAGAGTTCTTTTGGACAGAATGTGTTAGTCAATACAGCTTTCACAGTTCCATTAAACCTCTGGCAAGCTGGTGATCCATGTCTATTTTCAATCCCTTATCACTGTTAGAGACTAGTCACTAAAATGGCACGTTTCTAAAAACATTCTTTATGAAAGATTAAGTGCTAATTCATTTCTTTGCAATATGTTGACATAAAATATTTAATAAGTAAAAAGTACTTCCCATAACTCCTCCTAATTCATTGTCCAAATTGTAAATTGGGCACCTTCTCTCAAATTATGCTTTTTCCAAATGTACTGAAACTGTATATAAGAGATTGCTGTTTTAAAAGATCAAATCATGGAAGATGTATTCAGCTTATACTTAAAGAGAAAAAAATCTTCTAAATAGCAAAAATATTTTCCAAATTTTGATGCAAGTGTCACAAAACATTTATGCATTTTTTTCAAATATAAGGATTGTTTATGAGTTATATACTTATAATCTGGAACGTCTACAGGTTTCAAAAAAAGTGGAGGCATTATATATTTGAATTCATTGGGTAAATGACTAGAAGAGTGTAATGCACTGAAAGCACCACATATCATAATGAAAAATAAAATAGAAATAATAGAAATTATGCCAGTGAATTCTTGATAGGAATTATCTTATTTTTCATGGGAAAAATATGGGGAAGTTACCCTCTTTCTGGGCAGTTGTGGTCTATGAAGTTTTTATCAACTTATAACTCTTGGTGCCAACTCATTAAAAAATATAATATAATTTCAAATTCAGATCACTTACCTGGTAACCTTACCTTAGATATTATGTTCTTCATTTACTTCTTCAACTTTATTCTTATCTTGTATTCTTATGCTAAATGGTATATGGTTCTCTTTTCCTCCCTGGTATTTTATCTCTGGTTTAGTTCTTATCTTTCTGCTCTTGTGGACACAAAGAGATCTTTATTATACTAAAATTTTATAATCAGGGTCAGACATCATAACAATTGAGTGTATACACAAGATTTGATAGGACACACTCCTTGCCCTTGAGAATATGAAAAAATCACCTTCTTTGAATAATGTCTGAATAACCCACTCATTTACATAGAAAGTCAACTTTTCTGGAGGAAAAAGAAAAACAAGTGTTTCCATAGTGGTATGGAAACAAGATAAACTGTTCTGAACCAAAAATTAAAATGGTGTGTCTTCAAAATAAGTGATCATTTCAAAAGTAGAAAACCTTGGAAGATTCTTAAATCTTTATACCTTCTAATAAATACTTTGTGTATGTTCCTCTGTAAATATAATAATTAGTGTTTTGATGTGCAGCAAATCAAAGAGATGGATAAGGGAATGCATCTTTTCTAGTGCAAGGTGAATCACTGTGCCCCAGGTAATTGTGCACAGCCTTCAGGTGAGGTACCCGGTGTGTCACTGGAGCATGAACAACACCACTGAGGGAATGAAAAAGATGTCAGTCTGAGGAATCTCTCAGTTCATGATGAGTAAATTTACTGTTAGTTTCATTGCATGATGTGTTATGGATTGTGGCCCAAGCTGATCTTATCACCACTTACCCTTCACAAATCATGGCTACTCAGAAAGTATTGACATTGATTCTGTGACTGCCACAAAATTCTCAGCATATTCTCTTCACTATTTTCTAAGCAAATGTACATCTCTCTACTGGAACCTTCACCAAGCTGTAATCACATTGTTAGTTTTCTCCCTCCTTCTGATGAACTTCTGTCTGCCACTGGGTCTTCTCCTCATCTAGATCTACTATCCATCATCTGTTTCTCATTGCTCCTCTCTATCTGATATAGAGCTTAGACTAACATGCATAATGCTGAAGTAATCACAGCTGATAAATCCTTATCATGATGGTTCTTGGAAGAGAAGGTGAAAAACCTTTTGGCTGATTTGTCCCTCTAGGATTTGGTCCAGTAACTAAGAAAACATTTCAATTTCCAGTAATGTTGAGCATATGGAAAGTTATCTGATAAATAATCAGTAAGCATTGCTAAATTATGAAAAAAAAATGTTATATATAAATACATATAAAATCTTCCATAAAACCTGGAAATTTTTTAATTTCCTACTGTCAGTTCTGTTTGACCATTTGAGTTTTTGTTTTTTTTTTTTTTCCTTTTTTTTGTGCCTCTTGTTTAACATGAATTTATTCTTACTTCCCTTTGGAGTAGATTAGTTTTACTGGCTATACTATGTCACTCTAGAGATGTTCTTCATAAGTTAGGAGAAAACCTACCAAAATTTTCAAATACATTTACCATTCCTTTAGTACTGCTAAATGGCATAGTTCCCTTCTAGTTAATTTTAAATATCACTATTACTATACTTATTTTCTATGCTGTTGAAATTACCAGAAGATTCAGGTAAGTCATTACATGCTGATCACCCCAAAGAATCATCTCCAGAGTTTCATAGTGTGCTGTCTCCGAGCACAAACAAATATCATCATTAAAAAAATCATTGATTAATTATTTGTAGGGTACTGTGCTATGACATGAAGGACAAAAGTTTTAAGATTTAGGTGAAAAACAGGCAACAAATATATATACATATATATATATATATATATATATATATATATATATACACATATATATATATATATTTAATGAGATTGTTCACATACCATACAATTATCAAAAGATCCAAAGTATACGATCAATTGCCCATGGTACCATCACACAGCTGTGCATCCATCACCACAATTAATTTTTTTCTATTTTTAGAACATTTTCAATACTCCAGAAAAGAAATAAAGACAGGAAACTCAGATCCTCCCATACCCCTAACCAACCCTCCTCCATTGTTGATTCATATTATTGGTATAATACATATTATATATATATTATTGGTATAATACACTTGTTACTGCTGATGAAAGAATTATAAAATACTACTAACTCTAGTATATAGTTTGCAATAGGTATATTTCTTTCCTATATGCCCCTCTATTATTAACTTGTAGTTATAGTGTCATACATTTGTTCTAGTTCATGAGAGAGATTTCTATATTTGTACAGTTAATCATGGACATTGTCCACCACAAGATTCAATTTTATACATTCCCATCTTTTAACCTCCAACTTTCCTTCTGGTGACATCTGTGACTCTGAGCTTACAATTTCCACCATTCAGCACTGTTAGTTATTCTCACAATGTGCTGCCATCACCTCTGTCCATTTCCAAACGTTTAAGTTCACCCTAGTTGAACAGTCTACTCATAATAAGCAACTGCTCCCCATTCTTTAGCCTTGTTCAATATCCTGATAACTTACATTTCATGTCTATGAGTTTACATATTATAATTAGTTCATATCAGTGAGACCCTGCAATATTTGTCCTTAAGGGTCTGTCTAATTTCACTCAATATAGTGCCCTCAAGTTTCCTTCATCAACCCATTTTTTTAAGACAGTTGTGTACACACACCATACATTCTATCCTAAGTAAACGATCTGTGGTTCCCTGTATAGTCACATATTTATGTATTTAGCACCATCACCATTATCTATATAAGGACATCTCCATTTCTTACACAAAGGAGGAGGAAGAGTAAAAGAAGGTAGAGAGACAAGAGAAAAAGACAAAAAGAGAAACAAAACAAAACAAAACATGACAGCAAGGAAGCAACAAAAGGAAAGATAGCATTAAGCAAAAGTACAATAAAGAGTCAGACAACATCACCGATGCCAAGAATCCCATACATTTCACCTATGTCTTCCCCATAAGCATTTAGCTTTGATATATTGCCTTTGTTGTATTAAAGGAAGCATAATACAATGTTTCTGTTAATTATAGTCTCTCATTTGCATTGATTGTATTTTCCCCCCAATCCCACCCTATTTTTAACACCTTGCAATGTTGACATTCATTTGTTCTCCTTTATGTAAAAACATATTTGTACTTTTTATCACAATTGTTGAGCACCCTAGGTTCCACTGAGTTATAAAGTCCCACTCTGTATCTTTCCTCTTTCTTTCTGGTGTCCCACATGCTCTTAACCTTCCTCTTTCAGCCATACTCACAGTCATCTTTGTTCGGTGTACTTACATTGCTGTGCTGCTGTCTCCCAAAATTTGTTCCAAACCTCTTACTCCTGTCTTTTCCTTTCTGTCTGCAGTGCTTCCCTTAGTGTTTCCTGTAGAGCAGGTATCTTGTTTACAAATTCTGTCATTGTCTGTTTGTCAGAGAATATTTTAAGCTCTTCTTCATATTTGAAGGACAGTTTTGCCGGATATAGCATTCTTGGTTGGTGGTTTTTCTCTTTCAGTATCTTAAATATATTACCCCATTTTCTTCTTGCCCCAGGGTTTCTATTGAGAAATCTGCACATAATCTTATCAAACTTCCTTTGTATGTGATGGATCACTTTTCTCTTGCTGCTTTCAGGATTCTCTTTTCATCTTTGACGTTTGATAATGTGATTATTAAGTGTCTTGATGTAGGCCTATTCAGATCTATTCTGTTTGGGGTACGCTGCACTTTTTGGGTCCGTAATTTTATGTTTTTCATAAGAGATGGGAAATTTTCATTGATTATTTCCTCTATTATTGCTTCTGCCCCTTTTCCCTTTACTTCTCCTTCTGGGACACCAATGACAATACATTCCTGCATTTCATTTTGTCCTTAAGTTCCCAGAGATGTTGCTCCTATTTTTCCATTCTTTTCTCTATCTGTTCTTTTCTCTGTAGGCTTTCAGGTGCCTTATTCTCCAGTTCCTGAGTGTTTTCTTCTGCCTCTTGAGATTTGCTGTTGTACGTCTCCATTGTGTCTTTCATCTCTTGTGTTGTGCCTTTCATTTCCATAGATTCTGTCTGTTGTTTTTTCAAACTTTCAATTTCTACCTTATGTACACCCAGTGTTTTCATTATATGCTTCATCTCTTTTGCCATATCTTCCCTAAACTTTTTGAATTGATTCAGCATTAGTTGTTTAAATTCATGTGTCTCAGTTGAAGTGAGTCCTCTGGCTCTGCAAGGTCAATTGTCCCCAAAAGCCTCCGTCTGCTTGTTGGAGATTCATATCTTATATTGAGCAGTCCACGTTTGTTAATTGAAACCCCAGTTGGAGTTCAGCTGAGCCATATTTGCTTGCTCGGAGAGTGCTGCTCTTTAGCACTGCCAGGCTTTGCAGTTCAGGCCATGGGGGGAGGGGGCTCCAGGCTTGGATCCACAGTTTTTACTTACTCATTTTATTCTGCAATCTTGGGCATTCCTCCCAATTCAGGTTGGTGTATGATGAGTGGGTAGTTACATTTGTCCCCCTGCAGTTATTCCAGATTATTTGCTAGTTGTTCCTGGTTGTTTATTAGTTGTTCCAGGGGGACTGACTAGCTTCCACTCCTCTCTATGCCACCATATTCTTCCACTCCGTCAACAAATATATATTTTACAATGAAAAAAGGCAACGTGTTTGGGTGTGTTGGTGTGTGTGTGTGTGTGGTATGTGTATATGTGTAGAGAAAGAGAGATCAATTATTTTACACATTAGCACATTTGTACAGCTAAAAAATAAAAAAAAATTAGTAAAAAATTTTTGCTACACTGCTTAGTGTGCCTTATGGAAAAATATAACTCTTTACTTAAAATCAGATATCTTCAAGCAATGGACTTGAATTTCAGGAGCTGTTTGAATTCTGGAGAAAGACTTTGGCAAAATAAGAAGTTAGAGAAATATTCATGACATAACTCTCTAGTTGAGAGAAGGCTCAGATAGTGGAGTGGAGTGAATCTCTGTGAGCTATCTCCAAGAAAATTCTCTCTATCCACTTTTAATCCTATTTATACTTGTTATGCATGCACATCTTTAGAAGGTATATGTTACAAGTCTATACAAAAGCCTATGTAGAAGAAGTAGTAACTAAATAAATGGATAGCTGAACAGGGAATAAATACTAGTCAGGGAAATAGATGTCACATTTTGACCACTTTTAAGACAATTCAAAGGGCTAAGATCAAAAATAAAATCTGACAGGAGAAAATACATACATAGGGATTGAAATTGTAAAGGAAAGCATAGAGAGTATAAGCAAATGAAAGAAACATGAAAGAATGTGGACATATGTAGCATATAGCATAGAAAAGGCTGAGTATTGCCAGGTCATAGGAAATAAAACTAAATCAGTGATAAGATTAATTAAGAACTGTGTGCTATAATATTCAAACAGTAAAAATTAAAAAGATATAAGGAGCGGACGGAGCATGATTGTTATATCTGAATATTTTCATGACAGCAAAGGTAAGAAATTCTGTAACTGTCATATATTGTATTTATCAACTCCTGTTTTCCCATTAAATTAATAAAGCAATGAAACACTAGGTGTTATAGAGAATACATAACTGTTATTATAGAAAATACATAATTGTTATAGGAATCTTTAAAAATACTATTCCGGAAATTTACTTTTCACTATTCCTCCTGCTAAGTGCAGCTAAAAAAAGGGGGGGGGGCATTAAATATAAAACAAACAAAAGAAGACTCTGGAAAGTGGAGAGAAGGGAGACTAGATATGGATCTCAGGAATTGAGGAAATGCCATAGCAGTGAGTTCCTTGGTTTTTTTTTTTCTTTTTACTTATATATCTCAGATTAGGTACTACAGAAGCCAGCAATCAAGAAATGCCAATGGGTGCAGACAGAAAAATCCCCAAGAAAAAAAACAAAACTGCTCTCTCTAGTCAAAGGACCAACAAAGGAGCAATCTAGGGAGACCAAAGACGTTTACACAATAATGATTTACTTTGCCAAGCATGAAGAAAAATCTGTGCCCTGCCACCACCACTCAAGCCTAGGCCAAGTGAGGAGACTAATCTTCCACACCTGCAAGGCTGTAACAGTGGGCCCTGCCAGGGTGGTGTCTGAGAAGGCTGAGTAGGGAGCTGGAAATTTTATCCCTGCCAAGTGGTAAGAAGTTCTCCTCAACCCCTTCATCACACCACCCACATATCAGTGGAAATGATGCAGGAGCCTAGACTCCACCAACACCCTGTAGTAATGTGACACTCCTTGCCCTCTCACCTGCATGGATTCAAGGAGGCCTAGTGATGTGTCAGGACTTTCATCAAAGCAGTATCTTGATGAGTATCCCCCCATGGTGTCACTGGAAGCCAAGTAAGGAGTCTGAACTCCTACCTCCAACAGTATTGAGGATTCCCTCACTGAGAATCAAGAAAGACTAAATGGAGAATCTGGACTTCCAACCTCACCTGGCAAGAAAGGTGGTGGCCCTCCCACATCCCACCACCATCGCCCTCCCCACTGAGTGGTGTAACAAGAGGGATGCTTAAACATATGGTTTACATAAGATTCTAAGTCTCATAGGACTATACTCTAAATGTCCAGGTTTCCATCAATAATTAATTTTAATACCAAGAACCAGGATGATCTTAACTTCAATGAAAAAAGACAATGAACAGACCAACACCAAGATGACATAGGTTTTAGAATTTTCTGACAATTTTAAAGCAGTTATCATAAAATGCTAAACTGATTGCTTGCAAACATTTGAAACTAATAAGAAATTTTACAAAGAGATAGAAAGTATGAGCAAATTAATTGAAGATATAAAAAAATCAAGTAGATATATTAGAATGGAAAAATACAATTAACAAAACAAAACAAAGCAAAAAACTGATTGGGTAGATTCAATGACAGAATGGAGAGGACAGAGGAGAGAATCAGTAAATTTGAAGATAGAACAATTTAAATTATCCAATCTGAAAAACTTAGACAAAATAGACTAGAAGATAAGTACAAGCAAGACCTGAGACTATAACATGTGAACTATAACAAAAGATATAACATTCACATCATTGGAGTTCCAGAAGGAGGGGTGAAAGAGGGTGATACTGAGAGTTTTCAAATAATAATAATTGAAAACTTCCCAAATTGCGCAAACAACAGAAATCTATGGGTTTAAAAAGTCAAGGAGAGGTGGAGCAAGATGGCAGACTGGTGAGCTGTATGTTTTAGTTACTCCTCCAGGAAAGTAGGTAGAAAGCCAGGAACTGCATGGACTGGACACCACAGAGCAATCTGACTTTGGGCATACTTCATACAACACTCATGAAAACGTGGAACTGCTGACATCAGCGAAATCTGTAAGTTTTTGCGGCCAGGGGACTCGCGCCCTTCCCTGCCAGGCTCAGTCCCGTGGGAGGAGGGGCTGTCAGCTCCGGGAAGGAGAAGGGAGAACTGCAGTGGCAGCCCTTATCGGAAACTCATTCTACTGATCCAAACTCCAACCATAGATAGACTGAGACCAGACACCAGAGAATCTGAGAGCAGCCAGCCCAGCAGAGAGGAGACAGGCATAGAAAAAAAACAACATGAAAAACTCCAAAATAAAAGCGGAGGATTTTTGGAGTTCTGATGAACATAGAAAGGGGAAGGGCAGAGCTCAGGCCCTGAGGCGCACATGCAAATCCCGAAGAAAAGCTAATCTCTCTGCCCTGTGGACCTCTCCTTAATGGCCCTGGTTGCTTTGTCTCTTAGCATTTCAATAACCCATTAGATCTCTGAGGAGGGCCCTTTTTTTTAAATCCTTTTTTCTTTTTCTAAAACAATTACTCTAAGAAGCCCAATACAGAAAGCTTCAAAGACTTGCAATTTGGGCAGGTCAAGTCAAGAGCAAAACTAAGAGAGCTCTGAGACAAAACGCAATAATCCAGTGGCTGAGAAAATTCACTAAACACCACAACTTCCCAAGAAAAGGGGGGTGTCCGCTCACAGCCATCATCCTGGTGGACAGGAAACATTCCTGCCCATCGCCAGCCCCATAGCCCAGAGCTGCCCCAGACAACCCAGTGTGACGGAAGTGCTTCAAATAACAGGCACACACCACAAAACTGGGCGTGGACATTAGCCTTCCCTGCAACCTCAGCTGATTGTCCCAGAGTTGGGAAGGTGGAGCAGTGTGAATTAACAAAGCCCCATTCAGCCATCATTTCAGCAGACTGGGAGCCTCCCTACACAGCCCAGCAGCCCAGAACTGCCCTGGGGGGACGGCACTCACCTGTGACATAGCACAGTCATCCCTCAACAGAGGACCCAGGGTGCACAGCCTGGAAGAGGGGCCCACTTGCAAGTCTCAGGAGCCATACGCCAATACCAAGGACTTGTGGGTCAGTGGCAGAGACAAACTGTGGCAGGACTGAACTGAAGGATTAGACTATTGCAGCAGCTTTAAAACTCTAAGATCACCAGGGAGATTTGATTGTTAGGGCCACCCCCCCTCCCTGACTGCCCAGAAACACGCCCCATATACAGGGCAGGCAACACCAACTACACACGCAAGCTTGGTACACCAATTGGACCCCACAAGACTCACTCCCCCACTCACCAAAAAGGCTAAGCAGGGGAGAACTGGCTTGTGGAGAACAGGTGGCTCGTGCACGCCACCTGCTAGTTAGTTAGAGAAAGTGTACTCCACGAAGCTGTAGATCTGATAAATTAGAGATAAGGACTTCAATTGGTCTACAAATCCTAAAAGAACCCTATGAAGTTCAGCAAATGCCACGAGGCCAAAAACAACAGAAAATTATAAAGCATATAAAAAAACCAGACAATATGGATAACCCAAGCCCAAGCACCCAAATCAAAAGATCAGAAGAGACACAGCACCTAGAGTAGCTACTCAAAGAACTAAAGATGAACAATGAGACCATAGTACGGGAGACAAAGGAAATCAAGAAGCCCCTAGAAGAGCATAAAGAAGACATTGCAAGACTAAATAAAAAAATGGATGATCTTATGGAAATTAAAGAAACTGTTGACCAAATTAAAAAGATTCTGGACACTCATAGTACAAGACTAGAGGAAGTTGAACAACGAATCAGTGACCTGGAAGATGACAGAATGGAAAATGAAAGCATAAAAGAAAGAATGGGGAAAAAAATTGAAAAAATAGAAATGGACCTCAGGGATATGATAGATAATATGAAACGTCCGAATATAAGACTCATTGGTGTCCCAGAAGGGGAAGAAAAGGGTAAAGGTCTAGGAAGAGTATTCAAAGAAATTGTTGGGGAAAACTTCCCAAATCTTCTAAACAACATAAATACACAAATCATAAATACTCAGCGAACTCCAAATAGAATAAATCCAAATAAATCCACTCTGAGACATATACTGATCACACTGTCAAACACAGAAGAGAAGGAGCAAGTTCTGAAAGCAGCAAGAGAAAAGCAATTCACCACATACAAAGGAAACAGCATAAGACTAAGTAGTGACGACTCAGCAGCCACCATGGAGGCGAGAAGGCAGTGGCACGATATATTTAAAATTCTGAGTGAGAAAAATTTCCAGCCAAGAATACTTTATCCAGCAAAGCTCTCCTTCAAATTTGAGGGAGAGCTTAAATTTTTCACAGACAAACAAATGCTGAGAGAATTTGCTAGAAAGAGACCTGCCCTACTGGAGATACTAAAGGGAGCCCTACAGACAGAGAAACAAAGAAAGGACAGAGAGACTTGGAGAAAGGTTCAGTACTAAAGAGATTCGGTATGGGTACAATAAAGGATATTAATAGAGAGAGGGGAAAAATATGACAAACATAAACCAAAGGATAAGATGGCTGATTCAAGAAATGCCTTCACGGTTATAACGTTGAATGTAAATGGATTAAACTCCCCAATTAAAAGATATAGATTCGCAGAATGGATCAAAAAAAATGAACCATCAATATGTTGCATACAAGAGACTCATCTTAGACACAGGGACACAAAGAAACTGAAAGTGAAAGGATGGAAAAAAATATTTCATGCAAGCTACAGCCAAAAGAAAGCAGGTGTAGCAATATTAATCTCAGATAAAATAGACTTCAAATGCAGGGATGTTTTGAGAGACAAAGAAGGCCACTACATAGTAATAAAAGGGGCAATTCAGCAAGAAGAAATAACAATCGTAAATGTCTATGCACCCAATCAAGGTGCCACAAAATACATGAGAGAAACACTGGCAAAACTAAAGGAAGCAATTGATGTTTCCACAATAATTGTGGGAGACTTCAACACATCACTCTCTCCTATAGATAGATCAACCAGACAGAAGACCAATAAGGAAATTAAAAACCTAAACAATGTGATAAATGAATTAGATTTAACAGACATATACAGGACATTACATCCCAAATCACCAGGATACACATACTTTTCTAGTGCTCATGGAACTTTCTCCAGAATAGATCATATGCTGGGACATAAAACAAGCCTCAATAAATTTAAAAAGATTGAAGTTATTCAAAGCACATTCTCTGACCACAATGGAATACAATTAGAAGTCAATAACCATCAGAGACTTAGAAAATTCACAAATACCTGGAGGTTAAACAACACACTCCTGAACAATCAGTGGGTTAAAGAAGAAATAGCAAGAGAAATTGCTAAATATATAGAGACGAATGAAAATGAGAACACAACATACCAAAACCTATGGGATGCAGCAAAAGCAGTGCTAAGGGGGAAATTTATAGCACTAAACGCATATATTAAAAAGGAAGAAAGAGCCAAAATCAAAGAACT
Source organism: Choloepus didactylus (assembly GCF_015220235.1). Classification (NCBI taxonomy): domain Eukaryota; kingdom Metazoa; phylum Chordata; class Mammalia; order Pilosa; family Megalonychidae; genus Choloepus; species Choloepus didactylus. The sequence continues at coordinate 69,621,306 of NC_051323.1, forward strand.
AATGGATCAACTGAAGAAGCTAGAAAATGAACAGCAAACCAATCCTAAACCAAGTAGAAGAAAAGAAATAACAAGGATTAAAGCAGAAATCAATGACATAGAGAACAAAAAAACAATAGAGAGGATAAATATCACCAAAAGTTGGTTCTTCGAGAAGATCAACAAGATCGACAAGCCCCTAGCTAGACTGACAAAATCAAAAAGAGAGAAGACCCATATAAACAAAATAATGAATGAAAAAGGTGACATAACTGCAGATCCTGAAGAAATTAAAAAAATTATAAGAGGATATTATGAACAACTGTATGGCAACAAACTGGATAATGTAGAAGAAATGGACAATTTCCTGGAAGCATATGAACAACCTAGACTGACCAGAGAAGAAATAGAAGACCTCAACCAACCCATCACAAGCAAAGAGATCCAATGAGTCATCAAAAATCTTCCCACAAATAAATGCCCAGGACCAGATGGCTTCACAGGGGAATTCTACCAAACTTTCCAGAAAGAACTGACACCAATCTTACTCAAACTCTTTCAAAACATTGAAGAAAATGGAACACTACCTAACTCATTTTATGAAGCTAACATCAATCTAATACCAAAACCAGGCAAAGATGTTACAAAAAAGGAAAACTACCGGCCAATCTCCCTAATGAATATAGATGCAAAAATCCTCAACAAAATACTTGCAAATCGAATCCAAAGACACATTAAAAAAATCATACACCATGACCAAGTGGGGTTCATTCCAGGCATGCAAGGATGGTTCAACATAAGAAAATCAATCAATGTATTACAACACATTAACAAGTCAAAAGGGAAAAATCAATTGATCATCTCAATAGATGCTGAAAAAGCATTTGACAAAATCCAACATCCGTTTTTGATAAAAACACTTCAAAAGGTAGGAATTGAAGGAAACTTCCTCAACATGATAAAGAGCATATATGAAAAACCCACAGCCAGCCTAGTACTCAATGGTGAGAGACTGAAAGCCTTCCCTCTAAGATCAGGAACAACACAAGGATGCCCGCTGTCACCACTATTATTCAACATTGTGCTGGAAGTGCTAGCCAGGGCAATCCGGCAAGACAAAGAAATAAAAGGCATCCAAATTGGAAAAGAAGAAGTAAAACTGTCATTGTTTGCAGATGATATGATCTTATATCTAGGAAACCCTGAGAAATCGACGATACAGCTACTAGAGCTAATAAACAAATTTAACAAAGTAGCGGGATACAAGATTAATGCACATAAGTCAGTAATGTTTCTATATGCTAGAAATGAACAAACTGAAGAGACACTCAAGAAAAAGATACCATTTTCAATAGCAACTAAAAAAATCAAGCACCTAGGAATAAACTTAACCAAAAATGTAAAAGACCTATACAAAGAAAACTACATAACTCTACTAAAAGAAATAGAAGGGGACCTTAAAAGATGGAAAAATATTCCATGTTCATGGATAGGAAGGCTAAATGTCATTAAGATGTCAATTCTACCCAAACTCATCTACAGATTCAATGCAATCCCAATCAAAATTCCAACAACCTACTTTGCAGACTTCCAAAAGCTAGTTATCAAATTTATTTGGAAAGGGAAGATGCCTCGAATTGCTAAAGACACTCTAAAAAAGAAAAACGAAGTGGGAGGACTTACACTCCCTGACTTTGAAGCTTATTATAAAGCCACAGTTGCCAAAACAGCATGGTACTGGGACAAAGATAGACATATAGATCAATGGAATCGAATTGAGAATTCACAGATAGACCCTCAGATCTATGGCCGACTGATCTTTGATAAGTCCCCCAAAGTCACTGAACTGAGTCATAATGGTCTTTTCAACAAATGGGGCTGGGAGAGTTGGATATCCATATCCCAAAGAATGAAAGAGGACCCCTACCTCACCCCCTACACAAAAATTAACTCAAAATGGACCAAAGATCTCAATATAAAAGAAAGTACCATAAAACTCCTAGAAGAGAATGTAGGAAAACATCTTCAAGACCTTGTATTAGGCGGCCACTTCCTAGACTTTACACCCAAAGCACAAGCAACAAAAGAGAAAATAGATAAATGGGAACTCCTGAAGCTTAGAAGTTTCTGCACCTCAAAGGAATTTCTCAAAAAGGTAAAGAGGCAGCCAACTCAATGGGAAAAAATTTTTGGAAACCATGTATCTGACAAAAGACTGATATCTTGCATATACAAAGAAATCCTACAACTCAATGACAATAGTACAGGCAGCCCAATTATAAAATGGGCAAAAGATACGAAAAGACAGTTCTCTGAAGAGGAAATACAAATGGCCAAGAAACACATGAAAAAATGTTCAGCTTCACTAGCTATTAGAGAGATGCAAATTAAGACCACAATGAGATACCATCTAACACCAGTTAGAATGGCTGCCATTAAACAAACAGGAAACTACAAATGCTGGAGGGGATGTGGAGAAATTGGAGCTCTTATTCATTGTTGGTGGGACTGTATAATGGTTCAGCCACTCTGGAAGTCAGTCTGGAAGTTCCTTAGAAAACTAGATATAGAGTTACCATTCGATCCAGCGAATGCACTTCTCAGTATATACCTGGAAGATCGGAAAGCAGTGACACAAACGGATATCTGCATGCCAATGTTCATAGCAGCATTGTTCACAATTGCCAAGAGATGGAAACAACCCAAATGTCCTTCAACAGATGAGTGGATAAATAAAATGTGGTATATACACACGATGGAATACTACGCGGCAGTAAGAAGGAACGATCTCGTGAAACATATGACAACATGGATGAACCTTGAAGACATAATGCTGAGCGAAATAAGCCAGGCACAAAAAGAGAAATATTATATGCTACCACTAATGTGAACTTTGAAAAATGTAAAACAAATGGTTTATAATGTAGAATGTAGGGGAACTAGCAATAGAGAGCAATTAAGGAAGGGGGAACAATAATCCAAGAAGAACAGATAAGCTATTTAACGTTCTGGGGATGCCCAGGAATGACTATGGTCTGTTAATTTCTGATGGATATAGTAGGAAGAAGTTCACAGAAATGTTGCTATATTAGGTAACTTTCTTGGGGTAAAGTAGGAACATGTTGGAAGTTAAGCAGTTATCTTAGGTTAGTTGTCTTTTTCTTACTCCCTTGTTATGGTCTCTTTGAAATGTTCTTTTATTGTATGTTTGTTTTCTTTTTAACTTTTTTTTCATACAGTTGATATAAAAAAGAAGGGAAAGTTAAAAAAAAAAAAAAAAGAAAAACTAGGAAAAAAAGATGTAGTGCCCCCTTGAGGAGCCTGTGGAGAATGCAGGGGTATTCGCCTACCCCACCTCGATGGTTGCTAACATGACCACAGACATAGGGGACTGGTGGTTTGATGGGTTGAACCCTCTACCATAGGTTTTACCCTTGGGGAGACGGTTGCTGCAAAGGAGAGGCTAGGCCTCCCTATGGTTGTGCCTAAGAGCCTCCTCCCGAATGCCTCTTTGTTGCTCAGATGTGGCCCTCTCTCTTTGCCTAAGCCAACTTGAAAGGTGAAATCACTGCCCTCCCCACTACGTGGGATCAGACACCCAGGGGAGTGAATCTCCCTGGCAACGTGGAATATGACTCCCGGGGAGGAATGTAGACCTGGCATCGTGGGACAGAGAACATCTTCTTGACCAAAAGGGGGATGTGAAAGGAAATGAAATAAGCTTTGGTGGCAGAGAGATTCCAAAAGGAGCCGAGAGTTCACTCTGGTGGGCACTCTTACGCACACTTTAGACAACCCTTTTTAGGTTCTAAAGAATTGGGGTAGCTGGTGGTGGATACCTGAAACTATCAAACTACAACCCAGAACCCATGAATCTCGAAGACAGTTGTATAAAAATGTAGCTTATGAGGGGTGACAATGGGATTGGGAAAGCCATAAGGACCACACTCCACTTTGTCTAGTTTATGGATGGATGAGTAGAAAAATAGGGGAAGGAAACAAACAGACAAAGGTACCCAGTGTTCCTTTTTACTTCAATTGCTCTTTTTCACTCTAATTATTATTCTTGTTATTTTTGTGTGTGTGCTAATGAAGGTGTCAGGGATTGATTTAGGTGATGAATGTACAACTATGTAATGGTACTGTAAACAATCGAAAGTACGATTTGTTTTGTATGACTGCGTGGTATGTGAATATATCTCAATAAAATTAAGATTAAAAAAAAAAAAAAAAAAGTCAAGGAAACCCCAAAGAACATAAATTCAAAGAAACCCGTGCCAAAGCAAATCATACCCAAACTTCTGAAAATTAAAGGGGACGAGTAAAGGGACATAAAAAGAGGTAAGTTTTTTATACTTCATACTAGTAAAATGTTGAAACCAGTAGACTGTGATAAAGTATGCATATATTATCTAATTTCTAGAGCAACCACTAAAAAGCTATACAAAGAGATACTCTTAAAACACCATAGATACATAAAAGTGGAATTTCAAAAACTGTTCAAGAAAACAACATGTGGGAATCAGAAGGAAAGAGAGGAAGAGAAAACATTCTGAAAAAAACAAATAAAAAACAAGAAGTAAAATGACAGATTTAAGCCCTAACATATAACAAATAATGATAAATATAAATAGGCTAAATACACCAGTTAAAAAACAGAGATTGGTGGAATGGATAAAAATGCAACAACCCAATTATATACTGTCTACAGGAAGCTTATTTCAAACATAATAACCTAAGTTGAAATTAAAAGGATTAAAAATGATATACCATGCAAACATTAATCACAAGAAATTAGTAGTGGCTATATGACTATCAGGTAAAGCAGACTTCAGAACAAAGAAATTACCAGTGACAGAGAAGGTTTTTAAATACTGATAAAAGGGTTAATCCAAGAAGATGTAGCAATCCCAAATGCATATACACCAATCAATAATGCTACAAAATCTGTGAAGAAAAAACTGACAGAACTGAAAAGAGAAACAGAGTGTTCTAGTTTGCTAATGCTGCCGGAATGCAAAACACCAGAAATGGATTGGCTTTTATAAAAGGGGGTTTATTTGGTTACACAGTTACAGTCTTAAGGCCATAAAGTGTCCAAGGTAAGGCATCAGCAATCGGGTACCTTCACTGGAGGATGGCCAATGGTGTCCAGAAAACCTCTGTTAGCTGGGAAGGCACGTGGCTAGCATCTGCTCCAAAGTTCTGGTTTCAAAATGGCTTTCTCCCAGGATGTTCCTCTCTAGGCTGCAGTTCCTCAAAAATGTCACTCTTAGTTGCACTTGGGGTATTTGTCCTCTCTTAGCTTCTCCAGAGCAACAGTCTGCTTTTAACGGCCATCTTCAAAGTGTTTCTCATCTGCAGCTCCTGTACTTTCTTCAAAGTGTCCCTCTTGGCTGTAGCTCCTCTTCAAACATTCACTCTCAGCTGCACTGAGTTCCCTCTGCCCCTCAACTCATTTATATGGCTCCACTGATCAAGACCCACCCTGAATGGGTGGGGCCACATTTCCATGGAGATATCTCATCAGAGTTATCACCTACAGTTGGGTGCAGCGCATTTCCATGCAAATCTAATCAGCACCAAAACGTCTGCCCCACAAGACTGCATCAAAGAATATGGCTTTTTCTGGGGAACATAACACATTCAAACTGGCACACAGAGAAACAAACAAATCCACAATTACTATTGGGGATTTCAACAACCATCTCTCAACAACTGATACAAAAACTACCCAGAAAATCAGCAGAGATATAGAAGAACACAAAAACACCACTCATCAGCAGGATCCAATTGATGCTTATAGAACACTACATAAGAGCAAAGAACACACATTATTTTTCAGTTCCCATAGAATATGTATCAAGATAGAACAAATCCTAAGCCATAAAAATCTCAATAAATTCAAAGACTTGAAATCATTCAGAGTGTGATCTCTGACTACAATGCAATCAAACCAGAAATTGGTAACAGAAAGGTAAACGGAAAATCTCCAAATTCTTGGAAACACCTCTAAATATCCCTGGGTCAAATAAAAAGTCTCAAGGGGAATTTAAAAACACATGGGAAAAGATGAAAATCAAAATAAAATATTTCAAAATTCTTGGGATATAGATATACAGTTTTTAGAGGGAAATTTATGATAGTGATTGCTGACATTGGGAAAGTGGAAAAGTTTCAAATCAATAATTCTACTCAAAAAATTAGAACAAGAAGAGCAAAATAAACAGAACTCTAGAAGAAGAAGGGTAATAATTTTAAAAATCACTAATCATTGAAATTGAAAACAGGAAAACTATAAATAAAAGTTAATGAAAAAAGCTCATATTTGATTAAATCAATAAAATTGACATGCCTCTAGTGAGATTGCCAAAAAAATAATAATAAAGAAAAGATACAAATTACTGCTACCAAGAATGAAACAGGAGCTATCAGAATAGATGTGACAGACATCAAAAGTATAATTTGAAATACAATGAAAAATTTAACAAGCATAAATTTGACGACTTAAAAGAAATGGACCAATTTCTTAAAAACCACAAATGACCCAAACTCACACAATAAGATATATATAATTTGAGTACTCTATAAATTAAGAAAATTTAATTCATAATTTTAAATTAATTCATAATTTATAAATGCCCCATGCCCTAAACAAATCTCCACACTCAGATTGTTTCACTGGAGAATTTTATCAAAAGTTTAAAGAAAGTTTACACCAATTCTATACACTCTCAACCAGAAAATAGAAAAAGATGACATGCTCCCCAGCTCATTATATGAGCTAGTATTAATCTGATACCAAAAGCAGACAGATAATACCAAATACTACAGAGTGATATCCCTCATATCATTCTGTAAAGTGTCAAAAATTCTTAACAAAATATTAGAATATAGAACTCAGCAATAAATGAATATACATATTTTTATATATATCATGACCAAGTGGGATTTATTCCAGAGATGAAAGGTTGGTTCGATTTAATATAACAGGCTAAGGAAGAAAAATCAAATGATAATATCAATCAATGCAAAAAGAGCATTTGACAGGATTCAATACCCACTATGATGAAAACTCTTGGAAAACTAGGAATAGTTTTGATTTTAATCAAATTTGATTTTAAAAAAATCAATTTGATTTTTAAAAAATCTATTAATAAAAAAGCCAATAAGCAAAAACCTACAGCTAACATCATATCTAATGGTGAAAAACTGAATGCTTTCCTCCTGAATCAAGAACAAGACATGGAAGTCCTCTCTTACCACTTTTACTCAACAAACTGTTGGTAGTTCTAGCCAGCACAAGAAGGCAAGGGAACAGAAGGCATACAACTCAAAACTAAATAAATAAAATTGTTCCTATTTGCAAGTGACATGAGGGTTTATGCAGAAGAAATCTTAAAACAAAACAAAACAAAACAAAACAAAAAAAGCCCTTGAACTAATAATTGAACACAACATGGTTGCAAGATACAAGATGAAAACACAAAAATCAATCACATTTGTTTGTATAGACAATGAATATGACTAAATTGAAATTAAATATACAATAAAAGTTAAAATCAATCAAAAAATTGAAATACTTAAGTTTAAATCTAATAAAATGTGTATAGAACATGTATGCTGAAAACAATAAAATACTGAAGAAAAGAAATTAAAAATTAAATAAATGAAGAGACATAACATTTTCATGATTTGGAAGACTCATATACTAAAGTTGTCAATTCTCCCAAAAATGATATAAATATTTAATGCAATTCCTATCAGAATCCTAGCAATATATTTTGTAGATGTAGAAAATCTTATTTTAAAACTTATATGGAGATGCAAAAGATCTTGAATATCTAAAACAACTTCAAAAAATAAAAATAAAATTCTGCTCTTATCAAGACTATTATATAGCTATAGTAATCAAGACTGTGCATATTTACAGGCAAACAAATGAACCTTGAACTAAATTTCACACCTTATAGAAAATTAACTCACAGTGGGTCATAGATTTAAATGTAAACTGTGAAACTGTAAAATATGTAAGAAAAAAAACAGCAGAAAATTTGTGTCTTCATTGAAGTCTTAACATAATACCAAAAGCACAATCATAAAAGAAAAATATTGATAAATTAGACAACATTAAAATTGAAAACTTTTGCCCTGTGGAAAAAAAACCTTGTAAAAGAAATAAGAAAAGCTATGTATTGGGAGAAATATTTGCAAATCACATATATATAGCAAAGGACTCATATCTAGAATATTTAAAGAAGTTGCTAAACACAACAACAAACAAACAATCCTATATGAAATTTGGAAATAGAGAATAGAAAAACATTTGAGACAATAAATTTAAAAAAAAAAAAGGTTCTTCGAACAAATAAAATTGACAGACCTTTAGCTAGACTGACAAAGAAAAAAAGAGGAGATGGAAATAACTAAAATCAGAAAGGAGAATTGTGGTATCACTACTGACCTTGCAGAAATAAAAAGGATTATAAGAGAATATAACAAACAATGTACTCCCCAAAATTAGATAATGTAGAAGAAATGTAAAAATTCCTAGAAATACAAATTACCTAAATAGACTCAAGACGAGATAGAAGACCTCAACAAACCTATAGCAAATAAATCAATCCTCAAAAAATTTCCACTGTAGAAAACTTCAGGATCCAATGGCTTCGGTGGTGAGTTTTATCAAAATTTTAAGAAGAATTAATATCAATCCTTCTCAAAGAATTCAAAAGGTGGGAATATTCCCTAATATAAGGCCAATGCCTGGTAAAGACATCACAAGAAAAGGAAATTTCAGAATGATTTCCCTTATGGATAGAGATACAAAAGTCCTTAACAAAATACTAACAAACAAAATCTAACAGCATATTATACACTGTGACCAAGTAGAGTTAATCCCAGGAATGCATGGTTGGTTCAACACATAAAAATCAATCAATATAATACACTACATAAAGAGAATGAAGAAAAAAACCACAGTATTAATATATGCAGAAAAGGCATTAGATAAGATCAAGCGCCTTTTTTGATAAAAACACACAGAAAAGTAGGAATAGAAGGAAATTTTGTCAATATGATAAAGGCCATTTGTGCAAAACCAACAGCTAAGATCATGTTCTGATTTCAAAGACTTCAAAGACTGAAATCTTTCCCCCTAAGATCAGGAACAAGACCAGGATGCCTACTTTCACCACTGCTATTCATTATTGTACTTGAAGATCTAGCTAGAACAATTAGGCAAGAAAAGAAATAAAAGGTATATAAAGAAGAAAGGAAGAAGTAAAAATATCTCTATTTGCAGTTGACATGATCTTATATAGAGAAAATCCAAAGCAATCCACAAGAAAACTGAGAGCTAATAAATGAGTTCAGCAAAGTGGCAGAGAGCAAGATAAACATGCAAAAATTTGTTGTGTTATTTTATATAGGAATGAACAATCTGAAAAGGAAATTAAGAAAACAATTCCAATTTACAATAGCATTTTAAAAATAAAATATCTAGGAATTTATTTAACCAAGGATACAAAAGTCTTGTACACTGAAACCTACAGAGCACTGCTGAAAGAAATTAAAGAAGGCCTAAATAAGTGGAAGTTCATTCTGTGTTCATGAAATGGAAGAGTTAATATTGTTAAGATGTCAATATTACTGAAAACAATACACAAATTCAATGCAATCAGTATCAAAATTCCAGCAGCCTTTTCTGCAGAAGTAAAAAACAACAACAACAACAAAATGATCCTCAAATTCATATGAAACTGCAAGGGGCCCTGGATATCCAAAACAATTTTTAAGAAGAAGCAAGTTGTAGGACCCATGGTTTCTGGCTTCAGATTGTACTACAAAGCTACAGTGATATAAACAGTGTGATACTGGCCTAAAGATAGACAAACAGACCAATGGGACAGATCGAAAGACCAGAAATAGACACACATATTCATGGTCAGTTGATTTTTGACAAGGATGCTAAGTACATGCAGTGAGAAAAAAAAATAGTCTCTTCAGCAAATGGTGCTGGGAAAACTGGAAATCCACATTCAAAAGAATGAAATTAGATGCCTACCTCACACCATATAAAAAATCAATTCAAAGTGGATCAAGGACCCAAAAATAAGAGCAAATATTATACAACTCATAAAGCATAACATAGAGAATAATCTTCATGACTTGGGTTGTGGCAATAGATTATTAGATATGACATCAAAAGTATGAGCAACTAAAGAAACAACAGATGAATTGAACTTCATCAAAATTAAACACTTTTGTACATCAAAGAAAATTATCAAGAAAGCAAAAAGACAACTAAAGAATGGGAGAAAATAGTTGCAAACCATAATCAGTAAGGGCTTAATATCCAGAATACGTAAAGAATTTTTACAATACCACAATAAAAAGACAAACAATCCAATTTAAAAATGGGCAAAGAACTTGAATAGATATTTCTCAAAGAAAATATAGAAATGATCAATAAGCACATGAAAAGATACTCAAATCATTAGCCCTTAGGGAAAAGCAAATTGAAACTACAATGAGATACCATTTCGCACTTGCAAGGATGGCTCATTTTTTTAATGGAAAGTAATAGTGTTGGAGAGGTTGCAGAGGAATTGGACCTCTAGTGCATTGTTGGTGGGAATGAAAAATGGTGTAGCCACTGTAGAAAGCAACAAGGTTGTTCATCAAAAAGTTAAATACAGAATTATCATATGACACAACAGTTCCACTTTTAGGTATATATCCAAAGAAAATGAAAACAAGGCCTCCAACAGATCCTTGCACACCAATGTTTATAGCAGCATTATTCACAACAGCCAAAAGGTGTAAACAACACAAGTGCCCAATTACGAATGAATGTATAAACAAAATGTGGTACAGACACACATTGGAATATTATTGAGCCATAAGAAAAAATGAAGTTATGAGATATGCTGCAATATGGAAGAACTGTGAAAACATTATGCTCAGTGAAGTAAAACAGGCTTATAAGGACAAACATTGTATGATATCACTTATAAGAGATGACTAGAAATAGCAAATTCACAGAGATAGAAAGTAGATTAAAGTTCCGGTTTGCTAATGTTGCCATTTTGCAAAACACCAGAAATGGACTGGCTTTTATAAAGGAGTTTATTTGGTTACAAATTTACAGTTCTGAGGCCATAAAATGTCCAAATTAAGGCATCAATAAGAGGATACCTTCACTGAAGAAAGGCCGAATACATCTGGAACACCACTGCCAGCTGGGCAGGCAGGTGGCTGGTGTCTCATGGTCCTTTGCTCCCGGGTTGTATTTCAGAATGGCTTTCTCCAAAATGTCTCTGGGTATCTCTTAGCTCCTCTCTCTCAGCTTCTGTGTGTCCTTACTTGTTCTCCCAGGCTGTTTCTCTCTAAGCATCTGGGGGTCCTCTCTTAGCTTCTCCAGAGAAAACTCTGGGCTAGCATCTCCAAATGTCTCCAGACATCTCTAAGCTTCACCAAGCATCTGTGTCGGCTTTTGAGTTCCGTTAAGTGAATCAATCAGGACCCACCCTTAATGGGCGGGGTCCACACCTCCATGGAAATAATTAAATCAGAGTTATCACCCACAGTTGGGTGAGTCACATCTTCATGGAAACACTCAATCAAAAGTTTCCACCCAATAAGATTGGGTTAAATGATCATGGCTTTTGTGGGGGACATAATATATCCAAACCAACACAAGAGGTTACCAGGGAATGGATGACCGGGGGCAGGGGGGTGTTTGTTTGTAAAGAGAAAAAGAAAAAGAAAAAAAGAAAAGAAAAGGGAAAATGGGCAAATAATCATTCCACCAAAGAGGGTATACACATGGCAAATAAATTCATGTTTGAAATCACTAGTCATTGGGGAAATGCAAATTAAGACTAGGAGATATCACCACACACCTATCAGAATGCCCAAATATATATATATATATATATGAGAGTGTGTGTGTGTGTGTGTGTGTGTGTGTGTGTGCGCGTGTACATATAGACAACACCAAATGTTGGCCAGGATGCTGAGAAACTGGATCTCTCATACATTGCTTCTGGCAATTTCTGGTGGTCACTCAGGAAAATAGTTTGGCAGTTGCTTAAAAACAAAAATACATTTATATTCAACATAGCATTTGCATTCCTGGGCATTTATTCTGGGGTCATAATAACATGTCTACCCAAAATCCTGTATATGATTGTTCATAGCTGCTTTATGTGTAAAGGCCAAAGATTGGACACAACCAAACTGTCTCTCAAAAAGCGAATGGTCAAATCAGTTGCTACAACTGTACCACCGACTACTACTCAGCTACAAAAAGGAGAAACTATTGATACACGTCAGACTTCAATGGCTTAAGGCCTTTAGGCTATGTGAAAAAAAAAAGTCATTCTCTAAAGGTCACATGTTATATGATTCCAATTATATAACAGTCTCAAAATGACAAAATTATAGAGGTGGCAAACGGATTAGTGATTGCCAGAGATTTGAGATGGTCGGGTGGGGGTGGGTGGAAAGGGGTGAGTGTAGGTCTAAAGGGTTAGCATGAGTGAGATCTTCTGAGATGATGGAACAGATCTGTATCTTGATTATGTAGGGGTTACAGGAATTAACTGACATAGAACTATACACATCCAAATGTCAAAGTTTAAAAAATAATAATAATTACTCTTACCCTTCAATACCTTTCTAACTGAGCTGCCTTCTTGTTTATAAAAAGAAATGAGTAGGGTAAAAGTGATGGGAACATTTTAGACCTCTAGACCAGTGATTCAGAGATGTCCCTAGAGCATATCAGTAGCAACATCAGCAGCCCGTGGGTACTCAATAGATTTGCAAATACTCTCCCTACTTCTGCTCCACTGAATCAGAATCCTGGGAGTTGGGAGTCTGTGCTTTGTTAAGCCCAACAAGTGATTCTGATGCATCTAAAATTCGAGAGCCACTGCTCCAGGGCCGCTGAGTCCCAAACTTGACAGACATCATAAATATGATTTGAGGAAAGCCGCATTCCCCTTGTATGTTCATATTCATGGCCTATGGCATGTGAAAATTTCATGTGTCACACATTCTAGGCTCAGAAGACTCCTTCATATGATTGTATATTCAAAGTTATTAAACATTAATGTTGAGCATTTCAAAGTTCAGAAAAGCAAAGTCACTAAAATTAATTCCAATTTTATACTGTTCATTCACTTGGTAGTTCCAGATTTATTGAAAACTCGAACAAGTTAAATTTAAGATCCCATCTAGGTCAAAGTGCCATTAAATAATGAAAAATATGAGATTATAATGCTGTACTGGTTTGAATCTATTATGTACCCCACAAAAGGGTACATAATAGGGGGCAGACCTAATAGGGGGCAGACCTATTGTGGGTGGGATCTTTTGATTAGGTTGTTTCCATGGAGATGTGACATACCCAATTGTGGGTGGTCCTTTTGATTAGATTATTTCCATGGAGATGTGACCATACCCATTCAAGGTGGGTCTTAGTTAGTTTACTGGAGTCCTTAAGAGAGCTCAGGGACAGAGAGAGAGTTCAAAGCCTACACAGACCCAGACGCTTTGGAGATGCAGACAGAAAGACATTTGGAGGTGTTTAAAGAGAAAATGCCCAGAGACATTTTGGAGAAGCCACTGAAACCAGAACCAGGAGCGAAGCTAAGAGATGAAATCCAGAGTTTGCCGCAGAGAAGCCGTGCCAGTTTGAATGTATTACGTGCCCTCAAACGCCATTATCTTTGATGTAATCTTGTGTGGGCAGATGTTATCAGTGTTGGTTAGATTGTAATTCTTTGAGTGTTTCTTTGGAGATGCACCCCACCCAGCTGTGGGTGATAACTCTGATGAGATAAATTCCATGGAGACATGGCCCCACCCATTCAGGGTGGGCCTTGATCAGTGGAGCCATATAAATGAGCTGACAAGCAGAAGGAACTCAGTGCAGCTGAGAGTGAACTTTTGAAGAGGAGCTACAGCCAAGAGGGACACTTTGAAGAAAGCACAGGAGCTGCAAATGAGAGACAGTTTGAAGATGGCCATTGAAAGACTCTTGCTCCAGAGAAGCTAAGAGAGGACAAATACCCCAAGTGCAACTAAGGTGACATTTTTGAGGAACTGCAGCCTAGAGAGGAACATCCTGGGAGAAAGCCATTTTGAAACCAGAACTTTGGAGCAGGCGCCAGCCACGTGCCTTCCCAGCTAACAGAGATTTTCTGGACACCATTAGCCATCCTCCAGTGAAGATACCCAATTGTTGATGCATTACCTTGGACACTTTATGGCCTTAAGACTGTAACTTTGTAACCAAATAACACACCTTTTATAAAAGCCAATCCATTTCTGGTGTTTTGCATGCTGGCAGCATTAGCAAACTAAAACACCTCCACAGAGACTGCTCACTACAAAATAGTGACCCAACCATATCAGCGGTCCTTGTTTGTATACAAATGGTGAACAAAGAAAATGCTGGATTTCAGGATGGTATATATTTTGAAAAAGTGTGATAGGAGCAATCCTGTTAGATAAAATAATGGAATTCTACAAAGGCCAGAAAGGGGAAATGGAAAATATTCAATGACAAATTAGTGTATGTCCAAGAGTTAGGAGTGTCAAATACCAGTAAGTGCACTCACAGCAGATAAAAGTCCACACAGATAAATAAGGAGGTGCAGAGAGTAATCAATGGGAAAACAGACAAACAAGTGAAATGTAAAACACATGTAGAAGTAACTGAGAGGATTATAGAATGAATTCAAGTATAAAAAGCATATAAGAAAAGCAACAGTGTAAATATGGAAGGGAGACTGTAGAAGAGTTTAGACAAATAGAACATTTTTCAAAGAACTTAGGGACAAGAGGTAAGAATATGAGACAACAGAACATTGAAAGAAAGGGTCAGGTAATTTATTGACAAAATGGTGGAATCTTAAAAATTAAACATACTCTTTAGTTTATTTTTCAAAAAAAGTTAAGAGAGTAGGTGGAAATGTGATTGTGTCTGAAATAGTGACCAAGGAATTAGGAAATATGAAAGTAAAGAAGTTTCTCTAATTTTTTTTTTCTTTTACTTAGGAGATATCAGTCATTGTTAAATCTTAGCTATCAGAAAAAAATGTCAGAGTATAAATTTTTGTCTATGAAAACAAAAGTAGTTTATCTGTACCTTAAGCTTTGAACTATGGTTATTAGTTTACATTCTGTTTATGCTTTTTATGCTTGAGTTGAAATGTCCCATTTTGAGACATACGTGCATGTGTTTGCATAAATTTATATGTGTATGTGTTTTATATATATATTATATATATATATTATGTATATATATATATATAATGTATGTATGTATTTAATTCAGCCTAACAAATCTGATTGCTTGATTGGACATTTTAGGGAAGTTTTGAAACAAATTGACAGGGAGGATTTATAGACATAATCTACCTTTAGAAAGCCTTTATATACACTATGCTATAAAAACAAGTACCAATCCACAGGGTCAATAAATATATCATTAACCATTGTCAGTGAAATGGATGAACTGGAAAGAAATGAGGATAAAAGGAAAACATGAGTGATTTCAGCCTATTCCAAGTTTAAGAATGATTTCAAAGGCTAAACATGCTGTGGTCAGTAAAATGGCATCAGGGGAAATTTTGAGACAGTGATGAACATGGTGTTACTATTTTTTTTTAAAAAAAGAGACTAAACCTTCTGCAGGAAAACAACTAGCTTCTTTCAGCTCCACTGTATTTTTAAGATTTGTTTAACACTCCTGAGTCACTGGAAAGTGTTCTGAAACACTCCTTAACTTAATCTGAAAGTTAAGAAACCAACTCAAGATTTCATTAAAGTCCTAGAAGCAGAGATTTAAGAACCATAAGAGAGATGTTTGAAACACTTATTGGAGAAAGGAAAACTCTTCTCACACTGATATCTCTCCAAACAGAGACAGGAAAGCAATCTGGTTATAAATATCACAGAATTTACTCCTCCTTATCTGTTATAATTCGTGTATGCTTATCTCTATATTTTGAAGAATACATAAAGTCAAAATTCAGATTAGTTAAATAACACACCCAAGGTTCCACAGCTGGTGCAGGGTGGAAGGTAAATTTCAGGTACTTGGACTTCAGATCCCATATTCTGTCTACCATACCCCACTGCCTTTGTAGAGATTAGAATTTGGTAACTTTCTGCATGAAAATCTCTGAAGTTAGATGAAATTTACGACACTTTGGATGGGGTATAGAAGCCTATAATTCAATGTCCCCTTGTGTTTCATAAATTTACATCACAGATTGATAATATTATTTCGAAGGTTCAAATATGCTTTGATTTTTATCAAGGAGAAATCAATTTCATCTTAGAATATTTCTAATTATATTTTTCTATGGCCTGAACATGTTAAATAATGTTATCAGTTTTCCTTCAATACCACCCATTTTCACATTAATTTTAAGAAGGTCTCCATTAAATTTGGGCATCTGTGTACCCCCCAGCCGTGCTTCTTAACCTTTTCCTGCTGAAGGAGACAACATTATGGAAGTGGTGGCTTGGGGGGTCCTACTGTCACAGGCACTTTTTCTTTAATTTGCCTAATCATCAACATAGACCATTGTAACATCTATTGTCACTACCGATAAGCTCAGTAATTTTACTTTCTATATTCTTTTTTGATATTGTACTATTAAGTTCCTATTTATTCTTAAGCTTCCAAACTTGCATCTCATACACGTACACACTCCTTTTCCAAACCTGCTGCTTCCCCCACACCTGCACTGTCTCCCATATATTCTTCTTTCATCAGGACTATTAAAACACAACTGCGGGGGGCGGGGGATGGGGCGAGGCGCTGATACCAGAATGTTACCTGCAGGGTGGGAGGGGCCAAGTATTTTGCCTTTGAGAGGCCTGGTTAGCTTCTGAGGGACTCAAGAGCATATTTTAATTGTTTTTTTTTTTTTCTTGGCCCAGAAAAATTTACCACACCTCTTCTCTCCGATTGCTCAGCCTGCAAGCGATTCTATTTAGATTTTAGTAGTAGTTGTTCATTATGTCTGTTCTTTGCCTGACTTTTTGGCACGTATCATGCAGGCCATGGTTCTGAGCCTTCATGTAGAACTGCCACTGCTTTGCAAAGCAGCAGCTGTGTGTGTGTGTGTGTGTGCACATGCACGCACTCGCTACCTTGACTGCATGAGGATTATAATCTTAGGCCCTTGCAGGATACCGGATGCTCCCCTTTTGATCTTACTGCCAGGAATGAACGATGGCACCTGCTTTAGCTGCTCTCCTCATCAGTGTCAACCATCCTACATGGGCCAGTCATGTCATTAGCCTGATGTTTTCAGGGAACAGGTCTAGAGGAGAAGAAGGAGGCAAATGTGCAGAATGAGAGCACCAAGTAGACACCTTGAATCTGGGTTGAGGATAGATAGAACCTTTAATTACTGAGTATTCTGCTTTTGATCAGAGCTAAAGCTTAGGCTAACACCAAAAATGAAAGGAAGAACTCTTCCTGTTTGTTTTTCTGAATGCAGGAAACTGGCTTGTGCATTGTCAATATTAAATCACTTTAAAAACACCTAACCTTCTCTCTTCTTATCTGCATAAAATTCTCTGTATATGCAAGGCAAATATTTTTAAGGATATTCTGGATTTTTAAGAGAGCATGCTCAGTATATTGTTCAATAGATTTTTTACAGGCCAGATATTTGTCATGAAAATTGCTGACACTGAAATGACACAACATTGGTAAACACCTCTGTAATAATGTGAAGATGAAATGGGGAGAAAACTATGGCTTTGCTCTGACTTTGAAGGAAAAGCAGCTGCCACCCCACCCCCACCATCAACCAGCACTAGCAAATGAAAGTGATCAGCATATGCTTCAAAAAATGAGTATGGTTTTCAATTCCCACCGATGTCATTTCTGAAACACTTGGCATAAGACCTATGTGACGGGTGGCTGTTATTTTGTTTTACCCACTCTGAAAATTACAGAGAGAAAAATCACAGGCTGGTATCAGGTGTCCAAATCTTCATCTCAAAGGGTGAATCATGAAACTATTATAAAAAATGCATCCTGCTGCAGTGACAGCTGTCATCCCAAATCTACCCAGTTCAGAGAGTCATAGTGACAGTCATTAATGACTTAAATGTGAGATTGGGTTGTGGTGTTTAACGACATGGACAAGAAACTTAAAAAAAAAAAAAGTTACTGAAAGTAAAACATCACCCTGACGATAATGGGAAAACCAGCCTAGGGGTATGAGATCATTAAATAATTTTGAAAAATATTGTATATTGATACTACTGTGTAGTTTTAGGGCATCTGTCCTAGTTGTGAGTAGGTAAGGTTTGAATTGAAGGGACTACTCATTTTGCTACTGTGGTTTTAGATTTTGGGGGATCCCTTCTTATTGCATTTTCAGAAAATGTGAAGAAATCCCATTATGACAAACACAAAAAGCCATAGAATTTCAGAAGAGCAGAAGAGTGTCAGAGATCATAAAGTTAACTGTTTTATAGGCAAGGAAACTGAGGTTCAAAGAGAAGGTAAATTTCTAGCTTGTATTTCCACAACCAGTTGGTTGCAAAGCAAGGGCTGGAACTTACCAGCTTTCAAGGTTTTGTTTGGTTTTTGTTTTTGTTTTTTGGTAGTGAGTCAAATATTATTTTAATAATGGAGGAAAAGCTTGTGGTTTAAAAAAAATGTTCTTGAGTTTTGCTCTAATAAGTTCTACTATATTAGGCTTTTACCTGCAAATGTTTAGTGCCTTTTGAATTACAAGAGAAAACCCAGAATTCTGTTGATTTGCACCCTGGTTTTTGAAGTGAAGGTCAGAAACTGCAAAACTGCATCTCCAGAATAGACTCCCATAAAGTTAATCACAAGGATAAATGAAAAAAGAGTTAGGAGAATCCTCTTGTATCAAAGTGAATATCAGAATGTCATGGTATAAAGACTTCTATGTAGAATACCACAGAGTAAAACACTATGGCATGTAAAAAACACAAAATAGAATTGGATATATTTTTTTCCTATAGCACCCTGAAAATGCTTTCTCATATTCCCAGGGCTTTGACGTCTTCAGAACTTGAGAGGTCATTGACTTTCAGAGATAATTTACCTTTCCTAACTCTGTTGGAGTCTTTTGAAAGCACATCCGGGTCTAGAACTCACCATTCATCCTCTGGTCAGCTGTTTATCCAACAGCTTCTAGAAACAATAAGAGCTGTAATAAATCACAGACTTTTGATGATACAGGAGAGAAAAGAAGCCTCGTGGAGCTGGATAGATTAAGGATTCCTGCATGTAACCAGGCGTTCTTATTCTTTTATTGTTTCTACCTTCAAATTCCAAGTGTTTATTCCCCCTCAAGCTGGTTTCCCAAGATCACTTGTCAGTGCACACACACACGCGCACACACACACAGGAAACCAAGAAATCACTTTTTTTTTTTAAATCTACACTGTGATCTTTGAATTAAACCATTTGAACATGAGATATGTGAGATCTGGTTCCATAGGGTTTATTAGAGTAAATTGTTTTAGCAAATATGTCTGTTCCATTTGATTCTGAAGAATAATTGGTTAATGAGAGAATGATTACTTTGTTCAGACATGATTACTGAAAAAATGTTTCATCCATATGTTGCTGAATAATGGGAAATTCTCCAGTGAAAGGGGGACAATGATTAGAAGAAATAAGATGGCTCAAGAAAATATTCTCCAATGTGTTAGTAAAAAAGAAATTTTTTTTTTAAAACAGGCCAACTTTAAGTATAGAGTTTCTTTGTATAAGCCTGGAAGTTTAAAATGTCTAATAGGATTAAACCATTCATTTTAAAAGGACTAGGTGGGTTTCTTTGTGTTTTTTTTTTTTTTTTTTTTTTTGAATCAAAGAGCTGTGGCTTCTTCTGATAAATTATGTGACTGTAACAGCTGTTTGCTCTCCTAATATCCTTTGTGTAGCCTAATGTTATTCAGATTATGGCATTAAATACTTTTGAAAATATTCATCAACATTTTTTATTAAGGGCCCTTCACCAGAATATGAACACATGACAACTTTATAGGTTTGAACAGGAAGATAGAGGGCACTGTAAATTTATCCTTTTACTTTTAATTTTAAATGGTCTGTGACAGCAAAGTGACTACTATTTCACGTTGCAAATTTCTCAAAAATTAGTTAAAGTCAAACAGGAGAGTATTTCATTTGTCTCAATAGAGATTTTTTGGTTATCTCAGTTGCTACATAAAAGCCTGAAGAATAAAGCTTGCTCTCATCCCCACCTCATACCCAAAGGGAACAAAAACAATCCTCCAGTTTCAGTTTCATACAAGTAATGCCAAAGTAATTGAATTCTTTAAATTCACATGTGGATTTTTTTCTGCTAATGAATAATCCAGTATTTATTTTATTTTATTTTATTCATTTTATTTTATTCCTTTATGCTCTATGAGCAAAACATGAACATAAGATGAGCATCTTTGAGTAAAGCTGAAAATAGTAATTGAATAAGATGACAACAAAACATAAAGAACAAAATGTTATAGGCACCCACTTAGAGCAATTCACTCTGCCTGTGAATCAGGATGGTTTGGCATAGTACAAGCAATTTCAAAGTATGAGTAGGAGTCGATCGTTTTCCCAGGTCAACAAAAGGCAACCCAGGTGTGTAGTACAACACGTTCAAAGACACACAGTCATTCAAGGTTGCGGCATGTTTCAAGAGGCGGAGAGTTCAACATAACCATGACATAGCTCTGTGGAGTTTTCATAGTTAATATTTATGTTTGCAGTGCATGAAACAATTAGAAGAAGAGGTCTGGAGCGCATTAAAACAAATGAGGTGTCAGCAGTGTATAGATATTAATTGATATCATAGGACATAATATGGGTACCTGGGATGAAGAGAAGGTAACAGAAGATAGAATCTAGGGGAATTCCAGTACTTAAGGTGGGGCAAAGGGGAAGACAGTGAAATCAACAAATAGGAGAATCAAAGGACTAAAAGAGAATATAGAGGAAACAGTGTGCATAGAGAGAAGGAAGATCCAACAGTATCAGCCAAGAGAAGATATCACAGAAAACAAATAATGAAAATACACCACTGAATCTGGTAACTTAGAGGTTAATAGCATTATTACCAAAGAATTTGAAGAAGCCCACCAAAATCTTTGACGCTACTCCCATCAAAAGTTGGAATCTATGCCCCTTCCCCTGGAAGTTGTGCTCGGTGACCAACAGAGTATGGCAGAACCAAAGCTCTGTCCATCTCCAGATACAAGCCTTATGAAACTGGCAGTATCCACTTCCTGTTTCTTGAATGCTTGTCTTAGCACCCAGACATCATCCTTAGAGCATCATGATACAAGGAAGGCAGAGAAATCTGTGTAAGGGACAAACACTAATGTTGCAACAATGTGTCAACCTTTGGTAGAAGGTCTTCCAGCCACCACTTTAGTCACCCCAGCTAATGCCCTATGAAACAAAGTGAAATGTGCCATTGGAGCCTTGCCCCAGTTACAAACTCATGAGCAAAATAAATATTTGTAATTTCTTTAAGATAGTAGGTTTGGAATGGATTATTATGTAGCAATAGCTGGAATAGCTGATGACACATAATGTCTTTTCATATAGACTGGAGTGAAGACAAGGAGTGAAATAGGACCATGGTTTTAAGGAATGTAGGGTTGACATGAACATTTGTAATGATTTATTAGTCTTTGGTAAGTTTATAGAAGAATATCTAGAAGAGGGAAAGATGGAGTATACAGGAGAGAGTTGCTATTATTCAACCACTGAAAATGAAGGAGGCAAGGAAGTAGGAAGGAATAGAATCTGGAACACAGGTGATATGCTTAGCCTGGGAAGGAAAGACTAAGAATAAACTTTTTTTTTTTAATCCATTCCTGTGGGTGTAGACCTATTATGGGTGGGTCCTTTTGAGATGTGCCCCACCTCATTCAGGGTTGGTCTGGATCCTCTTTCTGGAGTCCTTTATAAGAGGATAAAACACACACAGAAGCTAAGAAATGAAATTAAGAGAAGCTCACAGAGAAATGCCCTGGAGACACTATGAGAGGACCCACAGAAAACAGAGGAAACCACTGAAGTCAGAAGCTGGAAGCAACAAAACCCAGGAGAGAAGGGACCAGCAGATATCAGCCACGTGCCTTCCCATGTGACAGAAGTGTCCTGGATGCCAGCAGCCTGTCTTCAGAACCCAGGTATCATTCTGTTGATGCCTTGAGTTGGACATTTTCATGGCCTAAGAAGTGAAAATTGTAAGTTAATGAATCCCCATTGTAAAACCCAACCCATTTCTGGTATATTGCATTCAGGCAGCTTTAGCAAACTGAAACAGGATGTATCTTTAAGAAAACAGACACAACCATTTGTGAAAGCTAGGACATAAAGTGGTTTCCTTCCATTGTTATACAAGTGAGATTTTCTGGGATATCAAGATAATAAAGTCATTATAGCATTAAAAAATATTAAAGACTTTGACACACCCAAAGATGACTCTTAGCAACAAATCCAGAGTCTGCAAATGATTTCAAAAGATCCAGAAACCATTTGCACAGAGTGAAAACCTCTTAGAAACTCTAAGTTCAGGTAACTAGGAATTCTTAGCAAGTGAAGGAAAAAGAACTCAGGGATGTTTAATGTACCTCCAAGAGGGGTCAGCAAACTATGGCTCATGGATCAAACCTGGCCTGCTTGTTTTCATACAACCAGTGAGCTAAGAATATTTTTACATTTTAAATGGTTGAAAAATACCAAAACATGAATAATATTTTGTGATGCACAAAAAGCATATGAAATCTAAATTTCAGTATCAATACATGAAGTTTTAAGGAAACACAGTCGTACTCACTTATTTACCTATTTTCTGCAGCTACTCTTGGGCTACAACAGCAGAGTTGAGTAGTTAAAAGAGTGACCCTATGGCTTTCAAGGCCTAATATATTTCTAACTGGCCCTTTATAGAAACATTTTCCAGTCTCTAACGCAGAAGAGTCTTTATTTCTTTTCTTTCATTCTTGTTTTAAGCTAGATTCATTTCCTGATATCTTTTCCTTTGGAGCCAAGTTTGATTAACATTAAGTATGTTTATTTCAGAAAAAGGAATGGTAAATTTGGGGTGGTTATGGATTTCTCTCTTTCAGAAAACATTTGAAAAAGACGCGGGCTGTTAGTTTTTGTCTGCCACGGGGGTGGTAGCTCCTCAGCAGCTGCTCAGACTCTAAGCATAGGCTTCTTGTGGAAACATTATATTTTTAAACCATTTCACAAGTATTTATTGAGTGTTTCCCTAGGCAGTGGGGATGTGTGACTTGGAAAAGGACCCCGGAACCCCTGCCCTCATGCAGGGTTTGTTCATGTGGGCAGATAAGCAATAAGACAGCAAACAGAAGAGCAAGCAAGAGAAGTACGGTTTATGATAAGGGGAATGTAGAAAATGAATGGGGGTGGGACAGTGATTTGTCTGGGAAAGGGGAGCTTATGAAGACAGGGAAGGGTTCGCTGTGGAAATGGGACTTGAGCCAAAGCGCGAAGGATAGGAAGGAAGCAGCAGTAGAACACAAAGCCAAGGGAAGAGCGTGCCAGGCACAGGAAACAGGCACGACAAGGTCTGCAGGCCAGGAGGAGGCCTCTGGCATTTGCAGAAGAGCAAATGTGTGGATGAGATTCAGGGGGCAGGGGGAAGAGGGACAGAGAGACTGAGGAGGACAGACAGGTACAGAGGGGTCAGATATTAGTTACTGCCTCTTAAATCACAGTCAGAATTTAGGATTTTATTCTAAAAACAGTGGGAAGCAATTGGTAGGTTCTTATATGGGGTTGGGTGTGTGTGACATGTGATTACATTTCAAACGAGCATTGGTTGCCATATTGTCCATTGACTTTATGGTTGCAAAAGTGGAAGCAGACACCAATGGGGGCTATTGCAGAAGTGCAGGCAAGAAATGATGCAAGCTTGGGCAGTACAGATAATGACATTTGGGAAAACATGAGTTCTATTTTGGAGGTAAAGTCGTGGATGTAAGCTATAGAATGACTATAGAATAAATCAAAACTTTGAAAATGATTCCAAGCCTATTCAACCTCAATCTAATGAGAAAAAAGTCAAGCCATCATGGACAATAAACTCAAAGACTTCAATATCAAGAGAAACAGTGAGAGGTGGTTGGGTGGAGGACAGTTATCAAAGGGAAGTTCATATTAAGGTGAAGATGAAGCAAGAGAGGATTGGGGGAAAAGTTCAGTCCTCACTGCCTGGAAACACAAAGACTTGAGAATGAAGATAAAGGACTCCGAATGGGGCCCTCTGCATCTTAAACAAATGGCAACTGCAGTGGATGCTACGGAATACGCAGTCTGCATCAAGAGGTTTAAAAAAAAATAAATCCTTACATAAATATATCACTTTGAAGTAAAAAGTAAAACCAGGCACCTTTTGTTTTGAGAATAGCCCCAACGAAGAAAAATAACCACTGGTTTTTTGGTTTTTGTTTTGTTTTCCCAAAAAAAGACTTGAAATTGACAGCGGAGGCAGAATCTTCTGGACCTGATGATCACTGCTGTACCCTGGCTAATGTTAAATCACATTGTTTGCAAAGTTAGAAAAATTTTAAATACAAGAGTTCAACTTTTCCAAGCTAGAGGCAGGCTGATTTCACCAGGTCTGATGCCAATCCAGTGGCTGGCAGGATGCTTGCAAGGCGATTAGCAGAGAAGAACATTTGTTGACTGGATGACCTGAAGCTGGGGAGGGGTTGAGTCCCCAATGCACTTAAAAAAAACTCTAATATGCTTTAAATGTGGGTCAAGGTTTAAATATCCCACGCCTAAGTAACTCTGAGTTGTGGTATCTTTATATTATGATACATATATCCTTTTGTAAATTTGAAAAACTATAAAGGAAAAGCAAGGGTTTTATGCTTGTAAAAAGGGGCACAAGATTCAAAAAGAAACCCTAATCTAACACAGATTCCTCCTTATACCATAAGTTAAGTGAAAACCAAGTCATTAAGTGACTTGCCTAACATCATAAACACAGTGGCACACCCAGTACCCCAATCCAAGAGAAAGGAGCTCCCACCCAGAGCTAACTTCTGAAGAACACAGAACAGAACAACAGGACACAGAACAACAAGTCTCAGTGGACACACCAAGGTTAAAAGAGGACTGATATTTAGCACTGTAATCACCTTCATTGGGGACAAAAAAAGAGTAAATCAGGACTCTTAAAATGTTTCTCTTCCAATGCCCACAGCCAGGAAAGGTAACTCTTTCATTATTTCATATTTTACTCTTTACTTATAACATTAAAGGGCTTGCAAATGTAGGGAACCATCTTCAAGTTTTTCAAGATGATTTATGTTAAAATTCTAAACGGAAAGCTCATGTCTGATCCTTGTTTTATCCACATCTTTTTTTTTTCCTCCCATCATCACAATATGACAGGATAAACTCTTTTATTGCAGCAGCCTTTTTTTGGTTCAGCAATATGCTTAATGTTTTGTTTATAGTAAAAAGGCTTAAAATGCTATTTTTCTTCTCTTTATTTAGAAGCAATCAGTCTCCCCCTCAATGAGCTCGTACTATCGGCAACCCATATCCAGATTTATACCACATCAGCTGTGTGGGAAAAACACAGGCATTGTTTCTTTTTTTCGTAAGCAAAGTAGTATTTGCCAGTTAAATCCCCAGGTAGTTAGCTTTCAAACAGTCAGATATAAAATTAGCAAATGAAACATCTGTTCCTCACTATTATTTTATAATCACATTAATTGGCAGATGTCTTTAGGTAACAGAGAAAAGCGTATCAGCCGTTACTTGGATTTCCGTGGGGTTGTGCTCGTGGCCACTGAACATCACGTGTTGAAGAGACCTCTCGGCATGAGACAAAGTTGCACTGGACTCGGTGAGTTGCTTCACTTTCTCCCGATTCAAAACCACGTGACATTACAGCCAACTGCCCAATGACAACTGTAAACGTGATGCCCCAATATGTGCCTCACTGCTGCCAGGTTTGGTTTTTCAATTATCATGTAGTTTGCACAAAAGCGCTGTGCCAATTCAATTACTGCCTGATTAATGGAGTGTTGCAGGTTTATTTCAGGGGTCTAGCAGTCTATTAATAAGCATATTGGGGCCTGTACTCTACTGTTTTGTCCTGATATGCTTTGAAAAGTCCCCAGTGCAATTAAAAAACTCTAATATGCTTTAAATAGTTATTTGAGAAAACACATCCAGACTTTTTTAAACTCCTTGGGGATTTTTAAACATCCAGATTTATTATAAGGCATTCTAAAGTTCCTTTAAAAACACATTCCTCTTTCCTCTGTTAGGTTCTGGAATTTATCTGTACCAGACAAGCAGTTCTACATTGAGCAGTAGAGCTCCTCTTCCCTGGATCTGGGGAAGGAGGGATTCTTAGAAAAGATCACGTTTGAGCGTTTTATTGAGTGGTTTCCTTCCTTAGTATCTTCTGGAGTCTGCTTGATTTAGGAAACTTGATCAAGCACTCAATCCAACAGTGATCTTTCAAAGTACGTAGAAGGAGTTCTGTTAGTATTCAGTAAAAGGAAGCAAGTACTAGGCTGAGTTGTGAACAATATTGAAATATTGATTTCTTGACCTTTTTTTTTTGGCTGGAGAAGGTCAACCAAATGCCCTTGACTGGACAAATAAAGAGCCATCACTTAGCGGTCTCTGAGTTTGCTACTTTTATGTAAGCACACAGGTGGACAAGGTAAAATACAGACTCTATCATTAGTCATAGCAAATGCCAACTGTAAATTCAAGATATTGGAGATAGTAAGTGAACTAGTTTCTTTCAGTAGAAGACTCAGGCCAAAGGACAATGGGAATGAAGACTAAATTGGGGATTGTTGCTGCATTCTGGGATAAAGATGTGAATTGTATCTTTGGCAGCAAGGAACACTCAGCATGTCATGGTGAAGACAATACTATAGGGATATAGATTTGTTCACGTGTAATGTAACCAGAAGTTAAAGAGAGTAGGAAAGAACAGTGGCCAGTCAGGAGGCCGTTTCAAATTTAGCACTAATATGATGGGAAATGAAAAATGTGGATGCCAGATGGTGGATTTTCCACTTAAGTGACAGCATATTAAGATGTGTCATATGTTGCCTACTAGCTTACAACCTCAGTGTTACCAACTACAGGATGGGAATGATGATATAACTCTTCCTGAAGTCCCAAAGACTTCAGAAAAAATAATGGATTATTTGCAGTGAGTGTCCTCTTTGATGTGAAGAATACTACATCATATGCATCCCATGCACACAAATATTTCATGGAAATGATCTTATAACATTCCCCACACATGGCAGAACTCTGATTATTTTTGTGAATAAATAACATATACCACCTTGGGTTCAAAGGATTTAAGTTCTAACTCTGTGCAGCACTGCTCTAGAGTAAATACAAAACAATAATGTGGATACAGTTTCCTGTATTCGGTTAGTCCATACAATGATTAACCTAATAATCGCTGTGACAAGTGTGTGCACAAAACCCAACACTTATGTGTTAAAAAATTACATCCACACATTGTTGAGTTTTCCAGGCTCCCTGAATCATTGTGCCTCAAAACTATTTGCAGGAGACTAATAGGTTCAGTGGCCAACTATCTCATATAAACCAGTCCCACGTTTGTGTATTTATTCATCCACTCTTGCATTCATTTATTCAACTTATATCAGTGGGTAACTATGTGAGATACCACGCTCAACATTATATGTGTTCCAAGTATTATTCTTAACCAACGTGATGCTTCATTACTCTTTATCCTATATCCATTAGAGGATATCAAGGTAAGTATTATTTCCTGAGAAATGAATCAACCATTATTCCAAAATCTGTTTTTATCATAAGATACAGAAGGACAGGCAGACGAATGAATGTCTTCATTTTCTATAATTCAGAGATTACTAAATGGGTTAAAGAAATCTCTCCTTCCATAAATGGCCATTTACTATAAGATAACTTCAGGATAAGAATATGCCAATTTTTGAGTCATTTGCATCTTTACAGTGCTACGCTGAGGTAAGGAAAAGGAAATTTTGATGTCCTAAGGAAAACTGTAGCATTATGAATTATACATTTTATAGAACGGGGAATAAAGTCTAGGTCTATCATTTTGAATATCAACTTTCTGCCTTGTATTGTTGTTATTTGTTTCTGATTCAAACCCATCGCTAACTTTCCCTCCTGGACGGGGAGTGACTATCCTGACCCCATCCGCAGGGAGCGAGAGGACAGGAAGCATTTGCTGCTACGCAGTGAAGGGAAAGCAAGGCCATGTGCCTCACGCCGCCAGTGGTGAAGGAACCAAATCAGACCATGGTTGGCTCCAGGGCAGGAAGCTCCCACGACTTCACGACTGCCAGGGATCTGAAGCACTGGAAGTTAGGGAAAAAGAAAACAAGGCCCTTAGGGATGAGTGAATAACTTGGGAACACTGGGGTAAGAACTCACAAGTCAGTATTTCCAACCCTGAAATGCTTCTTTATTTCATCCTCCATGTTCTGATATATTGCACGTATATTTACATAGTTGAAACTGAACATTAGGATTATAAAATGGCCTGACCTATTTTTTAAACTCACTGTGCAAACCCCCAAAGTACATTAGCCATATATTTCCCAATCTGAACTCTTAAAACTCTAAACCTATAGAGAAATTTATTCCATATGCTTCAGTTAAATGTGAATAAACATGCTCCCCAAAATATATAGTTTTCACACTTGTGAAATTTAAAAAATAAGTAGAGAAAAGGTCTTTTGAGAATGGTTGAAATGTATTGAAAAATGACTTAAAGATATTCTTTCATTTTAGAACAAACACTATGTGATTTGAAAAACATTTCCTTTATAGTTAACCCATTGTTGTTACAGGGAAATTTAATTTTCAAAACGTGTTTTTCTAATAAAGGAAAGTAGAGGCTGTGCAAACAAACAACTTGGTTAAAATAATCAGTGTCCAGAATCACCAGGAAAATAATGAGAATTTCAATAATGTACAGGGGATCATCTGACCAGTAAATAAATTTGACTTTTAAAAAGTTTCATTGTTGTTCCTAACTTACAAATCTTTTTAAAAATTTATTTCAAAGCATAATATTGAACTCTTCCAATTGGCAAACAGTTTCACCACCCTTGATAAACTTGATTAACTATTTCCCTCCAAAATAATGTTTTACAATTTTTAATTTTAATATTTATGTCAAGTCTTTGTAACAATATTTTTAGCATCATTTAGAAAATAATTTGTCAGTTATGTTACAAACAATAATTATTTCATCTAAAGTTAGATACATTTCTTATGTTGTTTTGGATGTTTTTTATATTGTTTACTTTGAAAGTCATTAATGGATTTCTCTAGTCAAATGATCATAAAATTTTTAATAATTATCATTATCTTAACAAATACCTGCCCCATTTCCCCTAATGTAGTAAAATATGAAGGCATCAATATATAATAAGCTTTCTGATTATTTTCTGTTTTGAGTCATTGTTAGGAATATTGAATTCTACATTTTTCAAATTAAAAGATGAAGTTTTATTGTATAAACTTAAAAAAAAGTAAAAAATTTAAAACCAGTCAACCAAACAATAGCCAAAAAGAAAACAAACCCTAAGCATTTCTGTGAAATTTTCCCCATGCTGAAGATGAAGATAAACACATTTCTATTTTCCACTAAATGCCAAGTTTCAGCCCAGAGAGAATGTTTATGGTTCAGATACGAAACTTCTGAAACATAAATGTGAAGACAACCTTAACTACAGTGTTGCAAATGCAGTGTTGTAATTTTATATGTTAATCTATCAATGCACAGCATGTGCAAACATATGTTTATAGACAGGGAGACAAGAATATACAAATGAGGAGATAAAATCCTTGTATCTCATTTGATGCTGTATAATTTCTATCAATTTATGAATGTTTTGTTTCTGTGTTATGATTTCATTTGAAGTTGACATCGTGCAACTTGTGCTTATTTGCAAAGGCCTCATCACGAACATTCCCAAAACTGGTACTGCCAGTCTGCTCAGGAAGTAAGGGAGACACTGTGCCCGCCGGGGCCATTAAAGGCAGCACTGGGAAATCAGTATATTGTGCAATGGGAAACTTCTCTTTCTCTCTCTCTCTTTTTTTACTTTTTTAGTAGGCAGCACAGGTATGCATTCAATTTTATGAGCACATCTGGTTTATCTACATTTCTAAATTTGGCCCTCAGGGTTCGGCAGAAATTTGTGGAAAGAGAAAGATAAAACGTTGCTTTAACAGTCTTCCTCTTACCCACCAAAGGGAGCTGAGTTCCTTTGCTAACCATTATGAAACTGAAACGAAATTCAAGGACAAACCAAACAAGTTGTTTTCTGAAGAACCCCCCCTGTGCAAAAGATGGCTCTCTGCTGGTGACATGGCGCCCACTACATGGTCCTCAGCCAAAGATTAAAGAGGGTCTGAGGCTGTGCTTGATTCTCTTCTTGTTTTTACTCAAGTTACAGTAAGATTTTGCAAAACACTTAGGTGAGGTACATATAGAATTAGCAGATGGCTTTAATTTTCTTTTGGGATAGTGAGGCATATTCCAATTTTCTTTACGAATGTAATGGATGAGTTTTAGGAAGGGTTAAAATTCTAAATTTAATTCCAATAGTTTCAGACAGAATATGAAATTACATTATTAAAAATGAGTATCGAGGTTTTTAGAAGTTTATGAAAGAAAGCTTTAGAAAGCATATGGTAACATGGGGTAAATTTTTTTAAAAAATTATATTTCCAGAAGATGGTAGCTTGGGGCTAAAATTCTTAAAATTTATTTTATTTTCCTAGAAAAATGTCTACTATCTTTAAAGTTGATCCGTGGATTATTTTTCCAAAATAAATTTAGCTTTTTTCTGATTTTAAAGAAATACATATGCATGAACAATTTCAACAAAAACATAATCCTTAAATCATGAAGAATCACATAATAATAGAATTACATCATTCAATCACCACACTAACATCTTTTTGTCTAACCTATTTCCCATGGAAATATACACAATATACACTTTTTAAAACAAAAATGGAATTATAGTATCTATATTTTTTATCTTCATTTTTCACTTGCTATGTGAAAAAACTGTGTGTGTGTATGAGAGTGTGTGTGTGTGTAAACATACATATATCTCCAAGTTAGCCAAGATAGATTTACATTCTCAATTTTATTGTCTGAACAGAAATTTATTTTATAGAGATATGGTTAATTAAACAGTCCTCTATTGTGGCATATATAAGTTGTTTTCAATGTTTTGCTTTCATAAACCAGGATGTAATAATCTGGTATTTCTTTTTCATTAGGAAAGTATTTATTGTTCATTCCTGTTTTCATCTCTATTTACTCTGTTTTTATTTGTCCATTATTTCTAATAAATTATTTGCCTTTTTCTTATTGGTTTGAAAGAGTTCTTTAAATCTAATGTTAATACTATTTTATCTGCTATATATACCTATTAGTTTTCTTAACTTACTTATGAGAAACATTGGTTTAGAAAATGGAATATATATATATATATACACACATACATATATATATATATACACACACACACATACATATATATATGTGTGTGTGTGTGTGTAAAATCCTTGATTGGTATTTGAGGTTACAAAGGCAAATTAGCTTACCTAAGACTATTCAGTAAGAGGAGAAGGGGACCAGGAATAGAGTCTTAAGAAACTATAATTATTAAAAGTCCAAAGAAAGAGATGGCATGCCCTCAAAAGAATATAAGGTCAAGAGATATGGGTGTAAAAAGTGGTACCCTACTCTGATTTATAACTGAAGACAATCATATTAGTTATTTATTGCTTCATAACAATTATCCCAAAACTTGGCTTCACATCTTAGAGCAGTTATCAGGCCATCACACACAGCATCTGAAGGTCAAGGGTTTAGGGGCTCCTTATCTGGGTGCCCCGGCTCAGGGTCTCTCACAAGGTTGCCATCCAGCACTCAGCTGGGCCACAATCATCTCACGTCTCCACTAGGGATGGAAAATCCGCTTCCAACTCACTGACACGGTTTTTGGCCTCAGGTCCTCGCTGGCTGCAGATGAGAAGCTTCAGTTCTTTGCCACTTGGGCCTCACAATAGGGTGCTCCAAGTATGGCATCTTGCTTCCCCAGAAAGAGAGATGAGAGAGGGAGAGGGCAGAGAGAGGGAGGGGAGACCAAGAAGGAAGTCACAGACTCCCTGATAACCTAATCTCATTAGAAACATCCAACACTTCTGCCATATGTTATTCATTAAAGAGTTGCTAAGTCTCTGCCACACTCGGGGGCGGGGGTTGGGGGGATTAGTCTCCACCTCTTGAAGCTGGGAATATCCAAGAATTTGTGGACATAGTTTCTAAACCTCTACACCAAGAGAAGAGAGAGTGTTGAGATGAAGAGCATGGTGATTTATATTAAAAGCTGATGAGAAGTTGAGAAAAACAGATCAATTTGGAGGTAAATTAGTGGCATTAGTAGAAGCAATTACTGTTGAATAGAAGGGACGAAAACATGTGGCATATGTTGAGATGTGAATGACATGCACAAGTGGGAGAGTTATTGCATGAGGGCTCAAGGGATGTGTCACTTGTTATTTTTAAGATGAAAGCCACTAGAAGGTGTTAAAGGGGGAGATTCAGTACTGAGGAAGAGTTGGAGTTTCTAGGGGGCCATTGGAGTGTGTGAGCTCCCTGAGAAGGTTCCGAGAATGGGATTCTGGGCATGGCTGGAGCATTGGCCTGATCTGGGAGGAGAGGCAGCAAATCTAGGCTGGATAAAGAACTGAAGAACTATCTGGACATGGAGGGAAATGTAGCTGATGGCCAGAGAATATGTAAAAGAATGTCTAAGAAGTTATGATTTAATCAAATAGAGTTGCACCTGAGCAAACAATGCATAAGCAAACTGTAATGGTCAGAGGGAAGGGTGTTTTAATCAGTCATTTGTACAAATAGTGCTGTTTCTCATGATGGCAAAGTTTGCAGCATGCAAATATACAATTAGGAAAAAGAAACATCTCATCAAGTGAAAAACTTAGTAAATGAAGGTGCAGCAAATAAATGGAAAAAATGAAAAACGGGTCTTCCATTTTTTCCCCACTGCTACATTTAGTACCAGCAGCTGCTTATTGGTCAGGGACTGGAAGGAATTCAGTGATTGGTAGTTATTTCTCCGTCATTCATGCTTTCAACTCACAGCCATTGAGCCCCTGCTATGAACAAGTCACTGTGCTCCATGCTGGGGGATGGTTTAGCCTTTAATTGAGTTAAACATTGTGCTTTCTCCCGGAAGAGACTACAGACTAGTGCTGTCATCAGCAAGCTTTTCCTAAAAAGGGCTACATAGTAAAATGTTTAGGCTTTGTGGACCATGTGGTCTCTGTCTCAACTACTCATGTGGAATTTTTGCAAATAAATTAATTTTTAAAAAGGAAAAGAGGAGGCGGGGCAAGATGGCAGACTGGTGAGCTGTATGTTTTAGTTACTCCTCCAGGAAAGTAGGTAAAAAGCCAGGAACTGCGTGGACTGGACACCACAGAGCAATCTGTCTTTGGGCATACTTCATACAACACTCATGAAAACGTGGAACTGCTGAGATCACCGAAATCTGTAAGTTTTTGCGGCCAGGGGACCCGCGCCCCTCCCTGCCAGGCTCAGTCCCGGGGGAGGAGGGGCTGTCAGCTCCAGGAAGGAGAAGGGAGAATTGCAGTGGCTGCTCTCATCGGAAACTCATTCTACTGATTCAAACTCCAACCATAGATAGACTGAGGCCAGACACCAGAGACTCTGAGAGCAGCCAGCCTAGCAGAGAGGAGACGGACATAGAAGGAAAACAACACGAGAAGCTCCAAAGTAAAAGCAGAGGATTTTTGGAGTTCTGGTGAACACAGAAAGGGGAAGGGCGGAGATCAGGCCTTGAGGCGCATATGCAAATCCCGAAGCAAGGCTGATCTCTCTGCCCAGGGCACCTTTCCTTAATGGCCCTGGTTGCTTTGTCTATTAGCATTTCAATAACCCATTAGATCTCTGAGGAGGGCCGTTTTTTTTTTTTTTTAAATCCTTTTTGCTTTTTCTAAAACAATTACTCTAAGAAGCTCAATACAGAAAGCTTCAAAGAATTGAAATTTGGGCACATCAAGTCAAGAGCAGAACTAAGAGAGCTCTGAGACAAAAGGCAATAATCCAGTGGCTGAGAAAATTCACTAAACAACACAACTTCCCAAGAAAAGGGGGGTGTCCGCTCACAGCCACCATCCTGGTGGACAGGAAACACTCCTGCCCATCGCCAGCCCCATAGCCCAGAGCTGCCCCAGACAACCCAGTGTGACGGAAGTGCTTCAAATAACAGGCACACACCACAAAACTGGGCGTGGACATTAGCCTTCCCTGCAACCTCAGCTGAATGTCCCAGAGCTGGGAAGGGGGAGCAGTGTGAATTAACAGAGCCCCATTCAGCCATCATTTGAGCAGACTGGGAGCCTCCCAACACAGCCCAGCAGCCCAGAACTGCCCTGGGGGGACGGCACTCACCTGTGACATAGCACAGTCATCCCTCAACAGAGGACCCGGGGTGCACAGCCTGGAAGAGGGGCCCACTTGCAAGTCTCAGGAGCCATACGCCAATACCAAAGACTTGTGGGTCAGTGGCAGAGACAAACTGTGGCAGGACTGAACTGAAGGATTAGACTATTGCAGTAGCTTTAAAACTCTAGGATCATCAGGGAGATTTGATTGTTAGGGCCACCCCCCCTCCCCGACTGCCCAGAAACACGCCCTACATACAGGGCAGGCAACACCAACTACACACGCAAGCTTGGGACACCAATTGGGCCCC
The DNA here is from genome assembly GCF_015220235.1 of Choloepus didactylus. NCBI lineage: Eukaryota > Metazoa > Chordata > Mammalia > Pilosa > Megalonychidae > Choloepus > Choloepus didactylus. The sequence continues at coordinate 69,656,205 of NC_051323.1, forward strand.
ACAAGACTCACTCCCCCACTCACCAAAAAGGCTAAGCAGGGGAGATCTGGCTTGTGGAGAACAGGTGGCTCGTGGACGCCACCTGCTGGTTAGTTAGAGAAAGTGTACTCCACGAAGCTGTAGATCTGATAAATTAGAGATAAGGACTTCAACTGGTCTACAAACCCTAAAAGAACCCTATCAAGGACAGCAAATGCCACGAGGCCAAAAACAACAGAAAATTATAAAGCATATGAAAAAACCAGACGATATGGATAACCCAAGCCCAAGCACCCAAATCAAAAGACCAGAAGAGACACACCTAGAGCAGCTACTCAAAGAACTAAAGATGAACAATGAGACCCTAGTACGGGATATGAAGGAAATCAAGAAGACCCTAGAAGAGCATAAAGAAGACATTGCAAGACTAAATAAAAAAATGGATGATCTTATGGAAATTAAAGAAACTGTTGACCAAATTAAAAAGATTCTGGACACTCATAGTACAAGACTAGAGGAAGTTGAACAACGAATCAGTGACCTGGAAGATGACAGAATGGAAAATGAAAGCATAAAAGAAAGAATGGGGAAAAAAATTGAAAAACTCGAAATGGACCTCAGGGATATGATAGATAATATGAAGCGTCCGAATATAAGACTCATTGGTGTCCCAGAAGGGGAAGAAAAGGGTAAAGGTCTAGGAAGAGTATTCAAAGAAATTGTTGGGGAAAACTTCCCAAATCTTCTAAACAACATAAATACACAAATCATAAATGCTCAGCGAACTCCAAATAGAATAAATCCAAAAAAACCCACTCCGAGACATATACTGATCACACTGTCAAACATAGAAGAGAAGGAGCAAGTTCTGAAAGCAGCAAGAGAAAAGCAATTCACCACATACAAAGGAAACAGCATAAGACTAAGTAGTGACTACTCAGCAGCCACCATGGAGGCGAGAAGGCAATGGCACGATATATTTAAAATTCTGAGAGAGAGGAATTTCCAGCCAAGAATACTTTATCCAGCAAAGCTCTCCTTCAAATTTGAGGGAGAGCTTAAATTTTTCACAGACAAAGAAATGCTGAGAGAATTTGCTAACAAGAGACCTGCCCTACTGGAGATACTAAAGGGAGCCCTACAGACAGAGAAACAAAGACAGGACAGAGAGACTTGGAGAAAGGTTCAGTACTAAAGAGATTCGGTATGGGTACAATAAAGGATATTAATAGAGAGAGGGAAAAATATGGCAAACATAATCCAAAGGATAAGATGGCCGATTCAAGAAATGCCTTCACGGTTTTAACGTTGAATGTAAATGGATTAAACTCCCCAATTAAAAGATATAGATTCGCAGAATGGATCAAAAAAAATGAACCATCAATATGTTGCATACAAGAGACTCATCTTAGACACAGGGACACAAAGAAATTGAAAGTGAAAGGATGGAAAAAAATATTTCATGCAAGCTACAGCCAAAAGAAAGCAGGTGTAGCAATATTAATCTCAGATAAAATAGACTTCAAATGCAGGGATGTTTTGAGAGACAAAGAAGGCCACTACATACTAATAAAAGGGGCAATTCAGCAAGAAGAAATAACAATCGTAAATGTCTATGCACCCAATCAAGGTGCCACAAAATACATGAGAGAAACATTGGCAAAACTAAAGGAAGCAATTGATGTTTCCACAATAATTGTGGGAGACTTCAACACATCACTCTCTCCTATAGATAGATCAACCAGACAGAAGACCAATAAGGAAATTAAAAACCTAAACAATCTGATAAATGAATTAGATTTAACAGACATCTACAGGACATTACATCCCAAATCACCAGGATACACATACTTTTCTAGTGCTCACGGAACTTTCTCCAGAATAGATCATATGCTGGGACATAAAACAAGCCTCAATAAATTTAAAAAGATTGAAATCATTCAAAGCACATTCTCTGACCACAATGGAATACAATTAGAAGTCAATAACCATCAGAGACTTAGAAAATTCACAAATACCTGGAGGTTAAACAACACACTCCTAAACAATCAGTGGGTTAAAGAAGAAATAGCAAGAGAAATTGCTAAATATATAGAGACGAATGAAAATGAGAACACAACATACCAAAACCTATGGGATGCAGCAAAAGCAGTGCTAAGGGGGAAATTTATAGCACTAAACGCATATATTAAAAAGGAAGAAAGAGCCAAAATCAAAGAACTAATGGATCAACTGAAGAAGCTAGAAAATGAACAGCAAACCAATCCTAAACCAAGTACAAGAAAAGAAATAACAAGGATTAAAGCAGAAATAAATGACATAGAGAACAAAAAAACAATAGAAAGGATAAATATCACCAAAAGTTGGTTCTTTGAGAAGATCAACAAGATTGACAAGCCCCTAGCTAGACTGACAAAATCAAAAAGAGAGAAGACCCATATAAACAAAATAATGAATGAAAAAGGTGACATAACTGCAGATCCTGAAGAAATTAAAAAAATTATAAGAGGATATTATGAACAACTGTATGGCAACAAACTGGATAATGTAGAAGAAATGGACAATTTCCTGGAAACATATGAACAACCTAGACTGACCAGAGAAGAAATAGAAGACCTCAACCAACCCATCACAAGCAAAGAGATCCAATCAGTCATCAAAAATCTTCCCACAAATAAATGCCCAGGGCCAGATGGCTTCACAGGGGAATTCTACCAAACTTTCCAGAAAGAACTGACACCAATCTTACTCAAACTCTTTCAAAACATTGAAAAAAATGGAACACTACCTAACTCATTTTATGAAGCTAACATCAATCTAATACCAAAACCAGGCAAAGATGCTACAAAAAAGGAAAACTACCGGCCAATCTCCCTAATGAATATAGATGCAAAAATCCTCAACAAAATACTTGCAAATCGAATCCAAAGACACATTAAAAAAATCATACACCATGACCAAGTGGGGTTCATTCCAGGCATGCAAGGATGGTTCAACATCAGAAAAACAATCAATGTATTACAACACATTAAAAACTCGAAAGGGAAAAATCAATTGATCATCTCAATAGATGCTGAAAAAGCATTTGACAAAATCCAACATCCCTTTTTGATAAAAACACTTCAAAAGGTAGGAATTGAAGGAAACTTCCTCAACATGATAAAGAGCATATATGAAAAACCCACAGCCAGCATAGTACTCAATGGTGAGAGACTGAAAGCCTTCCCTCTAAGATCAGGAACAAGACAAGGATGCCCGCTGTCACCACTGTTATTCAACATTGTCCTGGAAGTGCTAGCCAGGGCAATCCGGCAAGACAAAGAAATAAAAGGCATCCAAATTGGAAAAGAAGAAGTAAAACTGTCATTGTTTGCAGATGATATGATCTTATATCTAGAAAACCTTGAGAAATCAACGATACACCTACTAGAGCTAATAAACAAATTTAGCAAAGTAGCGGGATACAAGATTAATGCACATAAGTCAGTAATGTTTCTATATGCTAGAAATGAACAAACTGAAGAGACACTCAAGAAAAAGATACCATTTTCAATAGCAACTAAAAAAATCAAGTACCTAGGAATCAACTTAACCAAAGATGTAAAAGACCTATACAAAGAAAACTACATAACTCTACTAAAAGAAATAGAAGGGGACCTTAAAAGATGGAAAAATATTCCATGTTCATGGATAGGAAGGCTAAATGTCATTAAGATGTCAATTCTACCCAAACTCATCTACAGATTCAATGCAATCCCAATCAAAATTCCAACAACCTACTTTGCAGACTTGGAAAAGCTAGTTATCAAATTTATTTGGAAAGGGAAGATGCCTCGAATTGCTAAAGACACTCTAAAAAAGAAAAACGAAGTGGGAGGACTTACACTCCCTGACTTTGAAGCTTATTATAAAGCCACAGTTGCCAAGACAGCATGGTACTGGCACAAAGATAGACATATAGATCAATGGAATCGAATTGAGAATTCAGAGATAGACCCTCAGATCTATGGCCGACTGATCTTTGATAAGGCCCCCAAAGTCACCGAACTGAGCCATAATGGTCTTTTCAACAAATGGGGCTGGGAGAGTTGGATATCCATATCCAAAAGAATGAAAGAGGACCCCTACCTCACCCCCTACACAAAAATTAACTCAAAATGGACCAAAGATCTCAATATAAAAGAAAGTACCATAAAACTCCTAGAAGATAATGTAGGAAAACATCTTCAAGACCTTGTATTAGGAGGCCACTTCCTAGACTTTACACCCAAAGCACAAGCAACAAAAGAGAAAATAGATAAATGGGAACTCCTCAAGCTTAGAAGTTTCTGCACCTCAAAGGAATTTCTCAAAAAGGTAAAGAGGCAGCCAACTCAATGGGAAAAAATTTTTGGAAACCATGTATCTGACAAAAGACTGATATCTTGCATATACAAAGAAATCCTACAACTCAATGACAATAGTACAGACAGCCCAATTATAAAATGGGCAAAAGATATGAAAAGACAGTTCTCTGAAGAGGAAATACAAATGACCAAGAAACACATGAAAAAATGTTCAGCTTCACTAGCTATTAGAGAGATGCAAATTAAGACCACAATGAGATACCATCTAACACCGGTTAGAATGGCTGCCATTAAACAAACAGGAAACTACAAATGCTGGAGGGATGTGGAGAAATTGGAACTCTTATTCATTGTTGGTGGGACTGTATAATGGTTCAGCCACTCTGGAAGTCAGTCTGGCAGTTCCTTAGAAAACTAGATATAGAGCTACCATTCGATCCAGCGATTGCACTCCTCGGTATATACCCGGAAGATCGGAAAGCAGTGACACGAACAGATATCTGCACGCCAATGTTCATAGCAGCATTATTCACAATTGCCAAGAGATGGAAACAACCCAAATGTCCTTCAACAGATGAGTGGATAAATAAAATGTGGTATATACACACGATGGAATACTACGCGGCAGTAAGAAGGAACGATCTGGTGAAACATATGACAACATGGATGAACCTTGAAGACATAATGCTGAGCGAAATAAGCCAGGCACAAAAAGAGAAATATTATATGCTACCACTAATGTGAACTTTGAAAAATGTAAAACAAATGGTTTATAATGTAGAATGTAGGGGAACTAGCAGTAGAGAGCAATTAAGGAAGGGGGAACAATAATCCAGGAAGAACAGATAAGCTATTTAACGTTCTGGGGATGCCCAGAAATGACTATGGTCTGTTAATTTCTGATGGTTGTAGTAGGAACAAGTTCACTGAAATGTTGCTATATTATGTAACTTTCTTGGGGTAAAGTAGGAACATGTTGGAAGTTAAGCAGTTATCTTAGGTTAGTTGTCTTTTTCTTACTCCCTTGCTATGGTCTCTTTGAAATGCTCTTTTATTGTATGTTTGTTTTCTTTTTAACTTTTTTTTTCATACAGGTGATTTGAAAAAAAGAAGGGAAAGTTAAAAAAAAAAAAAAAAAAAAAAAAAAAAAAAAAAAAAAGAAAAAAGACAAACAAGGGGAAAAAAAAAAAAAAAAGATGTAGTGCCCCCTTGAGGAGCCTGTGGAGAATGCAGGGGTATTCGCCTACCCCACCTCCATGGTTGCTAACATGACCACAGACATAGGGGACTGGTGGTTTGATGGGTTGAGCCCTCTACCATAAGTTTTACCCTTGGGAAGACGGTTGCTGCAAAGGAGAGGCTAGGCCTCCCTGTATTTGTGCCTAAGAGTCTCCTCCTGAATGCCTCTTTGTTGCTCAGATGTGGCCCTCTCTCTCTGGCTAAGCCAACTTGAAAGGTGAAATCACTGCCCTCCCCCCTACGTGGGATCAGACACCCAGGGAAGTGAATCTCCCTGGCAACGTGGAATATGACTCCCAGGGAGGAATGTAGACCTGGCACCGTGGGACGGAGAACATCTTCTTGACCAAAAGGGGGATGTGAAAGGAAATGAAATAAGCTTCAGTGGCAGAGAGATTCCAAAAGGAGCCGAGAGGTCACTCTGGTGGGCACTCTTATGCACACTTTAGACAACCCTTTTTAGGTTCTAAAGAATTGGGGTAGCTGGTGGTGGATACCTGAAACTATCAAACTACAACCCAGAACCCATGAATCTCGAAGACAGTTGTATAAAAATGTAGCTTATGAGGGGTGACAATGGGATTGGGAAAGCCATAAGGACCAAACACCACTTTGTCTAGTTTATGGATGGATGTGTAGAAAAGTAGGGGAGGGAAACAGACAGACAAAGGTACCCAGTGTTCTTTTTTACTTCAATTGCTCTTTTTCACTCTAATTATTATTCTTGTTATTTTTGTGTGTGTGCTAATGAAGGTGTCAGGGATTGATTTAGGTGATGAATGTACAACTATGTAATGGTACTGTAAACAATCGAAAGTACAATTTGTTTTGTATGACTGCGTGGTATGTGAATATATCTCAATAAAATGATGATTTAAAAAACAAACAAAAAAAAAAAAAAAAGGAAAAGAAAAGTTACAGAGGCCACCACTAACAAACAGAGCAAAACAAAACAAACAACTCAGTTCTAATCTCCCTTCATTAGGAAGCCTCCCTGACTCAATTATATGCATAAAGAACAGACATAAAAATTTGGGAGTGGTTGTGTTCAAGATTTATTTACAAAAATAGGCTTGGGTCAGACTTTGCCCATGGGCTGTAGTTGGCAGACCCCTAGATTAGAGAAGGTAACAAACACTTTCACAAGTTCATGAGTACAAAGTGCTACCTGCCTCACAGTAGACAAAACTACCAAGTTTTACTAAGAAATTTGGCATGGCAGAGAAAACCCTATAACTGAGGCTAGATAAGCAGAGTTGCACCACGAAGCAGAGATTTAGGGAAAAGACCACCCTAAGACAACCAGAATGTAAGAGCAAAAGCAGAGCTGTGGAACGAGTTGGCATTTGTGGGGAGTAATACGCAGCCTGCAGGTTGAGGAATGTGGATAGGACACAATGGAAACGAGAAAGTCACCCTTTTCCTCTACCTCTCCAGTTGTGTTTTGCGAGCAAATGTGGGTCTGATTCTTTGCAAAGGATCCTGGTTCAACCTTGACATAACATGGTGGATAGCTCCAATGGCAATACCAAACAAAATTAAAGAAAGTGATTAAAACCAACCCAGGTGTTTAGGCCAGGCTTAGGATAGACCGAAAATCAGTTCAGGAGTTTCAGACTAAAACAACAAATCTGAGTTCCCTCATGTATTAGGGTTCTCCAGAGAAACAGAACAGAGAAAGAGAGCAAGAGAGATTTATTAAAGGAATTAGTTCATTCAACCATGGAGATTGGCAAATCCAAATTCCATAAGCAGATCATAAGTGGGAAACTTCAAAAAAGGTGATTCTGAAATCTGGCACATCCAAACACTGTAGGGCAGGCTACAAGCTGGGAACTCTGATGAAGGTGAATATTCCCCAGGAGAAGAAGGCTGGCTGAAGAAAGGCAGAAACTCTTCCTTCTGAAATCCTTAGTTCTACTTTATGACCTCTAACACACTGGATGAGGAGACTTCTCTTTGCTGAGGGCAATCTCCTTTGTTGATTGTAGATGCAATGAGCCATAGATGCAATCAACTGACTATAGATGCTAATCCATCTATGAAATACCCTCGCTGTGACCAGCAGGCCAGTGCTTGTTTGAGCAAACAACTGGACACCATAACCTAGCCAAGTTGGCACATTAAATTAATCTTGGGAATAAAGAAGGACAGAACTTAATAACACTACTGATGCTGTTTGGAAAGTTAATGGTCCCAAGCTAAATTTTCTTTTATATAACCATTTTGAGTTAGTTCTTTCATCATTGGTCCATAGGGCCTGAAAATGGCAAGTGAAGTTAGAGATCATAGAGTAGAATAAGATTCTATCCTCCATGGGGTGGGCAGTGGGAATGGAGCAAAACTCTCATCCTCTACTGTATGAGGGAGAAATGGAGTTACCTCTCTGTGACTATCGAAGCTTCTTCGGGTAAAATATGGAATTTATTGGAAACCCTTCCACAGTGTCTCACAAAATACATGAAGTTGATCTACTAGTGTTGCTGGAATGTAAAACGGCGCATCCACTGTGGAAAGCAATATAGCAGTTTCTCAAAAAGTTAAATGTAGCATTAGCTTTTGACCCGGCAATCCAACTTCTAGGTATATACCTAAGGAGAGTGAAAACGTGGTTGCAAACAGATATGTGTACACCAATGTTCATAGTAGCATTATTCACAACAGTCCAAAACTGGAAACAACCTAAATGTTCATCAAAAAAATGAATGGATATGCAAAATGTAGTTACACATACACAATGGAATATTATTCAGCCTTAAGAAAAAATGAAGTTATGGGATCTGTTGCAACATGGAAGAACCCTGAATACATTATGCTTGGTGAAACAAGCAAGACACATAAGGACAAAAATTGTATGATATCATTTATAAGAAATGACTAGAAATAGCAAATTTTCAGAGATAGATTAGAGGTTATAGGGAAGGGGGATGGGAAGTGTTTGTCAAAAACAAAAAAGAAGAAAATATTTTTAACCTGGGACCTTGGGTAGCTGGGCTGCTCATAAAAAAAAAAAAAAAAAAAAAAAAAGGACAAAGTTGATCTACTACGTCTTGGAAAGCACAGGGCCAAGGCAGTTCCATCAGTGACTCAGTTTCAAATCCCTCACCTTCTACTTCTGCATCTCTTCTTTTGAATTGTTGCTTGAGGGTATACAATGGACATCTGGCTGGACGATGCATCAACTCAACCTGGGTAAGACTGACTCGTGGTCAAATCAGCTTTGCAAAACAAGGTCCCTTAGTCCAAATATTTTACCGTGCTCGCTCATCTTTTGAAAGAAGTAATTTTCAGAGAGGAATGTGGGCTGGGAAGTATATGTCAAAGTTAAAAATCAGTTGGATCTAGTAGAGAGAACTTAAATCTTTTTACCTAATGCCACTTCGTCCCCTATTGTTAGCTACAACCAGATTTTCATTAAGAATTTGGCAGATGTCCTGTGTAATCTTTTCTGTGGAAAAATAATGCCTAATTTCTACAGCAAGAATTAGTTTACCAAGATCAGATAAACCTCAACATTTTAGTGAAAACTTGAATATTTTCAGAAATAGTAACCGAGTGTCTTTATCTCTTAGGAAAAAAGTTATTGCAAAAAATGTAGATTTTATTTTGCTCAAATATTCTTAATTACCTGTATTGTACTCCCCTCCTCAATTGGCTCCAGGCTAGGAATTTAAAGACACTTCCCTTTGGTCTGCTTGAGTGTTAGAAAAAAGCTTGACTTGAAGTCGCAGAAAAAATGAATTTATCCTGTGACTTGATCACAGGCTATGAAAATTTGTCTAGTTATGAATATCATCATTTTGGTATGTATTGACTCCCAATTGCATGCCCTTCTCATTCCATTTCCTCCCTATATCTTCAGAGAATATGGGAAACTGATCTTCAGGAATGACTTGCAGGAAAACAGACTGAGTTAATATTTGGTTGTGTGTGGGCATTCCTACACTATACATTTTTATTGTAGAGAATTTACAAAAGTAGCTGTTTTAGGGAGAAATGAATGTATTACCCTGTCAGACTTTGTAATTAAAATGTAGACAGTGAGCCGTTTTCCCCATATAAATGTATCTACTTCAAGAATGGTCCTTATGAACTCTGACACAGACTAGCCATGAGTGTTGACAGAGGCACATGGCATCTCAAACATTGGCAATGGAGGCTTCTTGGAATTATAAATGCTGGCAACAGGGCAACTTATTCATTTAAATTGACTGCTGATATTGGCTCTGAATTTGTCTCCCCTATTCTCAGCAGGCTACATATACAATGTGGCCATCTGCTTGGGCTCCTAGGGGCTCCCTTGTGATCAAAAGCTGGAGTTCATGAGGAGGCTCATTTAGATGGATCAGGATATAGCAACATCACGGCTTTCACTACCAGGTTTATTTTTAGCATATCACTCATTCGAGTCAACACTATAACCAGTCAAACATGAAAGAGGCCAGAGCTATTTAAACAATTATATTTTAGTAAACTAAAATCAACCAACAAATTTCTTCCAGCAATTAAGACAATATTATACATTGTATGATAAAGAAACCTTGGCTAAAGTGAAATATTTGCTGCAGTAATCGCTCTCAACCAAAAACAGAGGGCTCATCAGTTTCTAACTAACAAGTCAATAGATGAACTAAGCATTGAAATATAGATAAGCATAAGCTATGGAGCTTTGCCACTGGCTACCTTTACCTGATTTGATTAAAATGTGTATCAGGTTTGATTGTACATGCCATGTTTGGATACGTTGAATATGGTTAAATCAAAATAGAATCACTAATGACAAGGTAAACCATATGAGACCTATTTGCCTAAAAAATTTCAACCTCACTGTCACAGCCCATAAGGGCCATGCCAGTCCAAAGGCCAAAGAAGACAACAAGCATTTTCTGATACATCAACTTTTATTCAGGGCTTACTTACAGGGTGAGAAGTTGTGGAGAGATCATGATGGCTCTATCAGGCCAGGCAGGCATCGCGTTCGCAGGGAAGACGACCCAGCAATGCAAAAAGTATAGCAAACCATTTATAAGGGTTTAAGACAAAGGCATTCCTAAGGGTGGGGGGAGCATAGATGCAGGAACAGGTCACTCTGAGCTGGGGGTTGGAGCAGGAGGGACTAGAATAACACTTGAACAATTACATTTTGCTCTTTTTGTGAGACTAAGAGCCTCTCACTTCCTGCCTGCTTCCCATAAAGTTACATTTTAAGGTCAATTCACTCTTTTTCTCCTTACTGGCTTAGAAAGATAATAGATTAAATATTTAGCTGCCTAGGTCATGCAGACTGCTGTGCACCAAAGATCTGCAGGCCTGTTTTGCTCAGGCCACGGGTTACCACACTCGCCCAGGATAGACTTGCACCAAATCAAATTTTACTTTGCCAACAATTCTTTCCCTACATTACTCGCATGACTTTATACTTCACTGAGGGTCATATCTAAGTGAGATAGCTGGAATAGGCATTTTGGGGGATCAGTGATTTTAAGAGGAACCTGTGACTTCAAGAATCCCAAAGCCTTACAGATTATGAATAGAGTCAATGAGATGTTCAGAAAGTCTTCCCGTCCCAACTCTAAGGCTGGAAAATCCAGGAAAAGCAAGAGGAAAGTAAGTTCTCAAGGTCACTCAAGGTTAGTGAGCAAGACTTGCAATCTACCACTCCTGGCACCTACTCTGCAATTTTAACCAGTATCCCATCTCGTTTATCTCTTTCTGATCTGCCTAATGAGCAGCTGTCGAGCATTAAGGAAATCATCCCATTCCTTTCCTGCTAAAAATACACTGTCTATGCCAACTTTCAAAGAGGAAGCAAAGGAGATGATGTATAGTTTTCTGTGTCCAGGTGCTTTATTCAGCTCCTGGTCTTTATTTAGTTCTTGACACATTCCAGTAGTCATCATGTTTGCTGATACTGCATGACAGCCCGCAGTAGTCACTGTTGCTAGGAGTGATTGAGGAAGAACATTCTACGTTTGGGATTTGAGGGAAGAGATGATCATCAGGGGCAAGCAGTATTTACAGACCTGGAACCTGAGCTGGGTGTTGTCTTAGGTGACAGGAACATACTCTTTTATACACAGTGCTGTTTCAGTTATAATTTTCCTGGAAAATTCTGAAAACAAGCATCTGGGCTATGTATAATGCTCATTTTATAAAATGAGATTTCACCTCTTTTATAATCACTTTTGATCGTTTTTCTTCTCTTTAAGGCAGGGTTAGAACTCAATTCAACTATTCAGTAAAATAGAATGCGAAAAATATATACAAGTTGTATTCAAATAGTTTAACAATTAAAACAATTGACTCACATACAATAATTATACTCTATGTTTTAAGAATATATGTATGAATTTTTCCAAGTACTTTACAAATGTATTTCTTCATTTATAGAGTTACAGCATAGTAAAATATAACCTAGAAAACAGGTTTAGACTACATAGCCCAGAAGTATATTTTATAGCTTTCTAAACTATATTTATAATGAAATATCTTCAACTAGTCTCTTATATATTAAAGTTACAAAGTGCTTTCTCTTTAAATGCAGATTATTGATTTTTTTTTTTTTTCATTTTGTTTGCCCCATCAACATGACACTTTACATTCAGGGTTTAGACTGTGTTCAGTGACTGCAATGATAAACACACAATATAGAAATTAATTTAAATTGGAACACATGTAAATCATCACAATTGCAACCAGGAGAGGAACTAAAGACGTTCTCTACATGTGCACTGAGGTAGTTATGAACAGGCAAATGTGGCAGAGCTGGTATTATTAGAAGGAAGGAGGGGGGTGGTGTTTGTATGGTGTGTGCGTGTGTGTGTGTGTATGTGTGTGTGTGTGTGTGTGTGTGTGTGTGTGTGAGTTTCCAAGAATAGGACAGCCAAGATCTTTGACCAGGAGAACAGAAATATAAGGAAAAAGCAGCTCAATTTGTTCAAGTGAAAAAAAGTAGAAAAGCTATTTAATAGAAGCTGGTAGTAGGAAATAAAACTGAAATGTATTAGTAGAGTCTTTATTGTATTCTGCAGAAAGGCCAGAAGGAAACTGCAGAATTAATTTGTGAATGACCTCACCCTTAAATCTATGGAAATAACTTCCACAGTTATATCTTTGACCAGTCTATTTCAAAAATAAAGTGGAATCAAGGAGATATTTACATACAGTCATATGTTGATTTGGATGAGGAATCCAAGACTGCTTAGAGGCAGCACTCACTAAGGAATACTGATTACTGTCAAAATTATGTAGAAACAGGAAGGCTAATTGCCACATGAATGATAAAAGGTGTCTATTTAATATATAAAAAAATTATTCATAAATATGTCTAGGTGGGAGTATGTGTGTATGTGCATGTGATGTTTGAGGGTGGAAGGCAGGGGACCAATTCAAATTTAAGTAATTTTTCAAAATTCTCTTGTGGATTCTACCATGTTAATTTTGGAGGGTATCAGAAAAAAAAAAATCAAAGTCTTCATGCAATCAAACAAAAAATCTGATAGTCAATGAGAGATGACTGCAAATATCGACCATGATAGGGCAATGAAAATTAGATTCTCATTTATCAAGATTTAGATTGTCAGTGATCAAGAATTGTTCACCCACCCTCAACTTCATCATATCCCAGTCATCTGTGGGCCCCTGCTATGTTCTGCAGGAGAAATTCTAGTTGCATTCCTTTTCTCTTTCACTCTCTTACAGTGCCTATAATTAATTTGTTGTAAAGTAAGTCATTCTAAATAATGATATAAATCTTTTAATCTATATCTCGGGTTCCCAAACTTGTCTGCACCGTGGAATCACGTAGGGAGCTTTAAAATACTCTTGCCTGTGTCCCAAATCCAGAGTTTCTAATTTAATTGGTTTGGGGTGTGTGTCTAGGTTTCAGAACTTTTAAGAAGCCCCAGATGATTCTAAAGGGCAGGTTTGGGACCCAATGAGCTATACACTAAGGGCGATTAAATAACATTTGAAGAATTCTAACTGGGCATATGAAATCCAGGTGTGATTACCAGTTGGCATACTCTATTCACAGACCCATACTCCAGAATCTACTACTAAACTTCAACTAACTCATCAGTGCCTCCAGTCAGCACTAGATGATACCTTAACTAGCATAATGGATGGTAGAAATGATGTTTCACTGGTAAAGATGAGTTGTGTTCACGATAAATGGGTTGGCTGGAAACCTTGTATAGCCGCTTTGGCTTTCACAATTAACAAAACAGACAAATGAACTAAGCCTAACAGCCTGTAACCTTCAGAATATCAGCTCAGATCTGTTTCCCAACCCACCTGAAAGATTAACTAAATCCTACCTCTACAATAGTATTGCCTCTGTCTGACTAAATCTTTCCCACAAGGCACTCATCCGCCTTAGACCACCTGCGAAGGGTGTGGCCAAATAAAACCCCTCACCAAATTGATAACCATTTAGACTAAAGGGGGTAAGTAAAAAGGAAAATAAAAAAGCAATCCTTAAGTACAGTTTATAAGAAGAGGAGCAATCATTAAAATTAAGATGATGTAATTAAACGTTACCAATAGAAGTGCAAAAGAAATGGTGAAATGTTAAAAAGAACAAACGTAGAGTGATCTGCTTTCTGTACCTAGTTTTACGTTTTCTGGAAGGTCACATATGTGGAATCATACAGTACGTAGACTCTTGAGTCTGGCTTCTTTTGAATCTAATGTATTTGAGGTTCATCGACATTGCTGCGTGTACCAGCTCATTCTATTTTATTGCTCCGTAGTATTGATTTTTTGTTTATTCTTTCAGCAGTTGAAGGACATTTGGGTTGTTTCAGTTTCTAGCTATTATGTATAAAACTGCTATAAACATTTGCATTCAGTGTTTGCGTGAGCATATGTTTCCATTTCACTTGGGTAAATAGCCAGGAGGGGCTTGCTGGGTCATGCAGGAGATGTAAATTTAACTTTACAAGAAACTACCAAAATGTATTCCAAAGTGTCTGTACTATTATGTCCCTCCACCAGCAATGCATAAGAGTTCCATTTTTTCCACATCCTCACTGACACATGCTATTGTCAACTTCTGTTTGTTCATTTGCTTTTACAATAAATAAAAAAGTCAATAAATTAAAAATTATTTTAATTTATATTTTCCTAATGACTAGTGATGTTTAATATTTTTTCAGCTGTCTATTTGTCATGCACAGAGCTTCTATGGTGAAGTGTCTGTTCAAACAGTTTGCCCATTTTTTTTAATCAGGTTGTGTGTTTATTAATTATTGAATGTTGAGAGTTCTTTATACATTCTGCATACACCTCGTTTATCAGATATGTGTTCTGAGTATTTTCTTGGCTTGTATTTTCATTTAATTAACAGGTCTCTCAATGTTATAAAAGATTTTAATTTGATGAAACCTAATTTATCTTTTTTTTTTCTTGTGCTGGAATTGTATTTTTGGTGTTAGAAATCTTTGCCTAATACAAACTTACTAAGGCATTCCCCTATGCCTTAGTTTTCTCCTAAGAAGCAATATAGTTTTAGGGTTCACATTTCGGTTTTTGTGTTGCTTAATTTCATATGTCGGCTTGGCTAGATTACGGTGTCCAGTTGTTAGCTCAAGGACTTTGCTTATTATGTGAGGGTATTTTGTAGATGGGATTTGCATCTATAATCAGTTGATTGTATCTACAATCAAGAAAGGATATTGCTCTCAGCAATGTGGGGAGTCTCTTCACACAATCTGTTTGAGGTCTGAAAAGCCGTAACTGAGGATGTCAGGGTTCAGAGGCAGAATTTTTGCTTCACCTTCTGCATTGGCTCTTCCCGAAGTTTCTAGCCAGTAGGCTTCCCCGGGCGAACTTGGACTAAGGACCTCAGTATCATCTTTTTCAGAATTTTCCAGCTTGTGACCTGCCCTAAGGAATTCAGCCTTGCCAGCATGCACAGGAATCGATTGCACGAACCAATTCCTTATACTAAATCTATTTTGGTTCTGTTTCTCTGGAGAACCCAGACTAGTACAGTCTATGAACCATTTTGAGTTGATGTTTATATTTAGTATGAGGTGAGGATAAGTTTCTTTTCTTTCTTTTAAATATAGAAATCATATTGTTCCAGCATTATTTGTTAGAAAGACAACCTTTCTTCACTAAAATTAAAAATCAGTATTCATTTTTTTATTTTAAAACCTTTTTATAATTCTTTTTCACTGCTACTCTTTTGGAAAATAGGTTAAAAAAAATCAAATTGCTTTCAAACAGCAGTCTTTGTTTTGTTGCTGTTCCTTATTTTATTTTATTTATCTTTGATTTAAAACATATTGGTGTCTTGGGGCAATTTTAAAGATCTGCATATTTACAATCATATGAATATTTTTCATATAAATTTTGTGCATAGCAATTAGTTTCTCCACACACCCACTCCTGTAAATCCTAATCTTTTTTTTTTTTCATTTTTTTCAATAGCTTCTTTGAGTTATAATTGACATGTAAACTGTACATGTGTGTGTATGGATTGCAATTTATAGATCTTGACACATGTATGCACCAGTGATACCATCAACATTTAAAATAATGAACATATCAATCACCACTTTGTAATCCCTCCCTCCTCAGCCTCCATACTCCATACTCAGGCATTGTTTTATCTGCTTTCTGTTGAAAAGATAAGACCACATTTTAATATATGAGTAGTGGTGTCTTTTCATGATTTTAATTTGCATTTGTCTAATGGTTTCTGATCTTGGGCATCTTCTCACATGCTTAATTTCCATCCTTGTATTCTCTTTGGTGAAGTTCCTGTTGAAGCCCATGCCTATCTTTTAAATGGGTTGTTTTCTTATTGCTATGTTTCGAGTATTTTTATATGTACTCTGGAAAGAAATCATTTGTCAGATATTGTTCCTTTCTGAAACTTGTCTTTTCAATCTAACAGTGTCTTTAAAAGAGAAAAAAAATGGACTAAGTCCAATTTATCAAATTTCTATATCCCGATAATGTTTTTTGGTATGTGAAGTACTCTGCCTTACCCTAGGTTACAGAGATTTTCTTCTCTGTTTTCTTCTAAAAGTTTCATAGTTTTACATTTTGTATTTAGATGTAAGTTTCACATAATATGTAATGTTTATGCCAAGGCTGAAATTTTAAAATATGGATTTTCAATTGTTCCAAAGCTATTTGTTGAAATGAATACTCTTTCTCTATTGAATCACTTTTGCACCATCATCAAAAATCTATTGTGGATGAAGTACACATACCTTTCCCTAATACTCCCACTAAGTGCAACTAAAAATCCTGGCCATTAAATATAAAAGAAGCATGGAAGACTCTGTAAAATGGAGAGAAGAATGCAGACATTTGGGGATCTTGGGACCAGAGGAATAACGAAGTGGTGACTTCTATTTTTTTCTCTTTTAAAGACACTGTTAAGTGATTGAGGCTTTCTTTTTTTGCCTCCTGTATCCCAGAATGGAGAAGCTGGCAACTGGAAATGTCAACAAGTGCAGACTAATAATAGTAATAATAATAATAATCCTAAAAAAATCCTCTTCTCTCTAGTCGAAGGATGAGAAAAGTGGCATCCTTGAAAGATATAATTTATTAGACAATAAGCACCCTACTACAGCCACATACCACTGAACAAAAAACACTGTGGTCTCCGTTCCTACCCTTGAACAGCAAAGGCCAACAGTAGGGTCTAGACTTCTACCCTCGCCAGTCTGTAATGAGGCAACCAAATTTCCTGCCAGAGTGGTGTCAGAGTAGGCAAGGTGGGGAGCTGGGACCCCCACCCCAGCCAGGTGGTAACACACCTAGACTTCCACCCCTACCTGGCAGTAATGGTGTGGAGAACCCTGTACCAACTGGGGCCGTGCCAGGAAAAACCTGCCAAGAAACAAGATTTCAATAAAGATGCAGAGTCTTATAATACTTAAAACGTCCAGATTTCAGCTGAAAGTAGCTCATCATTCCAAGAACCAGAAAGATCTCAAGCTGAATTAGAAAAGATTATCAACAGACACAGATAAAGAAGCAAAACAGATGTTAGAGTTATTTGACAAGAATTTTAAAGAATTGAAAACCCCAAAGAATTGAAAACAGGTACTCAAACAAGTATATGTACATGCATTCTCATAACAGTGCTTTTCACAATAGCCAAAACATTGAAACAGCCCAAATGTCCATCAACAGATGAATGGACAAACAAATTGTGTGTATACATACAGTGGAATATTCAGCCTTAAAAATGAGTGAAGCGACTCAGGCAAGATGGCGGCATAGAGAGGAGTGGAAGCTAAGTAGTCCCCCTGGAACAACTACAAAAAAACAGAAACAACTAGTAAATAATCCAGAGTAACTGCGGGGGGACAAACGAAACCATCCACTCATCATACACCAACCTGAATTGGGAGGAATGCCCGAGAACACAGCATAAAATCTGTAAGTAAAACCTGCGGAACCAGGTCGGGAGACCCCCTCCCCCATAGCCCGAGCTGCAAAGCCTCGTGGTGCCAGAGAGAAGCTCTCTCCCAGCAAGCGAATACGGCTCAGCTGAGCTCCAACTGGGGTTTTAAGTAGCGAGTGTGAACTGCTCACTACAGGTACGCAGCCCCAAAAAACAGACAGAGGCTTTGGGTGACGACTGACCTTGGAGAGCCGGAGGGTCACCTTGACTGGGTCTGAAGGGGACTATCTGTTTCTTTTTCAGCTCAGTGGAGAAAGCCCCAGTCATTTTCAGTTTCCAGGGCTGTGACTCTGGGAAGGGTGGAGACAGCACAAGCAGAGAGCGAGACCATTGAAATGCTAATGACCTCCACCTGGGGGGTTTGTCTTCTCTAGGAGGAAAGGGGTGGGGCCCTTTCCATTCAGAACCAGACCCCAGAGCCTGGGGGAACACGGCCATACCGGCCATACCGCCTCACACCAGACAAGAATTATAGGTTAACAGGGGTCACCTGCTGGGCAGAAAAGCACAGTGACCCGAGGCATCAAAGGGTGGAGCAATTTTCTAAGACACACCCTCAGGGAAACCAGATACTGAATATTTCTTCCCTCTGGGACCTGAGCCTGTTCTGGTCTGGGAAAACCTGATTTGGATAACCAAGGAAACCATGCCTAGACAACAGAAAATTACAACCTACACTAAGAAAAACAAAGTTATGGCCCAGTCAAAGGAACAAACGTACACTTCAGCTGAGATACAGGAATTTAAACAACTAATGCTAAATCAATTCAAAAAGTTTAGAGAAGATATCGCAAAAGAGATAGAGGCTGTAAAGGAAGCACTGGACATGTATATGGCAGAAATCAAAAGTTCAAAAAACCTACTAGTAGAATCTATGGAAATGAAAGGCACAACACAAGAGATGAAAGACACAATGGAAACATACAACAGCAGATCTCAAGAGGCAGAAGAAAACACCCAGGAACTGGAGAACAAAACACCTGAAAGCCTTCATGCAAAGGAGCAGATGGAGAAAAGAATGAAAAAATATGAGCAACGTCTCTGGGAACTCAAGGATGAAACAAAGTACAGTAATGTACGTATCATTGGTGTCCCAGAAGGAGAAGAGAAGGGAAAGAGGGCAGAAGCAATAATAGAGGAAATAATCAATGAAAATTTCCTATCTCTTATGAAAGACATAAAATTACAGATCCAAGAAGCGCAGCGTACTCCAAACAGAAGAGATATGAATAGGCCTACGCCAAGACATTTAATCATCAGATTATCCAATGTCAAAGACAAAGAGAGAATCCTGAAAGCAGCAACAGAAAAGCAATCCATTACATACAAAGGAAGCTTCATAAGACTATGTGCGGATCTCTCAGCAGAAACCATGGACGCAAGAAGGAAGTGGTGTGATATATTTAAGATACTGAAAGAGAAAAACCACCAACCAAGAATCCTGTATCCAGCAAAGCTGTCCTTCAAATATGAGGGAGAGCTCAAAATATTTTCTGACAGACAGACAATGAGAGACTTTGTGAACAAGACACCTGCCCTACAGGAAATACTAAAGGGAGCACTACAGGGTGATAGAAGACAGGAGTGCATGGTTTGGAACACAATTTTGGGAGATGGTAGCACAACAATGTAAGTACACTGAAGAAAGGTAACTATGAATACGGTTGGGAGAGAAAGATGGGGAGCATGTGAGACACCACAAGAAAGGAGGAAAGATAACGACTGGGACTGTGTAACTTAGTGAAATCTAGAGTATTCAACAATTGTGATAAAATGTACAAATATGTTCTTTTACGAGGGAGAACAAGCAAATGTCAACCTTGCAAGGTGTTAAAAATGGGGAGGCATTGGGGAAGGGATGCAATCAGCATAAACTAGAGACTGTAACTAATAGAATCATTGTATTATGCTTCCTTTAATGTAACAAAGGTGATATACCAAGGTGAATGCAGATAAGAGGGGGGGATAGGGGAGGCATGTTCGACACTTGACATTGGTGGTATTGTCTGATTCTTTATTCTACTTTGATTTAAGGTTATTTTTCCTTTTGCTGCTTCCTAGCTGTCATTTTTTTTTGTTTTGTTTCCTCTTTCTTTTGCCTCTCTACCTTCTTTGACTCTCCCTCCTGCCTTGTGGAAGAAATGTAGATGCTCTTGCTTAGTATGAGCAGAATGTTCAATTAGGATGAACTTAAATGTTTGGAAATGAACAGGGGTGTTGGTAACAAGATGTGAGAATAACTAACAGCGCCGAATGGTGTGTGAATGAGGTGGAAACGGGAAGCTCAGAGTCATATATGTCACCAGAAGGAAAGTTGGAGTTCAAAAGATGGAAATGTATAAAACTGAATCCTATGGTGGGCAATGTCCATGATCAACTGTACAAATACTAGAAATCACTTCATGAACCAGAACAAATGTATGACAATACAATTAGAAGTTAATAATAGAGGGGCATATAGGGAAGAACTATATACCTATTACAAACTATATACTACAGTTAGTATTATTTCAACATTTTTTCATAAACAGTAACAAACGTACTATATCAATACCAGGAGTCAATAATTGAGGGGGGTTGGTTAGGGATAGGGGAGGTTTAGAGTTTCCTTTTCTTTTTTTTCTTTTTTCATCTTTCACTTTATTTCTTGTCTGGAGTAATGAAAAGTTTCTAAAAATTGAACAAAAATTAAGTGTGGTGATGGATGCACAGCTGTATGAGGGTACCCAGGGGCAAGTGATTGTACACTTTGGATCTTTGGATAATTGTATGGTATCTGAACAATCTCAATAAAAATGAAAAAAAAAAAAAAAGAGAGAAGCAGTGATAGATGCTACAGCATGGTTGAACCTCCACAATATTATGCTAAGTGAAATAAACAAGAGACAAAGGTCACATATTGTATGATTCCATTTATATGAAATATCCAGAATAAAAAATCTATAGAGACACAAAGTAGATTGTCTGGTTGCCAGGTGCTACTGGGAGAGGGGAGTGGAGAGAAATGACTTTATGGGTATTCCTAGTTTGCTAATGCTGCTATTTTGCAAAACACCAGAAATGAATTGGCTTTTATAAAGGGGGGTTATTTGGTCACATAGTTATGGTCTTAAAGCCATAAAGTGGCCATCAACAGTAGGGTACCTTCACTGGAGAAAGGCCATTGGCATCTGGAAAGCCTCTGTTAGCTGGGAAGGCATGTGGCTGGCGTCTGCTTGCTCCCAGGTTGTGTTTCAAAATGGTGTTCTCCAGAATGTCTCTGTCAGCTTCTCGGGGCAAACTCCAGGCTAGTACCTCCAAAGCATCAGCAAAACTCTACTTTCAATGGCCATTTTCAACATGTCTCTGCAAGTTGCAGCTCCTCTTTCAGCTACTGTGTGTTCTTCAACGTGTGCCTCTTGGCTGTAGCAAGAGTCTGGGCCTATGTGGCTCTTTTTAAAGTACTCCAGTGATCCAGTTAACACCCACCCTGAAGGGGCGGGGTAACACCTTCATGGAAATTATCCAATCAAATGTTTCCCTCACAGTTGATTGAATTACATCTCCATGGAAACACTCAATCAAAGGATTCCAGTCTGATAAACACTAAATACATCTGTCCCCACAAGATTGCATTAAAGAACATGGCGTTTTGGGGGACATAATACATCCAAACCAGTACAATGGGTAAGGGCTTTACTTTAGAATGACGGGGATGTTTTGGATCTGGGTAGAGGTGGTTGTTGCCCAACATTGTGAATGCACTAAATGCCACTGAGTTGATCACTTTAAAATGGTTAATTTTATGTGATTTGAATTTTTTTAAAAGTTAATAAAAATCAATTGGCCGTATCTCTAGATTTTAGATTCTGTTCCGCTGATCCCTTCACCAATACCACACTATACTGATTGCTGTAGCTTATAGTACTTCTTAAAATCACGCAGAGTGATTCTTCCAACTTTATTCTTTTTCAAATCCATTTCAGCCATTCTAGTTCCTTTGCCTTTCAATATAAATTACCAATTTTTGTATAGATATTATAAATCCTACTTATATGTTGATTTTTATCATGTTAAATCTACCCATCAAATTGGGAATATTTGACATCTACTACATTGAAACTCTTAATCTACGAACATCGTGTTTCTCTCTGTTTTTAAGGTTTGTTTTGATTTGTTTCATCAGCATTTTATAGTTTTCAGTTTAATATCTACATACCTCACCTCTTTGGAATTATTATAAATGCTATCATTAAAAATACATCAGTTTCCAATTGCTTACTGGTAGTGTATATTGGAATATGATTGAGTTTTGCATGTCAACCTTGTATTTTACGATCTGGATAAATTCATTTATTTGTTTTAGGAATTTTTTGTAGATCCCTTAGGATTTTGTACTTTGATAATAATGTTACCTCTGATTAGGGACAATCTTATTATTTTCTTTTCTAGTCTGCATGCCTCTTTTTTCTTTTTCTTATCTTATTGCACTGACAAGGGGTCCTTGTATGACGTGAACAGGAATAGTAAGAATGGATATCCTTGTCTCTTTCCAGAACATAAAGGGAAAGTATTCAGCCTTCACCCTGAAGTTTAAATTAACTGTAGGAGTTTTTGTATATGCCATTTGCCAGATTAAATACACTTTTGTTTCTAGTTTGTTGAGACTTTTTAGCAAGAATGGATACTGGATGTTAAGTTTTTTTCATTTGTTTGTTTTTTTTGTTTTTGTTTTCTTCTGCTTCAGTAGATATAACCATATGGTTTTTCTTCATTTTAATATGGTGGATTACACTAATTGATTTTTGAATAACACACCAATCTTCTCTTCTTTGGTTAAATCCTATTTGTCTGTTGTATATTACTCATTTTATATTTTGTTTGGTTTGATTTGCTATTATTTTGTTGAGAATTTTTATGTGTATACTCCTTAAGGATATTCATTGGTAGTTTTTATTTTTTGTTAATGTATTTGTCTGGTTTTAATATCAGGGCAATGCCAGTCTCATAAAATGAATTGGGAAGTATGCCTTCCTGTTCTATTTTCTGGAACAGATTATGTAAAATTGTTATTTCTTCTCTGTTTAGTAGAAATCAACAGTGAAACTATTGGGCCTGGAGTTTTCTTTCTTTGGAAGGTTTTTAACTACAAATTCATTGTTTATAATAGTTAAAGGATTATTCAAGTTATCTTGGGTAAGTCCTATAGTTTGTGGTTTTGAGGAATTGGTCCATTTCTTCTAAGTTGTTAGATTTATGTGCTTAGCATTTTAAAAATAAAATAAAACCAGCTTTTGATATTTTGATTTTCACTAATGCTTTCTTGGTTTCAATTTGTAGATTTCTGTTCTTATCTTCATTATTTCCTTCTGGTGGTTTTGGTTTTATATTGCTCTCAAATTTCTGGTTTCTTAAGGTTAGTAGCAATATAATATGATATGTCATATTTTGTATTTGTTCAGCTGAAAATGTTTATAATATTACTTGTGATTTTATCTGTGACCCATGGAATATTAAGATGTGTGTTGTTAAATTTCCAAGTGTTTGATAAATGTCCTATCTTCCTGCTATTGATTTCTAGTTTAAGTCTATTATAGTAAGAAAACATTTTATATCATTTCAATTCTTTTAAGCTTATTAAGGATTGTTTCTTGACAAAGAATATAGAATATATATATATATATATATATATATATATATATATATATATATATATATATATATGTTCTATGTGTGTAATTGAAAAGAGCATTTGGCAGATGTCATATAGAACTAGTTATATGATGGTGAATTTCAGTTCTTCTCTATTATTGCTGATTTTTTGTCTACTAGATCTATTATTTACATAGTCTCCAACTATGTCTGTTATTAATTTAGCTACTCCAGCTTTCTTTTCATTAGTGTTTGTATGTTGCAATTTTTATATTTTTAAACCTTTTACTTTTCATGTACTTAACGTAATTGTATTTGACATGAGTATATTAAAGACAGTATATAGTTGAGTTTTTCTTTTTATTAATCCTTTCTGATAATCTCTATCTGTTAATTTGGGTGTTTAAACATTTATACTTGATGGAATTATTACTTATGTTTGGATTAGGTCTAAGTGTCTGGTTTTGTTTTTTATTTCTCTTTATTCCCTCCGATTTTTATTATTCTGTTTTTAATTTCCTGCATTCTTTGGATTATGTGAATATATTTTAGTATTCCGTTTCAACTTATCTGTTGTATTTTGACTATTTCTCTTTGCATTGCTGGTTTTTTTCAGTGGTTTCTCTAGGTATTTATATTACGCACACATATCTTTTCACATTCCGTTTTAAAATCAATACTTTATCAATTCATGTTGAATGGACAAAGTTTCACATCATATAGGTCCATTTGCCTTCCTCCCTCTTTGTTACAGTTTTCTTTTATATCTACTAAACTGAAATCTTCATCAGACAACATTATGATGTTTTATAAATTTCTATTATATTTACTCAGCTATTTGCCATTTCTGTTGCTCTGTATTTGTTTCTGATGTACCACATTTCTCTCTGGTATTCTCTTCTGACTGAGAACTTCCTTTAGCAATTATTTTAGAGCAGAACTGCTGTCAACAAATTCTCTTCATCTGAGAATTTTATTTCATCAGAGAATGTCTTTATTTCAATTTTGTTCCTGAAGGATACTTTCAATGGATATAGAATTCTGAGTTGACAATGTTTTTTGTTTGTTTGTTTGTTTGTTTGTTTGTTTCAGCACTTGAAAAATGCCACTTCCTTCTGACCTCCATGGTTGTTGATGGGAAATCTGTAGTCATTCAGATTGATTCTACCCACACATAATTTATAGTTTTCTCTGGCATCTTTCAAATATTTTCTTTATCTTTAATTTTCAGCATTTTTATCATGATACATATGTGTCTAGGCAAAGATTTATTTGAGCCTATATTTGGGGGGCTTGCTGACATTCTTGAACATGTAGGTTTGTGTCTTTCATCAAATTTGGGAAGTATAAAGCCACTTATCTTCATATATATATGTATGTACAACAATCTTTCTCCTCACCTTCTGAAACTCTGATGACACAAATGCTGAACTTTTTGTTATTATTCCAAAGGTCACAGGGCTTTTTGGAGGTTTACAACTGTACATACCCCCAGAAAAACATGTTCTTCAAGTTAATTCATTCCCTTGGGTGTGAACCCACTGTAAGTAGAACTTTTTGATGAGGTTACTTCAGATAAGGCGTATCTCACCTCAATCAGGATGGGTCTTAAACTTATTCCTGGAGTCCTTTCTAAAAGAATAAAATTCAGACAATGAGAGAAAAAGCCAAAGATGGAGCAACTAGAAACTGAACATCAGCAGAACCTAGAAGGAAGAGATGAGGAGACACCACCATGTGCCTTGCCATATCACAAGTAAGGACCAAGGAATGCTGGTAGCCAGTTCCAGAAACCAGAGTCTTAGGGGAGAAAGGGTCACCTTGATGACACCTTGATTTGGACTCTCTTTGAGCCTCAGAACCATATGCTAATAAATTCCCATTGTTTAAATTGACCTGTTTCATGGTATTTCCTTGACAGCCTAGGAAAGTAAAACAGGCCCTGTTTACTATTTTTTTGATCCTTCTTCTCTCAAGTGTTCTTATGGGATGATTTCTATTTATCTATCCGAATGTAAACTAACTCCTTCCTCTATTATCTCCACTATGCTATGGAGCTCATCCCATGTTCTTTTCTTATTTTGCATTTTATATATTTCAGTTCTAAAATTTCTATTTAGTATTTCACTACATTTTAGCTTTTGATTTTTGCTGAGGCCATCTGTTTTTCCATGTGACTCAAGAGTGTTCAGGCATGCTTACTACAACATTTTTACATTAACTGCTTTAAAGTCTTTGTCAAATAATTATAATAGCTATTTCATTTTAGCCTTTATCATTTCTCATGCAAGTTGAGATATTCCTGGTTCATCACATGGCAAGTGATTTTGAATTATATTGGGACAATTTGAATATTATGTTATGAGATTAACACCTTGCATTGGTGTGGAACATTTTTTATGATTTATGAAAGCACATTTTTGTAATTGTACTATGAATTAAAGTCCATGGTTTAACTCTGGGTTCACTGTTTGTGTAGTATAGTTCCATGGATTTTTAAGAAAATTTTATTCTGTTACCATACATACAATCTAAAATTTCCCCTCTCAATCATATTCAGATAAGTATTTCAGTGCTCTTAATTGCAGTCACAATGTTGTGCTACCATGGTACAACCATTACCAAAACATTTCCATCATTCCAAATAGAAACCATGTACATTTAACTTCCCAATCCCTATCCCCTCCCTATACCCTGGTAACTGATATTCTAGATTCTGCCTCTATGAATTTGCTTGTTCTTATTATTTCAAAACAGTGAGTTAATACAGTATTTGTCCTTTTGTGTCTGGCTTATTTCACTCAACATGGTGTCTTCAAGGTTTTTCCATGTTGTTGCATGTATCAGGACTTCATTCATTTTATAGCTGAATAATATTTCATTGTATGTATATATCACATTTTGTTTATCCATTCATCGGTTGACAGACACTTGGGTTGCTTCCATCTTTGGGCAATTGTGAATAAAGCATCTATGAACACTGGTGTGCAAATATCTGTTCAAGTGCCTGCTTTTAATTCTTTTGAATATATTCTTAGTAGTGGGATTTCCATGTCATATGGTAGTTCTATACTTAGCTTTCTGAGGAACTGCAAAACTGTCTTCCACAATGGCAGCCCCATTTCACACTGCCACCAGCAGTGAATGAGTGTTCCTATTTCTCCCCATTCTCTTCAGCGCTTGTTATTTTCATTTTTTTTTTTTGATAGCAGCCATTCTAATGGGTGTGAAGTGGTATCTCTCTGGGGTTTTGATTTGCATTTTTCCTTATGGCTAATGATGCTGAGCATCTTTTTCAAGTACATTTTGGCCATCTGTATATCTACTTTGGAGAAATGTTTTTCCAAGTCTTTCACCCATTTTTTAATTGGGTCATTTGTCTTTTTGTTGTCAAGTTGAAGAATTTCTTTATAATTTCTGGATATTAATCCTTTATCACATATGTTGTTTCCAAATATTTCTTTCATTGTGTAGGTTGTCATTTTATTTTCATGATAAGGTCCTTTTAGGAAAAAAAAGTTTTTAATTTTAATGAGGTCCCATTTATCTATTTTTTTTTTTTCTTTTGTTGCTTGTTCTTTGGGTGTAAAGTCTAAGTCTAAGAAACCATTGCCTAACACAAGGTCCTGAAGATGCTTCCGTATGTTTTCTTCTAGGAGTTTGATACTTCTAGCTTTTATATTAAGGTCTTTGGTCCATCTTGAGTTGATTCTTGTATATTATGTGAAGCAGGGGTCCTCCTTTTCTTTTTTCCAGCACCATTTGTTGAAAAGACTATTTTTTCCCAATTGAATGGTCTTTGCCACCTTGTCAAAAATCAGTTGGCCATACTCCCTGAGGAGCTGGGGGAAAATGCAGAGGTGTTGGGCTTCCTCATCTGGATTGTTGCTGATGTTCTCACAAACACTGAGGTCTAGCAGCTTGATGTGCTGAGCGCTCTATCACGGGACTTGCACTTATGAAGCTTGTCACTGAAAAGGAGAGGCTAAACCTCTTTGTTGCTCAGGTGTGGCCCTCTCTCTCTAGCTAAGCCAATTGGGTGAGTGAACTCACAGCCCTCCCTCCTACATGGGATCTGACTCCAAGAGGTGTAAATCTCCCCGGCAATGAGGGATATGACTCTAGGGGATGAATCTGGACCCAACATCGTGGGATTGAGAACCTCTTCTTCACCAAAAGGGGGATGCAAAGTGAAACAAAATAAAGTTTCAGTGGCTGAGTGATTCCAAATGGAGTCAAGAGGTCACTCTGGTGGGCACTCTTACGCACTATATAGATAACCCTTTTTAGGTTTTAATGCATTGGAATAGCTAGAAGTAAATACCTGAACTATCAAACTGCAACCCAGCAGCCTTGACTCTTGAAGATGATTGTATAGCAATGTAGCTTACAAGAGGTGACAGTATGATTGTGAAAGACTTATGGATCACACTCCCTTTACCCAGTGTATGGAAGCATGAGTAGAAAAGTGGGGACAAAAAACTAAATGACAAATAAGTTGGGGGGAGTGTTTTGGGTGTTCTTCTTTACTTTTATTTTTTATTCTAATTTTCACTTTTTATGGTACAAGAAAAATGTTCAAAAAATAGATTGGGGTGATGAATGCACAACTATATGATGGTACTGTGAACAATTGATTGTACACTTTGGGTGATTATATGGTATGTGAATATATCTCAATAAAATTGAATTAAAAAAAATCAGTTGGCCATAATTGTGAGGGCTGATTTCTGAGCTCTCAATTCTCTATGTGATCAGGGATTGGCCGTGCCTAAACTTTTTTCTTGGGAAAGAGGATTTTTGCGTCTCTTTCTATCACCAGGAGCTACCCAGGGACTGGAACCCACAGTGGTCTGCTGCAAAAGTGGGGGATGGACATCAGCAGACACAACATGGAGAGAGCAATTTACATTTTTTACAGTAATTTACCCGCCTCTTCCTCTAGCTCTTCTCTGGATGCTGTACAATGTTCTTCTGGCCTCTGGAATTTCAAAATAGTCGTCTCAGACAGTTCCTGCCTGTTTGATATCTGATTTGGTGGGAGAACTGAGTCCTAGAACTGCCTACTCCACCATCTTCCCCAGAAGTCTCTTCCAGAGGCTTACTTTTTGATTGCACTTTTGAAGGCCTTTGCATTGTCATTTGCACCTGTCCAATGTACTCACCAGTCACTGGTTATTATAACCTGGCTTGTGTTCTGTTAGTTTTCCAAGCTTTTGATGTACTGCTTAGGATCAGATCCAGGTATGCACAGCTCATGGGTAGGTTCTGGAAAGCAATTCCATACAGTTGTTTGTGGATTCTTTGATCATTCTTGAGCTATAACGTATTCAGAGTTGTAATACTGGGGGTAAAGATCATAGGGGTAAAATTCGGTCTACTACAGTCCTAAAATAGTTGTTCCATCCATTCCCTGTAAGTTTCTTAGCCACATTCAATGGGTGTGCCGGTTTGAGTGTATTGTGTCCCCCAAATGTCATTATCTTTGTGGTCTTGTGTGGGGCAGACGTTTTGGTGCTGGTTGGATTTACTTGGAGTGTGCCCCACCCAGCTGTGGGTGATGATTTTGATGAGATGTTCCCATGGAGGCGTGGCCCCACCCATTCAGGGTGGGCCTTGATCAGTGGAGCCACATAAATGAGCTGACTCAAAGAGAGGGAACTGAGTGCAGCTGTGAGTGGCGTTTTGAGGAGGAGCAAGCTTGCTGGAGAGGAACGTCCTGGGAGAAAGCCATTTTAAGGCCAGAGCTTTGGAGCGGACGCCAGCTGCCTTCCTAGCTAGCAGAGGTTTTCCGGAGGCCATTGGCCATCCTCCGGTGAAGGTACCCGATTGCTGGTGTGTTACCTTGGACGCTTTGCGGCCTTAAGACTGTAACTGTGTAGCGAAATAAAGCCCCATTTTACAAAAGCCTATCCATCTCTGGTGTTTTGCATTCTGCAGCATTAGCAAACTAGAACAATGGGAAAGACAAGTTATAGTGTGTTTACTAAATCTTGCTCAGAAAATGAATTGTCCATCCAGTGTATTTCTAATTTTTATTTGTTTTTTATCTTTGTTAATTATTTTTTTATCTTTTTAATAACTTCTATTTCTCTACTTAATATGCCCAATTTTTTTCTCTAACTTTCTGAACATATGGAATTCAGTTATAATAGCTCCTAATGTCCTGATCCACTAATTCTATCATCTATGTTATTTCTGGGTCTATCTGTATTGATTATTTTTACTCCTTATTATGGATCATATTATCTCAAGTTTTTGTATGCCTGGTAATTTTCTATCAGATGCCCAATATTTAGAAATTTAACTTGTTGGGTCCTGGTAATTTTTGTATACCTATAGATGTGCTTGAGTTTTGTGCTGTGTTACAGTTAACTTATTTGAAAGGAATTTTGAGGGTTGTTTTAAAATTTTGATTAGCACAACCAGAAAAAGTGATGGTTTAGGGCTAACTTGGCCCCACTACTGAGGGAAAGACCCCTTGAATTACAAGATGTTCTACTCTTACTCATAGCACTGCAAACACTGCCAGCCCTGTGAGCTCCCAGGATTGTTTCCTCAGATTCTTTTATGTGGTTCTTTCCCAAGCCTCAGATCCTTTCCTCACATGCCTGTGCTAATCAGTAATCAGTGGAAGACCTGACAGGGACTTCCTGCTGATTTCTTGAACTCTCTGTTCTCTGGGATTCTGCCCTGTGGATTCTAGATGCCTTGGCTTTTCTAGAATCCCAGCCTTGTCTTATCGATCCAGTGAGTCTTCCATACGCAGTGGGGTCCTCATCCCTGTACTCTAGCCTGGAAATGCTCTCCAGCCAGTGACTGGGTTAACCATAAGCCTCTGCTCACCTCACTCCTTCCCGTTCACTCAGGAATCACTGCCCTGTGCTGCCTGGGGTCCAATGTCTAAAAACCAAGGTTACATACATTTAGTCCTGTTGGTTCAGGTAGAGGATAAACCCGGTCTCTCCACTCACTCCATCTTGGCTAAAAGCAGAAGTTCTCAAAAGCGGCACTTTTTATTTCAAAAAAGGAAAAATCAACTTCTTTTTCCTTGTACTTCATTAGATTTATCTGATTTTCCAGTGTTATTCTTAGTACTTTTTCCTGATTTTAATCTGCATTCCACTTGATTGCCTCTTTTAAAAAAATATTTAACCTTAATTACTATCAAAAAGTTTATCGTGATATAAGGCTACATCCTCATTTTGTTTCATGATTTTCCTTAACAATGTAGGGATCTAAATAACGTTTCCAGAATTTTCCAATCTAAATAAACATTTCAAGTTTAAATACCACCATTGTTACATATCCAGAAATAACAATAATAATTATGACTAACAAATATTATTTATTTTGTGTCAGATCCTGAACTGAACACTTTGCACTTAGCTTATTGAATCTGCATAGCAAACCAATGTCACTGGTAATAACTTGATTTTACAAATGAGGGATTTGAGGCGTTCACAGATCAAGAACCTTTTCTTAAGTCACACAGCTAGCGATGACACCACCCAGACTTCAGCCCAGGTATGATTGTACCCAGACCTCATCCTCCAAAGACTTTCTTCTTCACAGGTGGTGGAGAGGATAATAGAGCCTTATCGAGTCCTGACTTCTAACAACTTTAATATTATAACATGGGATGTATTAAAAATTGTATGGAAACTCTAACTCTTCAAAGAACTATCTTTGAGATCCTATGCAATCCTATGAGATTGCTCCTCATTCATATGAGAATATATCATGTACATAAATTTGAAATAAGACACCTCATGTTGCATCTTAATCACTTGTTTACTTTTCATCTCCCTGAAAGGGCTATGAACTCCTAGAGGGCAATGGCTATATTTTACTTTTATTTGTATTTCAAGCATCTAGTCTGATACCTAGTTCTTAGGCAATGCTCAATAAATGTTTATTAAATGAAAGAATGTTTCCAATCTACTGAATAAAATCCCATTTATATTATATTTTATTACATACAAAATAGAGAAATGAAAGAATACATTCTTTATAGGAAAGTAGCCTGTAAATATTATCTCCTTTGTTGACTGTAAATGGAATCAGTGGTAGATGCAATCAACTGATGAATGATTTAAATCCATCTAAAAAATGCCCTCACATTAAAAGTCAAGTCAGGGTTTGTTTGACCAAACAACTGGACACCATAACCTATTCATGTTGACACGTGAAACTAACCATCGCAATGACCAAATCAGATATATCACAGAAATGAAAGGTTGCTGCTACATCTGATAATCAATCAATGTAATTTACCATATTATTAGAATAAAGACAAAAACCACATGATTATCTCTACAGACACAGAAAAAGCATATGAAAAAATTAAATTCCCTTCCATGATAAAAACATTCAACAAACTAGGGTAAGAGGGAATTTTTTCAACATGATAAATGACCTCTATTAAAACCCCACAGCTGACATCAAATTTAGTGCTGAAAGACTGAAAGTTTTCCTCCTAAAACTGACACAAAACAAAGATGTGTGCTTTCACCACTTCTATACAACATTGTACAAGAAGTTCTAGCCAGTGCAATTAGAAACAGACAAAACAAATAATAAGAGGCATCTGGATTGAAAAGGAAGAATTAAAATGATCTCTATTTGCAGATATGGTCTTCTATGTAAAAGATCATGAGAAATCCATTTTAAAAAATCTATTAGTACTAGTTAAAGAGTTCAGCAATAATTCAAGAAACAAGATCAATATATAAAATCAGTTATACTTCTATACATTAGCCACAAATAATCTGAAAATAAAATTAAGAAAACAATTCCATTTATAATACTATTAAATAAAAGAAAATACCAAGGAATAAAATTAACAAAGCAGCATAATACTTGTACACTGAAAACTATAAAACATTGCTGAAGAATATAAAGAATATCTAAGTAAGTGGATTAGCTTCTCATGTTCTTGGACTGGATGAGTTGATATCATTAAGATGATAATACTTACCAAACATACTAGAAGTTTCATCTACGGATTCAGCGCCTTCTCTATCAAAATTCCATTTGGCTTCTTGGCAGAAATTGACAAGTCAATCATAAAATTCACATGGAAATGCAAGGGATCCAGAATAGCCAAAACACTCTTGAAAAGGAACAAAGTTGGAGGACTTACATTTCCTGATTTAAAACTTACAACAAAGCTACAGTAATCAAGACAATGTGGTACTGACGTAAAATAGACATAAAGACGAATAGAATAAAACTGAGAATTCAAAAACAGATGCTTGCATTTATGGTTAATTGATTTTTGGCAAGTGTTCCAAGATCACCTGGGGACAGAATACTCTTCAACAAATAATGCTAGGACAATTGGATATCCATATGCAAAAGAGTGAAGTTGGAAGCCTACCTCATGTCATACAGAAACATTAACTCAAAATGGATCATAGACTTAAATGTAAGAACTAAAACTTTAAATCTCTTAGAAGAAAAGATACTAGTAAATTTCTGTGACTGTGGATTAGGCAAAAGTTTCTTAAGCAAGACACCAAAAGCATAAGTAACCAAAAAAAAAAAAAAAAAGGTAGATAAACTGAACTTCATCGAAATTCAGAACTTTTGTGCTATAAACAACACCATTAAGAAAGCAAAGACAACCCACAGAATGGAGAAAATAGTTGAAAATCATATGTCTGATCATGGACTTGTATCCATAACATATTAAAAAAACTCTTACAGCTTAATAATAAAAAGACAAGTAACTCAACTAAAAATGGACATAACCATTTCTCTAAGAAGAATACAAGTAGATAAGCAAAAAAATCAAAAGATGCTCAACATCAAAAATCATTAGGAAACTGCAAATCAAATACAATTTTGCAACCACCAGAATGGATATAGTCAAAATTACAGATGATAGCAAGCATTGGTGAGGATGTAGAGAAATTGACCGCTTATACATTGCTCATGGGATTATAAATTGTTACAGCCACTTTGGAAAACAGTTTGGCAGTTCCTCAAAGTGTTGAAATGGAGTTATCCTATGAAAGAAATTCCACCCGTAGGTATATACCCAAGAGAAATGAAAATATATGTCCACACAAAAACTGGTACACAAATGTCCACAGCAACATTATTAATAATAGCCAATAAGTGGATAATAGCCAAATGTCTGTCAACTGATAAGTGGATAAACAAAATGTGGTACATCCTTACAATGCAATAAAAAGGAATGAAGTATTAATACATGTTACAACATGGATGAATCTTGAAAAATTATACTAAGTAAAAGAAGTTGATCATGGAAGACGACATATTGTATGATTCTATTTATATGAATTGTCCAGAATAGAAAATCAATGGAGACAGCAAGTGTATTAGTAATTTCCTAGGGATGAGGGCAGTAGTGTGTGACTGTTAATGGATATGGGGTTTCTTTTTGGGGTAATGAAAATGTTCTAAAATTAGATTGCAGCAATAGGTGCACAACTCGGAATTGTACACTTTCAATTGGTGAGTTTTGAGTACATCAATTATATCTCCAGAAAGCTGATTTAAGAAGTTGGATCTTATGTCCGTCTTATCCATAAGACTATTTGTTCTGAGGGAAGTGAACTATGCCTTATTATTAATTGAATCTCTAGTTTCTGATTTGTTGCCATTGGTCATTAGAGATTTACTCAATTAAAAAATTATATATTTATTTCCAAACCACAAAGCTGAATCAGGGCAAAGAATTGTTTGTCTTATAAACATTTTATCTCTTGTAGAATCATCACCTAGAATCATACTGCTCCATCATAGCACCCAATAAATACTCATCGGATAAACCATTCATAAATAAACAGATACCCCAGTCTCTGGCTTTCTGGGCATTATGTTATGATGGTAACACTGAAGGCCCTGGAATAGGACCAAACCTTCTTTTTTTTTTTAATTGCTGGAATGAAGTCTGATCCTGGACAGTTTGTTCAGTAATCCATTAACCAGATGAACCCACTGCTTTAGTAATTTATGATTTGCAATTTATATCTGACACAGCTTCATTCTATGTTTTAAATTTCTACCTGCATGTCAAAATATGCTCCAATAAATCCAATACTTTGTAGAATTCTTTTTGTGTAGTTCAGAGTAAAATTACACATAAGATGAAAACATCCTTGAAGAAACAGTCTCATCCCCCAAATAAAATTCTGCTGTTTCATGCCTAAAATAAAGTCTGATATTCTTTGTGAGATAACAAGGAGACATATCTCCCAAATATTTTAGGAATCCTCAAATGGACATTCTCATTTTGCCGTTATTCATTTTCTTGTTTTCCATTCCTAAATAACATATCGCTTAGTATATTGCACATCAACTTAAAGGTATCTTAAAAGATCCCATCAACTATAGTCATTTCCTCAGAAGGAGACCCTTCCAAGATGGGTCTTGGGGGCATTTTTATTTCTTTTGTCTCCTGGCAAGGCTATTGAGCCCATCTTAAGGAAACCATTAACAGCCAAAGCAAAAGGCAACCCCTTAGCATGTAGACATAGAAGCTTAGGAGTGTGAAGACACATCTTTAGAGAGTCCAGATTGTGAGATCAAACCTCTGATAACATCTCAAGGTCCTCAAGTGTGTTTCACAGGGCGTTTTTCATTTGCCTGCCTGCTGCTGGTCACTCGGTGTCCCGGGTCCCCTTTTGGCTCCCTGCTATTCCAGAGGAGGTCCCGTAGCTCTCAGGAGCCACAATCATGGCCCCCAGAGGCTGGTATGTGGCAGTCTCAGCGTAAAGAAATGGCTGCGGAGAGTTAAGAAAGACAGTGACCAATCCCCCAGATTTACCTGCTGAGTTAAATGATCAAAGGCTCCTGATAAGGAAACCCATTAACTTAATAAAGATTTTCAGAGTTTTCGAAGAACCTTGGCTTGACCTTTCAGAGGGCACGGGCGTAGGAACTGCAGAAGAGGCCAAGAAGGGCTGCCTAGATGAAACAACAGCAGTCATAATAAAACCCAGCCAGACATGGTTTTCATTTTGTTAAACATAACAAAGGTGTGACAGAGAAATCCAGGGTTCACCTGTAAACTTTAGGTATAAGAAAATTACTCTATTCTCTCAAAATATGTATCTTGGTTCCATTTCCTGGACTGGCTGAGAATCTGTCTGCCCCAGTACACTCTGAGTCCAGGAAATGGCTCTATCATGAATTGTGCCTTTCATATATCTAGCATAAAAAAGCATATTCTGCTTCAAGCACTGTAATACAAATGTTCTAATTTAATGCGTGAGCGATTTTGATTCGGTCAATTATTATTCATATTGTCGGTTATGGCAATTGCCTCAATGAATCTTTTGATTCAATGTGTTAGTTCTAATGCCTCAGGTTTTGATTTCAGTTTGTATGGATATTCTTTTCACAACATTCTCAATAAATATATCTTAACAATTTTAATATCTCTTAATTCTGAATCATCCCTATTTTGTGGCTCAAGGTGATTTTAGAACAGAGTCAGGCTGCCATCTAACTTCCCAGCACTGGTACTTTTTCCTTTGTGCATTCACTTTTCCTGTCAAGCCAAACTACCCCTAGTAGTTTGTGAAACTTCTAGGCCATCTCTGGGCTTTGATTTGCCCATTGCCTTGAGTGATCTTCTCCCTCTTGATCATATGCATCTGATAATCTTTTCAGGCCCACCTCCAAATTTAACCTTAACATGAAACCTTCCCTTCTTTGTCCCATCAGTTGCAAGCAATCTCTCCTGTCTCCAAATCCCCATGCCTGGCATTTCTATCTGACCCACTCTTGTGTATTTATCACTTTTCTTTGGGCATTACAGTGTGATTTGTGTACTTGATTTACATCTGCCCCTGCCCTTGAGGGTTGGATTCTTGTTACCTTTTTAATCCCATAGGATGACAGGCAAGATCCTTTGAAGATAGTATTTGCTCAAAATATGTGATGTATGTGTAAATGAATGAAGGAACTAATACAAATATGATACAGCGGCAAGAAACACATGACTAGCTCTCAACTGGGTGACCTTACATGGATTGCATGATACTCCATTAAATAGGAATCTCCCTTTTACAAAATGAAGGAAAGGATATTGTCATGCTTTCACCCCACTTCCAATATTCAATAATTTTCCCTTAGTAGGATGTGGTGGAGATGCAGGAGTGAGGAGCAGGATGAATAAGCCTATTTAGTCTAATTCTTGCCTTTTCAAAGTATTGGAATATCTGCTTAATAGAATGAGTCTTGTATCAAACTATAGGAACTAATACATAGGCTTTCTATCCAACATGGTATAGTATAAAGTATAAAGGTTTTAGCCCAGAGAATCCAGATTTTTTTCTATGTCACTTACAATCTGTGTTGCCATGGATAAGTTACTTAATCTCTCTACACCTCATTTATAAATTTGTAAAATGAAGATAATAATACTTACCACCCAGATTTAATAAAGGAATTAATTAAATGAGCTGACATGAGGCAGTATAGTATATATAAATAGCAGGGTCTGGAAGCAGACTCCTGGAGTAAGATCAAGGCTATACAAATTCCTGTGTGACCCTGGAAAAGTTACTTAATCACTCTGTGTTCCAGTTTCCCTCTCTCTACAACGGGGCTCATCATAACTATCTGATAAAATGTTGCTTGGGGTTAAAAGACTTAATACTCAATTAAAGGGCTTGGGACATATGATAATCTTTCAATAAGTATTAGATAGGTTTACTAAGTGCTTGATAATTAGTTCATTTTATTCAACAAGGTTGGATGGATAACAGAAGTGGCAGGCTGCTCCCCTCCATTCATTCAAGGATTATAGGAAGGAATAAACCAAGGGAGACAAAATTCTCTTATAATTTACCTGTATCTTCTATGACTCTACCTCTGTTCAGATAGATGGGGTAGAAAGTCAACTCCCTTTTTTGTTCTGAGGTTAAGGGTTATCACTCAAAGACCCTTTCCTTCTTCTTAAATCATGAGTTATTCATTATTAGGAACCACTATTGTATACTAAGCATAACTTAAGTAACATTAGAAATTATCTTCAATGTCCCTGTTTCCTTCTAACCTTTCCTTACCACTCATATTTCTATCCTTTGTCGATTTAAGTAGCTTCAGTTTTACACTATCTATCCCAGATACTTCTACCAGCTTCTCTCATCATAAACTAACTTCGTCTTCTTACCTTCAAAATTTTCTTGAAGTCAACTGTAAATTCTAGTCCATTGACTAGTAGACTGTCCAAACACTATCATGTCTTGTTTGCCTATGTTGTCCATTGTGGAATTACAGACCCAGAGACCAAAATTGTCCTTTACATGGCAAAACACACATAGCAAAAAATCAAACAAAAAAAACCACGCACTTTATATTTGGAATAACATTTAAAAACTGAAGACAACATAAATCCTTCTATGATTAATTTAATCCCACCTAACATATTTTCCAATCCCTAGTGCTAAACAATGAGGAAAATGTATGGTGTTAAAACAAAGACAGAACTAGCTCAGCCTTTCAATTGTGAACATGAGAATTAAACAGACATAAAATAATTTAACCAATACTAATTTCTGTTGTAAAAAATTTTTATTTGTAGAGATGTAAATCATATTTAAAACTGAACTTTGAAGTGCCCATCAAGTATAAAAGTGGCACCACATATTTCAGAATTGTACAGTGAGAGCTGCCTCTATTTGTTGAATTCCCTGCACCGCAGTTGTTGCTTTATCTACACTCTCTCCTATGCAACCAGCACAGCCATGATTATTTCCCCTATAAGGAGTTATTAAAATGAACTGAGGTACCCTCATCTCATTCAAATTGTTCTCATCAGCTAAGACTTCAACAATGTGGCCTTCTATATCTTACTTAGCATCTGCTGTCGCTGTCTCCATTTCTTCTGCTTCATTTTTTTCCTTCATTCTACTTGCTGCTGCTTGGCACCACAATATATATATTTATCTGTTTACTGCCCACCCATGTTCCCCTCAAGCTCCTTGATGACAGGTGCTTCATCTGCTTGGGTCACCATTGGGATGCCAGATCACAAGACCTGCCTACCGTGGAGGAGAAGCTCCATAAATGATTTGTGTAATGAAGAAAAAAAAAATAATCTGCACCTTAGAGGGATCAAATAACTTACTTTAGCCAAGGTTACCCAATTAATAGGAAAGTTAAAGCAGGATTCGGACCAAGGTTGGCTTGACAGCAAAGTACACTCTCTCCACTATGTCGTGCTGCTGCTCATATTTTCAAATTACATTTTCCCATCACTAACCTTAACCTCAGTGGGGGAATTCTATTTTCTTGTATCCAGCGCCCTGGATCATGTCCAACACAACAGCAGAAACAAATGGAAGTTCTAATCTATTCCGTTGGCCAAGAATACTGTGTAAAATGCTATAGAAGGGATGCTGCAGGAGAGGGGTTTTAAACAGGAGATGTGATTGATTTATCCCTAACTTACTTATTGCATTTTATATGGAGAATTTACGCATGCCACTTTTCACGAAGCTACGAGGAGAAAGAGATGAGGAGGAAAGAGCATTAAAACGAATAGTATGCCATTCATGTTGACTAATGAAGGCATCTCTATCTTATGTAACCACCGTTTCAGGTGTTTCCTTTTAAACTGCAATCAATGAAAAGGACAGGCATTCTCAGTATTAATGGTCATTTGATTAGGCAGAAGTATGCCTTCCCCATGCTAATGATCAGTAATGCACCTCTGTAAGTGAATTTCATTGCCCTGAGAAAAATACCTCTCTCGTTTGCATGATTTAAAAATCTTTCTCAATCATCTAACATGAATCCAGTTAAATATTTTTTAACTCAAAAGATAGTACAGTATAATGGCACATTTCTTTTCCCCATATTGCTTTGAATTTTCAAGTGTGATACCTTGAAAACTGGGATCTTTATAGACTTTGATGATGACATTGACTTTAATGGCAAAAGGATTCCTACCCCCACCCCATCACTTTCTTTTCTGATCCTGTTCTCCAAATTGTTCACACCTATGCCCAGTTGGATCACAGGTGCCATTTCTGTTACTTAAATAGCAGCTGCATCTTTTAAATCATTGCCCATCCATTGAACGAGGGACATCTTAAATATGTTTTTGAATAAAGAGGATCTGTCTGGCAGCTGTATAGAAGCAGATCTTATCCCTTCTCTTTTATCTCACATAACACCACTGACTAGCAAATTTCTCATCCATGGACATTTATAATTCATGCTAGCCAAAGAACAGGAAAATTCAATGAAAAGAAATGATCCTTTAAAGTGCTTTTTTTTTTTTCCTTCATTCACGTATGAAGCACTGCAATTTCATGGCTAGCCATGAAGGAAGGTATTATAGGAAATGAAGTAAAAACAATCTTAAAGTTGGAAAGAGGAAATAACACATATAACAAAATACAGAAGGGGCATAAACTAATTTCTAATGATACCTTAGTTTATTCCTTTTTGAGGAAACTAAAATCTTGTACATATGGCTGATCGCTGCTCATTTCCCCCCAAATCATCTTCAATGATTTAATATGATCTGGTCCAAATATAGAGATGGGGGGTCGAGTCCTCCTAGTAGAAACTGATTCCATGTTTTTAGCAAGTCATAAATCCTCACTTCTAGTCATTTTCCATATAACTAAGATTGGGAAAAGTGAATATTAGGTATATTTTTATGTCTTTGCTTATTATCCTCTGAAAATGTGTCTGAATTTGATATGTCTGTGAGTTCATTTTAAGGAACGGGTCTATAACTTTGTAGTTATTAACTCATGCAGTATGCTCTTTTGCCCTATTCTGGATACCGTTGGACACCCAAAGGTGAGTAGCTTGCAGTAGCACGGGGAGTGATTAGATAAATAACCGAAATAACAGAAGGCATAATGTTATTGGGATCAAGTAGAAATCCAGATTGAGTACTAGATGTCAAGGATGGACAGATCACATTCTCTTGGGGAAAGTGAAAAGTTTTCCAGAAGGAAGGAAGTGTCGATTGGGCCTTCTGTACTGTGCAGGACCCAGGCAGGCTTTGGAGAGGAGTTTGAGCAATACAGATAATTGTTATGCCTTGAAGCATAAAAGAACATTCAGAGAGGAACAAATACCAGTAGTCTTTTAGCTGTAGAATGGTATGCTTGTCAATGATCAGCGTTAAAGAGGCCATAAAAGAAGGTGGGGTTGGTGCATGGGAAATAGTACAATCAGGATAGCCTCTAGAAACTCTGAATGTGTGGCAAACTTAAATTGTACAGCAAGCATAACTTATTTTGAAATTAAAGGACAGCATTATATTTTATTTATATTTAAAATCCACCTTTTAGTTGGCACCAAGTAACAATGATACCTAACACAGAGTGCTTACCATGTGGAAAGCATTCCACACTTATGATTCCATTTAATCCTTACAGTGCTCTGTGAGCAGGATGTTATCATTGCCATTTTAAAAGAGAAGACATTGGGGCCCAGAAATAAAGGCTCTTCCCTAAGATCATAGGTCTTTAAACCAGCAAAGCCAGGTTTGGGCCTGGGCTGTGTAACCCCAATGCCCACCTCTTGACACGCTATAACACATGGGTATAGGCTACGGAACAGTAGTCCATAGCTCTTTCAATTAA
The DNA here is from genome assembly GCF_015220235.1 of Choloepus didactylus. Taxonomy (NCBI): domain Eukaryota; kingdom Metazoa; phylum Chordata; class Mammalia; order Pilosa; family Megalonychidae; genus Choloepus; species Choloepus didactylus. Next base: position 69,697,430 of record NC_051323.1, read on the forward strand.
AAGAACTTGCATCTTCCCAACTAGCTCATTTAAATGAGATAAACAAGGACTATAGAAAAAAATAAGCAGAAAATGTGTAATTACTGCATGCATCTTGCTACTACTAACTTAGTACTTTTACCATTATGAACTTTCCTTTAGAGAGATATCAATGAAAGATTTCCAGAAGTTTGAAAAGCTTCCAGAGTAAACAGGGAAGGATCAATGGGAATACTACAGAAATAGACATCATTTTATGATATAACTGATACACCAAGAACAAAAATCTTTACATTAGAAGGATTTTTTTTTCACTTAAAAAATAGTTTTAGACATAGCAGCCACCACCATGTATCAGGCATATAGAGGATAAAATCCTTCTGATGGGTTAAAAAAAAGCATTAAATGCTTTGCTCAGAACTCATTGGTAAATAATCTTCTGGGAATGATTTCTGGGAGAAAGCTGCAATTCATGTAAACTGTATTTATGAATGCAGCAAGACGATGAGAGAATAGACCTGGGAAAATACATCCTCTTGAGCTTAAGATGCCTCTTTACCTGCTCTGGTTCCAATACTTCCCTTGGCACTGCTCTCGTTTCCTTTCTTTTTCTTTTTCTTTTTTTTAACTTTTACTTTGTAAACATTACCTCTTTTAAAATGCTAGGAATCCAAAAAGTAACACAGCATTCAAAGTGAAATTAAATCAGGGGTTTATATAGCATAATGTCATAATATTTTCCATACTATTTTCCCTTGCCTTATTAATATAACCATCAGTCTATTAGCTTTAACTGCTGCTGAAGACTGAGCAGATGTCTTCAATGAATACCTCCATCCATAATTACCCCTTATTTTTTTTCCTGAGAAGTTCAGCTAATTCAGATCCTACCAATATATATGAAAAGTTTAAATGATTTCTCCCAAAATGCATTATCTTTTTCTTATCTACATTAAATTCCATCTGTCATTATGTTGCAGAGTCTCACACATTGATTAGATCCTTCTGGAGTTTTTAACAATCCTTGCTAGTTTTTTACTAACCTAAATAATCTCACGGCATTTTATTGAAGAACTTTTTAACAGTTATGACTTTTTGCCAGCCTTGCCTTTATATGAATTTGCTATTAGTATTGTGTACGCATAGAAATGTGTTAAGTGTTATGCTTCAGCAATGAAAAAACATAGACACTTAAGAAAAAAAGAAAAGAAAAAAGAAATAAAATCAAGTCTGGAAACCTTTTACTGCCTTTTTGTGCAGTGTTAACATAGACGTGTTTCTGAAATAATATTGACTAATTGCCAGTAGAGGAATTACAAGAACTCATTGGCAATTATGTGTTTTACTGAAAATTATGAATATTCTAGAACCATATTATCTGTATTTTCCAAATCAATAAGAATAATTTTATCACAAAAAGAAATATGCTCTTGACCCTCAGTCTTTAAGGATGTTTTAAATAAAACAATTTGTCATTATTTTATCTTCCACCACAAGGAATAACTTGTCTGCTTTCTAAAACGCAAATCAGAATTTTCTGACTGCTAAGAACTACTAAGCAATCATTTCAAGGAACCAAGATAAGGACTTGCAGCTTGTTTTTAACTAAACATAGAGATGGGTAATTGTCCAGTTGATTTAGCTCAAACTTTTAGGGTTATTTTCATACTTCCCCAAACAGGATCACCAAATCCTAGAATATTGGCTTCTTGAAGTTGCAAGGAACTAAATGTCATTCATTTTCACTACAACTCTATGTAGACATCATTTTTATTTTTTCATTTACTTAAGAAATATTAGGTGAATATTGCTCTCTCTTAGGACTGGAAATGTTACTGTGAAAAAACAGACGTGGTCACCGCTCTCCTGAAGCAACATCAACTGGTGCCCACACCGCTCAGCAAGATTCCTTCCACCCACAGGGAAACGTAAAACTTAAAAACAATTTATTAAGGCCCAGCTGCGTTTCAGGCACTATGCTAAGTGATTTGCCTATTTGCCTCATTTAATATTTTTAATAACCTGTGCAGATATCTATTCCCATTTTAAGGATGAAGAAATGGAAGTTTAGAGACCATGATGGGCATGCTCAATGTAATGCCAGCCAGCAAATGAACGAACCAGAACCAGAATTCAGGATATCCCCATCCCAAGCCCCTTGCTTTTGAGAGTCCTTTCCCTTTGGATACTGATAATTGTTACAAATTCTGCCTTTCAATGATCTACAGTCAAGTTCTTTTAAAATTTGATTTATAGGTTATGGCTCTGCCATTTGAAATTTTAAAAATTTGTTTCTGTTTCATATAGAAATGCCTTAAGCCACTGAAGACAGTTTTCAAGTCCATTCTATTTTTTTTTCCTCCAAACTTGACTGATCCACAAGCCAGTAATTACAGATCACTTAAAATCCTGAACAAATTTCTCTGCATTTATACCTTTTTCACTTTCCTTCTTAAAATATGTCAACAGGAACTAGACACGCTTTTAAACTTCTTAGCAGCTGATCTCCATAAAACCATTGAGTTATATGTAATTCTCACTTTCACTGAAGAAACCAGGGCTCAGTGAAATGAAGAAGTTTGTGCCAGCATTCAAAGTGAGTAAGGGGCAGAAAAGGATGGTAAATCGGATCACTCTTAAGAATAATTATTTCCATATAAATGGTCAATAAACATTTCCTTACTGATTGATATTTGATCATTAAACAAAATTAAAATTGGTTTCAATAAAAATGAACATCCATCTTCCTCAGAAAATTGCAACTTGCCTGTAAGTTTTGTTTATAGCTAGGTATTCTAATTCTCCTTGGAGAATACTCTCCTCGTTGCCTAACTTCTTAAATCCAAAGGAGTGCAAGAATATCTACTTTCATATAAAGTCAAGATCAACAGTACATCTTCTGCAAGCTTGGCACACCTTTGGGAGCAATTTACTCAAAGCCATTCAGTGGAGAGAGAGGAATAAGGGAAGCTCCAGAGAATACAGCCTTGGGACAAAACGAGGAAGAGGCTGCCACAAAGACATCATAAGGATTGAGAGATTTACATAGAAAAAATGAGACAACATTCCTAGGGAATACGCAAGAAAAAGTGTGTCAGTGTGTGTGCTCATTCAACGAAAGTCTGCTGAGCTTTAATCACCAAGCCCTGCTCTGCTAAGGATACAACTAGCATGTAGTCCTCTTCTTTAAGAGGGTCACATCTTTATTAGATTCACGTATAGAATTACGCATGTATATATATAAATATAGATGCATAAATATGTATGTATCTACATGTATGTGTGTGTTTGTGTATTTGTCTCATGTTCTAACTGAGCAGCTCCACCCACCCCAGGAGCAGCTGGCTTCTCTAGAGCCACAATCATAATAATTACAACAATTTGCTGCATCCGAGAAATGCTTCAAATCACATACATACCCTTGAAGAGAGTTGGTGCCAGTGTGTTATTTATGAGATTTTTGTCAGGGTCTTCCCACAGCAGGTACTTCAGACATGCCAATTATTTTGACTGATATTTCTTGTTGCTACTATAATGTGCAGATCATTATATCCCTTTAAAAAATCTTCATAGGAGCTTATCTTGACCATACAACTAAATAAAACCCTTTCTTCAATGCCAGGATTTGGGTCTATCCAAGCCAGGTTTAGAGTGATAAATAACTGAGCAATTAGATCCTCTTTCCATCTCAATTTCTTCCCATGGTTCAGATAATGAGCTGGAGAGTGAACTTTAAGTATTGGCACCTTCAGTAGTGACCCTTCTCAAGATCAGATGAGGAGGCCTATGTCTAACAAGCCAGCTGTAAACAACTAGCACATGTGGTTCTGCATATTTTAATAAAGAGAGTATCTAGACTTAAAAATCAGTGGAAATGCAAAAATACATTGCAGTTTATAAAATAGAAAGCAGCTGCTTACCTCATGGTCTCTGCATTTTTGTGTTCTGAAAATGCTAGCTTTTCTTGACAGTTTTCTTAAACATCTCCAGTATTTTCATGTTTGCAAACCATTGTGGGGTCAATATCTTCCCTTACACTTCTCTCCTTGGTCGGCTTACATTTTTACCTTGATCCTATCACAAATCTGTTAGCAAAAAAATCACTTAGATATTTTGCTAAGAGAAGTATAACACATTCCCCAAAGTCCCATTCAAGACATGCTTGAATGAGCCCCTGCTCTGACTACTGTACCCCATTGCAGAATACAACAGAACTTGTTTAGGATACTTGCCTATAAGCCAACTCATAACATCTTAATTTAATGGAATATGTAACTCATGCTTCAATTAAAAATAAAATTATTGCATTCCTTAGTTTGTGTGATTTTTTTAATGGAATAGAACATTTATATGGTAATTTCCCAAAGTCAACTTTATCGGGAAGAAGCTATTTCAAGATTGTTGTATATTTTCTTTCCTTCTGAAATGTTATCACATTTAATTGCCTGATATTATTTGGGTTGCAATCATAGTCATTAATTAGTATGAAGGTGAGGGACAGCATCATATCTAACTATCTGTTATGGCTGCTTTAATGAGGAAAATACCCGCTATCATTGTAAAGGCATCCTGTATACTTCACAAATTCCACTTGCCATAGCATTCTCATTTAGGCTGAGAATATTGAAGGAAATTGATGTCAGGTGTGAACAGAAGCTGTTGACTCTGTCTGCTGAAGAACCTGAATGGTGTGTCTGGAAAGGAGAGCTGAAGGGCACCTTAAAACATTAACAAAACTACAGGTAATTAGTGTAAACCTCCAGTGGTTGGTGTGTTTGAGGAATAAAAAATATCATTTGTATTTATGTCCTATAACACCAAAAAGGTTTAAGATCTCTTCATTTCCTACTACTGTGGGATGGGGAAAAGGAACAAAATTGAATAGTGAAAATCCATAGAGGGAATAATCATGGTTTAGATGTTTTTATAATTGTGATCACAATAGCAACTTAGGAGTTTTAGACATATCTTCTGCTTCCTGCTATATTATTGAATTCAAAGAAGTGAATGGAAAAATAAATGGTAGATTAATTAAATGCATGGCTATGAGAAAAATGTACTGCCGAGTAAGAAAGAGGGACTTTGAATTTTTTGAATGGATATTTTCAAAAAACTAAACTTACGTATTGTGCATTGTGCTGGTTTGAATCTGTTACAAACCCCATAAAAAGCCAGGTACTTTAATGCACTCTTGTGGGGGCTGACCTATTGTGGGTGGGACCTTTTGATTAGATTGTTTCCATGGAGATGTGACCCCGCTCATTCAGGGTGGGTCTTGATTAGTTTACTGAAGCCCTTAAGAGAGCTCAGGGAGAGACAGAGAAAGGTCCAAGTTGACACAGACCCAGAAACTTGGATATGCAGACAGAAAGACATTTGGAGCTACTAAGCTAAGAGATGAAGCCCAGAGTTTGCCCCGGAAAAGCTAAGTGAGAACCCACAGACAATTAAAGAGAAAACCATTTAATCAGAAGCTGAAAACAATGTAACCCAGGAGAAAAGGACAAGCAAATGCCAGCCGTGTGCCTTCCCAGCTGACAGAGGTGTTCCAGACACCATTGGCCTTTCTTCAGTGAAGGTATCCTCTTGTTGATGTCTTAGTTTGGACACGTTTATGGCCTGAGAACTGCAAATTTGAGAACTAATAAACCACCATTGTAAAAGCCAATCCATCTCTGGTATTTTGCATTCGGCAGCTTTAGCCAGCTGGAACATGCATGTATGTTGCAATGTGCCAAAATGGTATTTACATTCCAGAAAAGGTGTTACAATATATTTTACAAAAAAAAAAAAAAAAATGAGCTGCTTTAAGCAATGCCAAACTATAGATGTATACGGTAGCCTCTTGCAGCTTCCAAGCATTGTTTAATGTGGCACGTGCTACCCATGTTGGTGGAATCAACATTTCTGGACTTGGAAATAGCCTGGTACATTCCTTGGCCTTTGAAAGCATAGAGTTCAGTTCTGAACCTGTCTCTTTAAGGTTCTGAAGTTCCTTGTCCTTTGGCTTCTTTTCTCAAAAGGCACTTGTGAGTTGTGTAAATGTTTTCCAGAAATGGACTTGATTTTCAGTCAGGAAGAGATGGTGCGCTGTACTTGGTATAAGGATTTTTCTACTTTGAATAAGTGATTTTAGTCATCATGCTTATAATACATAATAATACTCTTTAGTTACACATATTTGATGCCTATTTGTAAATTTTGGTGATTAGATCCAATTTTGTCAGTAACTATTGATTGTAAACAGGATATCTTCTCTCCCAGATCGATCGAACTGACAAGCATCGGTCTTACTTAAAACTACAACTAATCCATGTACCAAAATGTTCACAAAAGTGGAATACCATTTTAATGCCCTTTTGGCAATATTTTTTATATTCTATAATTGTGTAAGGTAAGTGTCACAATGTTTATGGCCATAAGTAGCCCACATCTGCACTGCCAAATACAATAGCCACTAGACACATGTAGCTACTTAAATCAATTAAAATAAAATTAAGCTCAATTTGAAGTATAACATTTTTAGATTAACTAGCCATTATTTTCTTTTTTTCATTCTTTTTAATTGGATAAGACCTTTCCCATTATCCTGCCTGAAGTAATAGTTAAATATGGGTATGAATTTTAAGTCTGGACCAGGTACCCTCTGGAAAGACACCAAATTCCCTAAGGGAACCCAGATTCTGGCAGCCAGAGTTACCTGAGGGCTCTGGCACCCTCCTGTTTGTCAAAACTGGCTTTATTGTGTGACTTGGGCTACTTATTTCACCTCTTGATCCCAAATCCCTCATCTGTAATGAGGATAAATGTATCCCAACATCCCAGGATTTTCATGAGGGTTAGATTGGTTAGTAGGTGACACTTGAGAGCAGTAGCTAAGTATCACGTTAGTATAATTTCATAATTATTTTTATTGAATGCTTTGATGATCTGCTTCTAGGCCTAATTATTTGATCATGCCATATTTGAAACAAAGATTGACTTTAGGTTAGCAGCTAAATTGTCATCAAGTTCGTATTGTTATACTACACCTGGAGGCTGCCATGCATCCATCCCATAGTTACGACGCAATCCTGGAAAGGGGAGGCAGGATGATTGGTGGCTGTGCCTCATGGAGTCAGACAACCCTGGGCTTAAACAGAAGCTCTACTACTTAGTGGCACTTTATTATTGGATAAAATATGCTTCTACTCTACTAAGAACAGCATATTAACAAATTAATGTTTATCACAGAGGATTGGTATTGGGAGACTCTGATATATATTTAGCACAATTTCTGGGGCACTGTAATCTCCCATCATGCTATAATTATTATATTATTAATCTCAAATCAGCCTGAAATTTCCTTGAGGTTGGACACCTTTTATCTAATAATTTAGTCATTTAATACTTATTCGTTGGTAGCCCAGATTACAATTCTCCAATATAGGGAATTATTCAAAGTATTAGAGATTGATCAGAGAACAAGACGGTCAAGTCTTCTTCTCTTGAATCTTATTTTATACTGGGTTGGGATGTGCAGATGCTGAAAAGTTAGATAATGTGATTGCTATGCAGAGAATTTAAATGGAATGATATGCTAGAAATGTCTCAGAATTGGTTTTAAATTGGGACATCAGTAACACCCTCTTTGAGGAGATGACACTGAAGTTAAAACTGAATGACTGAAAGGCCCACAGCCAGAGGTTTATTTAATTAATTTAGTAGAACTTCCATTCTCTGCTTCTGTGTTGTTTATGTATAGCAAGTAGTTTGAGAAATATAATTTGGGCTCTTATACAGAATGGAAGTTTGAATAAACTTTCTAAACTAACATAAGAATCTTTGTTGTAACTTGATATTCCAGGGGCAACACGAAAGCCAGCTTCCAGGATGAAAACAGTAGTGCTCTAAACTCCCTAGAATTTTACTCAATTCTAAGGTCCAATTAACAGGCCAACTTCTGTAGACAGCCCTCCAGTAAAATGGCTGGCACAAAGGAGCTCCTAATTGCCAAGCCCAGTGGATTTTTTTCTTTTTGTCATAATCCTATGAGACATTCCGGATATGTTTTACACTATTAATCGTTTCTCACTTTGGCTCTCAATCATTTTGATTTCTGTCACGACTCATGCTTTTTGCTTTCCTACCCCTCTTTTCTTCTCTTCCTATTCCTGATTTACCTCATTCACCTCCCTGGTTCTGATTATCACCCGGATACTGATAACTCTCAAATCTACTATCCCAGTTCCAATCAGTTCCCTGAGCTTCAGAATTATATCAATATATTATGCTCCATATTTCCACCTGGATGTTCCACAAAAGGTTCAACTTCACTAAACCGAGTTAAACTCATCGTTCCCCTCCCACCCCCACCCCAAGGAAGCACACTACAGCAGGCACTTCCCCAGGGGATGGCAGAGACTTATTATCATTTTACAAATGACCCTCTCTCTGATGTCTCATTTCTAATTTAAACCAAAATTCTCAAAATTTGACCTAATTGATGAGCAATAGCATGTATACACAGTATTTAAATATTTTAGCAAGTGCGCTCAGAAGACTGTTCAAATATGTGTAACACTGAAGATGTGCAGAATCCACTAGAGGACTTGTCGTGGCAGGCAAGTTACCTCCTGTTTTTCTTAATAGATATGCTGTTTATTTCACTTTTAATTTGACAGTAGAAAACTTCACAACTCTTGGTAGCCTATGAAACTTTTATAGATATGGCTCTACCTGCAGTTTTTCTTACACAAGGGCAAATAGATTTAGGGAGGGAGTCATACACTTAAGTTTATGAACAAAACAAGAAGTGTGAGTACAAATGTGGAAAATATAAAGATGAAATGTGTTGGGACAATGTGTCCTGGAGAACAGATGGCTGTTGGAGGAAGGGAGGTGATGAAATAACTGTCCTCAAAGAAAAGTAGAGTCTATAATAGGAAGTCTCTATATAAATCTTCCCAGAATGCTAAGGAAGAGAAGTTTAAACTAGATGTTGAACTGAATTTATTTGTTTCTCTTTCTTATTTGTTTCTCTTTTTTTTTTTTCCAGAGCCCAGCACTTTTGTCTAACTGGACATTTCATATCCTGCAGTTTCTTTTGTTCATTCTGTTTGAGAAAACCCAGACATTTGTAAGAAGCCTCTAAACAGCTTACTCCTGTCTTAAGACATAGTCCCAGTTTTTAAAAACTCATTCTCATATACATCATCACTTTCATAATTTCCCACTGCCCTTAACTTTTTTTCTTTTCAATTAGAAAAATGAGGTGATATCATTATTATTTTTGCCTCTAAAATATCCCCTTGTCTGTGAATAATACTGAGTTGCACAATAATTGTACCAAGCCCACCACTATGGCAAGTTTCCAAAGAAATCCTGTTAATTTCAATAAAAATCTGTATCCCAACTTGGAAACTCAGATGCATTTGACTGAAAAAAAAATCATTAGCTATCAACCAGCCATCGATTTTAAATGACCCAAAATGTATTTTAAAGGTTCACCAATCTGGAAATGTGTGTGTGCTGGGGGGGAAGGAGTCTAAGGAAAGCCAAAGTCGAGCCCCTCTGCTTTGTGTATCATTTTCTCTGTGAAGTTAAAACAATAGGGGAGACTTTGCAATGGCTTCTCACGTGTTCTTCAGAACTACCTGTGTGAAAGTGCAGTAATTAGACAATCTGAAACACTGACCATGGCGGAGAGAAAGCTTCTGCTTACTACCGACGTCCTTGAAATGTCTTCATCAGCACCCAGCCAATTTTCTTTATCTCAATGAGAGCTCCTGTGGGCACAACTTGAGATCATCTCCATTTCCAGAATGGTCTCTGCAAATGGAAAAGGCTGATCTGAAATGTATATTCACAAACAACCCACCAGCGAAAACAATGACTAAGCCCATCTCTTTTCAGTTGGTAGCAAGAAAGCCCAAACATGATGCAGTCTCTCATTCCTTCCATTATAATTAAATCTACCTTTTACTAAGGGCAAAACTGTGCCAGGCACTCATCATATTTTACATATGTATTTGGCTTATTTTTATTCAAAATAGTCTGCTGAAGTAGGCAAAATTACAAGGCTGCCATGTCCTGGGGTAAATGCCTAAAGGGCAAGAAAGGAGGGGGCTGGGAGAGCAAGAGGGGAAGACATAAAGTGAGAACCAAGAGTCTGGGTGAGGGCAGAGGAAAAGGAAACTTAGAAAAGGGGGCATTTTTCCCTTTTTTGTTTGTTTGTTGAAGGTCAAAAATAGAATTAGCATTTGAAAAGCTGTAAAGATGCACCATTGGAAGATGTAAAGATGCGTTACCTAAGAGACCACACGGACCAAACTGGTGTTATTTAATGTCAACAGCCGTCAGCGTTGTGGTAAAATGAAGAGCCCCTCTTCCTTGGCCGATAACAGCGATTCTGGCTGGCATTCCAGGGCAAGCATCCTCAGGTTCCACCGCTGGAAACAATGCTTAGATCACTTCTTAGAGAGGCCTTTGAAAGTTGTACTTATGGGCTTTAATTAGTTTCTGAAACTTGTGACAAGCTTTTGAAAAATAAAAATGCATGATTTAACTACTAATTGAGGGATGGGAGGTGGGCGGAGAGCACCGCAGATTTTGCTGGCGTCCCTGAGACCTTCACGGACAGTCAAGTGTCAACTGAATTGCAGCAAAAACCGTGCCTCAAATCAGGGTTGGGAGAAAGGCATCCCCGGAAACACAGGGGGCAGAGAGCAGGCTTCCTCTTTACAAACTGGAGACACATTACACCGCCTCCATCATGCCTACAAAGACAGAAAACACCACACACAGACACGCGATTTATTTTAATAACTTAGGAAGTCATTTCTTTCTGAAAGAAGGTGAAATCACCGAAGGAGTTCTGGGATTGTAGCCAATTTACACATATTGATTTATTGATCCTTATTGTCTTATTAAATTATAAATCCAATTTAGAAGTATTATGTGAAAACGTAAGTTGCATGTGTTGGTTGATAGTCTTTACCCTTTAGAACAAGACTTAAACGAGGATATCAGCAGAACCTGGACAGTGATTCAAATTGCAACACTATACAAAAGAGAAAATGCAAGACTGTTTTCAGATCAGATGAAATACAGTAAATATTCGTTTTCTATAAATGCTAGTAAGCTTTAATTTGCATATGGTTTATAAAATTAGCCACTTATTCAACAAATATTTTTAAGGACACACTATTATTTTAAGTGCGCCAATTAGAAACATAATTCATTGAGCATTTCCTGCTAACAAGATGGCAAAAATATTATTTCCCTTCATCCTCACATTTTGCTAAATTTGTATTATCCCATTGTATAGATAAGAGAGCAGCTGCTCAAGTTAACTTACTGAAGATCACAGAACCGGGAAGTGGTCAAAGCAGAACTTGAACTCAAATTTGCATGGTGTCTAAGCAGTGTAGCTCCCCTTACAACTGCCTGCCCACCCTCGACTCCACCAACGAGCAGAGAGGGGTTCATAGGCCAGTGAGACAGACAGAAAAGTATAAAAAATTATGGTGTGCTATTACTGATATTATTCTATCATTCTTAAAGGAAAGCCAAGCAGCTACACGTGCATTTTAAATATGCCAATTTAACTACAGTTTGTTTTCCTTAAGGACTCTATAAGCCTATATATGGAAAGTATTTTTCCTTCTTCTAAACATTTGCTCTATTTTTATATACTTATTTGTTTGTTTACGTACTGATTTAGCAACTTACTTAACTACTTTATTTCAAAAGGGATTTGATAAAATGGTTTGAATATGCATATGTTTGTTTATGTATCTATGTGTCTATTTATATTGGTATACACTTACACACACACACATACCTTTGGGCATATTATAGTATTCAGTTAATTGATCCCATAAACATATACACATCTGATTTGAATTTCTGAGATTACAAGACAAAAATAAAAGAATAATTGTTATCTGTATATTCCTTAAGGCTTTAGTGAAACTTTAATGCAGTTATTGCCAAACTATTTCTGCTACCAACTTCTAAGAAAATCAGTGGAAATTACCACACAGTTCATTTTCTATCAGCAAGGTATCTACTTCTTTATTAAAAGCACCAGGAAAATTAAAAATTCTGTTGCTCTTAGAGAACACAAGCAAAATGCTTGCTGGGGAGACACAGAGGTCACAGGGTTAGAATTTGAAGCTAATGACATTAAAGTAGAAAATTTTATTTCTACACGAGCCTGTTTGTTTCTCTAAGAAAAAAAAAAAAAATGCCCCACTCATTGGTCTCAAACCACACACACCCCTATCCCCCTGCCTGTCTTTTTTCTTATAGATCCGAGCCATTTGGTTACCAGAACACGAAGGTTTGTCGAACCCACAAACCTGAGGCACTACAATGAAAACAATTCAAAGCTTATAGCCAACTGAAAATAGGTCAGTGGTGGTTTTCAAATATTCCCTTAAATTCTTTGACACTCTTCCGACAAAAAGGTGAGGGCTAAGTCTACACATCCCAAATATGGTCAACCTTAGGGACTGACGAGTAATTAATAGAATGTAGTAGAAGTGACATGGTATAACTTCAGAGGTTAAGTCAGAAAAGGCAACATCACTTCTACCTAGTGTTCGTTGTTGGAACTCATGCCCCTTGGATCCCTGCCAGCAGGCTGTCAGGAAGCCAAGAAGCCACCTAGGAAGGCAAGTGGAGGTATGGCAGCCACACCCGGAGCTGAGGTGTCAGCTGTCATCAACAGCCAGCTGCAGGAGTGATCAAGCCCTTGGATGACTCCAGCCTTGGAGCTATCCCAGTTGACACCAAGTGGAGCAGAGATAAGCTGTTTCTGTTGATCCCTGAACAAATTTCAGATTTGGTGTTCTAAGCCACTGAATGTTGGAATGATTTGTTATCTAGCAATACATAAAGGCAATCCTATACCTTCAGAGAAGAAGATGAGAGTAGTGTGTGGGAGCTGTTAAGGATATTCCAAGTAATACATGGACATTTGCTTTATAATCATGCTTAGTTGTTTTTTTTTCTTTTTTTTTGCACTTTTCTGATTGTGTGTTCCATTTTACAGAAAAAAAAAGTCTTGTTCTGATCTTTTATAAACAGAAATTATAATTATAAATGGCACATTTTAAAGTAAATGAAAAGGAAATAAAGCAAGGTAGGTCAAAGTCATGACTTTTAAATGACTGCAAGTAGCAAGTAAGTTAAATATAACTCATCAAAGGTATGCTACGTTCAAGATAAAGTTATAATATAAATACACAAAAGAAGAATATTTTACCTTTTTTCACTTTATTTGTGTCATGAAAGGATTATTTTGTTTTTACTAAAAACCACATTGGTAATAATGATGGCACTGATGACCACACCCTAAGCCTACAGTTCTACAAGCTGAAGATCGTACCTGAGTCTTTTGTTCAAGCATCCTGGCTCACTGGTGAATTATATTAATGAGTAGCTTACCAAAGTTCTAACACTGACAGAAAAAATAAAAACCAACAAACTCTTTTATAGACAGGAGAGCAAATAAAAAGCCATTTCCTATACCTGCTTTTCTTATCAGTATGTCAATTAAACTAAGCAGAAATTCAGAAAGGGAATATGTTCTGAATAAACAATTATTTTGCAGTTACTCAAGTGGCAGTAGTCATTTTGGAATTCAATAACATACACTAAAGAACAGGATCAGAAAAAATAAAATAGAAAAGCCTTAATCAATTTCAAAAATAAATGTGATCAATATTTTATTATTTCTCAATAATTAATATTTATAATATTTATTTATTAATATGTAATATAAATATAAATATGGTTATTTCTCAATTTATTATCTTCTCAATAAGAGCACATTTTATTAAAATGCTTTAAATGATATAAGCAAAAATAAAACATTACTTTCCAAGTTTAATTGCAAACCATTTTTCTTAAACATCTGGATGACCATAACTTAGATCTTTTGACTCTTCCTAGAACACAGGCTACAATTATAGCCATGCACATCAGAGCCTGGGCTATGGATACAAACTACCAAACCAGGAGTCCTTTTCTTTTTTTTTTTTTTTTTTTTTGGTACAAATTATATATAGCTATATGCCAATTTGCACAGCTTATTTAGTTTTATTTAGGAGCTGAAATTTTCTAATAACAAATTGTTTTGGGTTTAACTCTTCCCTATAATTCCAGGAAGTATGCACATTCATGAACACACACACACACACACACACACACACACATACACACACACACACAAGACAAACTGAGGTTATGACTCAAGCTTTCAGCCAGAGATGTGCAAGTTATAAAGTATCAGTCTGTAATGACATCAAACTTCTAAGAAGAGTCCTACGCTTGTCTGGGATATGCATTAGGGAGTATAAATTGTTTACAGATGCCTTATCTATAGAAAGGTACATATTCTAAATTTTGATGTTAATTGGCATCAACCCAAAGCATAATATTTTATAACTATTTAGCATTATTACTCAATAGCAATTATGGAAATACATTGTAATCATCCCACAAAATATGTGTTGTATAAAAAAACAATAAAACTACTGTATTAACATCTTAATATTTCAAATATAAAACAACATGACAAAATATTACAAGGTGCAAATCACAATTATACTTCACGGAGAACGTGCACTATAACAATTATATGCATCTACAGGTGTCCTCAAAGCCATTCTACTAGGATTAAATAACACTGGTATGCTGTAACCTCTGAACATTCATTTGCCTACACCAGCCGTACAGAAAGTTTTATTTATTTCATAAAGTTGGCTTTGACAAAACATATTTCATCTTCCTCTTCCAACAAATTCACATTTTATCTGTTGAGAATGTTGCTTTCAGGTCTTGAAACAATTTGCAAATCCACTTTGTGACCCGCCTGCGTTGAATGTGCTGTTGGAATACTGAGCACCAGAATGAAAGCCTCGTAGCAATGAGATCGCTGAAGGAAGAGGGCGGCCATGAGCTAGTTTTGAACTTGACAGTGTACTTCATTTTGTCTCCCCAAGTAGCCGGCTAGCACTTGTTTGAGTTGGGGCATAATGTAAATCGGAATGTTGTTACCTTCTTCTTGATTGTCTGTCTTCAACATTAAAAACTGCTTAGTTAACCTTTTGCTTTTTAGGAGCAGGAAAATGCAATCTATGCTTTCACGTTTAGCAGAGACTTGGAAGTAATAACAGTATCAATGAGTCAGACTTGTCTATTGATTGATGGCCTCACTTACAGAAGAAAATGAGTGAATGTGGTGCAAAGCACTTTATTAATCATTTTTAAATTCCAAGTTTCTGAATGGCACTCATTATCCTTCTAAGTGAAATCAACCAAAATGCTTTATTTGCCTATATATCTTGAAATTAAAAAAAAAAAAAATTAATACCCTACATTCATATCAGATGATTATTCAGTAGTTTAAAAAAAAAAGTGGCATGCTGGATTGATTTCAGTTAATGAGCCCAGACATTAACCAACCAGAGAAGCAAGGTCTCCTCTCATTTCTACTCAGGCTGGCGACTTATCAGATAACCAGCAAGTGTTTCTTCCAGTAATCACTCAATCATTCAGTCAATCAAAGTTTTTACTAAATAATTGTAATGGCTTTAATTGAACTTCAACAACCCCCGCTCCCCCAAACAAACAAATAAACAAACTTGTGGAATGCCTTAGCTGTACTGATTTGAAGACATTCAGCGCAAAACAAGGGTAAATGGCATCCTTCATGTTTCAGTTTGGGAGTCGTTTATAACAAATACATTAAAGAGCCTTATTGTTATTAGTAAGATGGTATCAGCCTGCTTTTATGAAAAAAGTGCAGAGGACAGATATGTCCTCATAGTCTGAAAGGACCCCATGCCTGATGACAGAGGGAGCACCAGTTTCAGCTGTAGATTTGGTGAATTCCCGGGAAGAATCTGTTTATATGTTTCCAAGCTTGGTAATTAGCATTCCAATACTGCATGCTCCTCAGAGCCTGATGCGTATTAGATGTGCCAGAAATGAATTAGAGAGGAAAAACTTAAATAAGGTGCAGAATTTGGACAAAAATATATTTCAACAAAACAAACTTACAGTGAATGCTCCCCACCTATACACTCTTCACCAGTGAGGAGGGGAAAAAAAAACTTCCAAGAGAGAAGAGGTGAAAATTACAAAAAGCAAAAATTAAATGAAAACAAAAAAAAATGTTTGCCAAGGGGAAACACACTCCAGATAAAAATAAACAAAATTCTCTTTGCATTTATGTACTCAAAATTTTTCCACTGGGTACATTTGCACAGTTGGAATTAGGAGGCGAAGGGAAAAAAAAGCAAATTTCTCACTAGCACATTTGTTAGAAGAGGAAAAAGGGAAAGAAAAAAAAAAGCAAAAACCGTAGGTCAAGTCTCATGGAGAGAATGCCAAATGTCTTTGTGTCCAGTTATTTATGGTTTCAGATAATTGTACAGAAAATATCAAATTTGCATAGTGTGATTATTGCTGATTATTTATCTAGCAGTCAAAATGTTTCAGTGGTTCCTAGGATGACAGATTGACAAGTCCTTAAAAAAGCTCATTCATTTTATGAAATTTGCATGTAATTAGGCAATAATGAAGGGATGTTTGTGGACAGAGGATTACACTACAATGTGCTGGAAGCAATTCAAATGCTTGACAAAGTGTTAACATTATCTTCAGATTCAACCAAGCCTTAAATGCTTGGCTTAAAATCATTGAATGCATGAATTGGATAAAGAAGACTTAGAAAATCATCAATGTAGTAAAGTACATTTGTTTCCACATCTTTAAACATATCCATTCACGAAACTTAAATTTATTTAGGGGAACTGTCATATTCAAAATATACTGTCAATTATGATGAAGAATCAGGGAGGGGAAAGAGGCAGTAGGAGATGTGAAAAGAGCAGTCACAAATGTTGAAACTCTCCTTCATATGAATTGCAACTTATTCCCTCCCAGATGTGAAGGCTTGGACGGGTTACTTCTGAGCCTCAGTATCTGGCAGGGTAGTTACAGAGATCTGAGATAACAATCTATTTCCTCAAGTCTGAACAACAATTTTTTCCCCCTACATATAATGGTTTTAGAAATCTAGATGCTTCTGGCAATTGATGTTTCCATTTAAGGTAATAACTTTTTCTTTTGCCCCCAGGAAAAAAAAAAGTTGCATATTTCAATTCATAGCAGCTCAGAATTAAAGAAATAAAGCATTTATAAAGTGACAAGCACAATGCCAGATATAAAGTCCAACCTTTAAAAAAATGATAGCTATTATTCTGTGGTCTTTTCCTGATGAAATCCTACACCAATTGCTTCAGCGGGGTTGGGACGGACATTATAAAATCTGCATTTGAAAGTTTCAGATTGTCTCTGATCTTCACACAGAAATGTCTTTTCAAGTAATTTATGTTTATTATGTAAAATGCTTTCTTTCAGAACCCAACTACCTGAAGTAAGTATTGGGTTATTATGGTAATTTAAATCAATGAAAAACTTAACAAAGATTTATGGAGAGTTATAAAATGAATAAAAGTTCCTTCTTTTGACTGCTGTGTCCATAGTTTATAACTTGATAAAAGAAGATATGTGCTCATTACTTTGCGATTCTACTAATAGCAACTTTTAATAGTGTTTGTTAGGTAGCAGGGATGGGAGAAAACAACTGCACTTTGAAACTCAAAATAGTAAACTAACTCTGTGCACAGATTGCAGAAGGCCTTGATTGACATTCCAAATCAGTGGGCAATGAGTAAGTTATCAGGTGTTTTCCATTGGAAAATTCATCCAAACACATAGGCAAAGAGTTTCCAAAATCCAAGAACAGCTCAAAAACAACCAATATATAAATCTTTGCATCCCCTGCTGTGACTATAGGTGAATTTCCATCAGTGTAGGTCAAGTTCAGGCACTGTGTTATAATATTGAAATCTTACCAAAATTCTGAATGCATTAAGAGTTCTGTGGAGTTCTTTAATTGGAAGGGTTGAATTTAAGGTGGCGTTATCAAAGTAAACTAATAGCTAAAAAAGACATCCCTCCTCTCCTCCCCAAAACCATATGCTTAACACAGTAAACTCCAAAGTGGGTTGGTAGCAGGGCTTGTTCCCTGCAGTCACTCATGAACTCAGGCACCTGCAAACAGGTGGACCCACCACCCCCAGCCTCTGAGTCCTCCAGCAGACCCATTGCAGGGTGTCAGAAAGAGAAAGAGCTGGAGGTACTTTTCAAGTTCAGGCCAGGCAATGGTATACCTTGTTTCCATCCACCATCACTGCCTGGAATCCAGTCACTCCTAGCAAGTCTAGCTGTGTGCCCAGGAGAAAAAGGAAGTGGAGGTTGGTGAACACATCACACTGTCTCTGCCACAGTAATGTCTGAACATTGCTCACAGCTGGCAGTAGTTTGATTAGTCTGTCATATGATGGCTATCGCTGAATCACAGTTTCTCAAAAGACTTCTCCGTATGTCATGGCCCTAATTTGTCTTCTCCTGTTTTCTCTGGAATTTACTCCAATTAGGTGCTTGACCCCACAACGACAAAAATTGTTTTTATCAAAGTCATCGGTACCCTCCACGTTGAAAATGTCCATGGCATCTGTCTGTCCTCATCATACTTGATGTGTCGGCAGCATCTGAGGTAGCTGATTGCTCTGCTGTAAAAAATCACCTTCTCTCGGCTTCAAGGACACCACGTTCTCCTTGTTTTCCTCCCATTTCACTGCCTGCTTCTTCTCAACTTTCTTTGCTGGTTCCTCATTATTTTTCCACCCCTTAAAAACTGGACTGTTTTCTTTTTTTTTCTATCTTCATTTATTCCTGTATCTCTCCCAGATCTCTCCCCTAAATTCCAGATACATCTCTCCAGGTGCCACCTAGGCTTTCCCACATGGATCTATAATAGGCCTGGACTGGACATGATCCAAAGTGAAACCTGTCTTCGTTCTACCAATCTCCTTGCCCTCAGTCAGTGGCAAGACTATCTTTCCACTTGCATATTCCAAAAAACTGGATGTCATCTTTTACTCCTCTTTCCCTCAACTCCAGTCAATCCCTTATGCTATATGTTGGCAGAATACATCCGGGATTGGACCACGTCTCTTCACTGGTTCAAGCCATCAACATCTCTCTCCAGCACTTTCTTTTTTTTAGCTTTATTTATCAAAAAATTAAAAAAAAAAAAAAAACATTTCAACAAAACAAAGGAATAAGAAAAACAAATATCCTAAAATAACTACATGGCTTCCAAATTGCACATTTGCAACAGTCTCTCAGCAGTTCTTTCAGCTTCTGTCCTTCCTCATTGCAGCTGCGATGATTCTGTGAAATCTTAAGTCTGATATATCACTTATTTACGTAACACCTCTAATTATTTCCAATCTTCCTCAGGTCAAAGGTCAAAGTCCTTACTATGACCTAAAAGCCTTTCCTCATCTGGACCCCATTACCTGCCTGACCTCACCTTCTTCTATTTTTCCATTGGTGGTTCTGCTCGAGCCAGGCTGACCTCCAAATACTTCCTCAAACATTTTAGGCATGTGTCTCTTCTACTCTGGTAAGTGGTACTTTTTTGTTTCCTCTGCATAGAATCTTACTCCCTAAAATATCTTTATGGTCCAGGCTGTCACATCCTCTGATCCTCCCAGTGAGGGCTTCTTTGATAACCCTATTTTAAATTGCAATATGCCACCACCCTCCACCTCAGCACTCTCAACTCTCCTTCTCTACTTTTTTCTTTAGTCCTAGCATCATCAAATATTGCAAATGGGTTATTTGTTTCTCTTGTTTATTATCTATTTCTTCCAAGAGTCTGTTGGTTCATTGTGTATCCCTAGTACTCAAGAATGCCTGGCATATAATAGACACTCAATACATGTTGGTTGAATTAGTAAATGAATTTCCCCAGCTGATCTCGGGACCAATTTGGAAAAGAAATGCAGAAGAACCTATCCCTAAATGAAGATACAGCTAGAGAAAATAATAGTGTAAAAGGATTTAAAGAGTTAGTGGAGCTTATCAGCAATGCAAATATCACTCTAGTGGATACCCATAGTATATGGTGTGGGTACAATTCAAAAATACAATCTACATATAAACATAGAGTAGCACACTCCATAATTGGCCTTACTTCCCTTCCAAAGCAAGAGGGAAGAGCTTGGCGTGGGATTGCAGGGAATGGATTTGGAGAGAGAGTAGATGGAACTAGTCAGCAAGGCTGGGGTATGGAAAAGCAGGACATGTAAATACAGTACATTGTCCTAAGCAACACTTCAGAAAAGCAAGGCAGACTCTCAAATCTGCAACCAGAGTAAGAAGACCAAAATTCCAGTCAGGTAAGATAGTGTAAGAGAGAATCAAGAGGGGAAGCAAAATGAGAATTCAAAAGTGATCCCTTAAGCAGTGGATATAGTGAATTAAGGGAGCAATTTATAAGGCATCTATGATCTCCCTGTCAGCTCACAAGAAGCTTTTAGGTTGCTGATTCATTCAGACAATAATAATTTTGGTAAGCAAATTAGAGCCCAGACCAATATCCATTGCTGTTGAAATAGTACTGGTGAGACTGATACATCCACATACTGCTGGTAGGATAGTAGGATAATATTTTAAAAAATAAACATGATAATACAGAAAACCATACTCTAACTTGGAATTTATTCCAAGGTAAAAATAATTAAACAAGAGAGAATAAAGAATAATTACATGCTTTACCATATCTATTATTTTGTAGCTGCCCAAAGCATACATTGGGCACACCTAGAAATGCATCAACAGATATTATGTAGCCATTAAGAAAGGTAAATTGCCCGAGTATTTAGAACAGAGACTGCCGAGCTTTTTCTATAACAGGCCTGATAGTAAATAGTTTGGACTTTGAGAGTCATACATTTTCAATAAAGGAGTGATCGACAATATATAAACAAATGGGCATGTCTATGTTCCAAGAAAACTTTATTAACAAAAACAGGCAGAGGGTGACGGGCTCATGTGTGGTAGTTTGCCAACCCCTGACCTGCTTGCCCATTGCCTATGCCTTACATATGAATTGCAATATTAAATTATTTAAAAAGCACAATATGGAGCAGTGTATACCAAGATTACAGCTTTAAAAATATAGGTGTATGTGTATATGTGTGTGTGTGTGTGTGTGTGTGTGTGTGTGTGTGTGTGTGTGTGTAGGCATCTGGTAAAGCGATGTTTCCTTCCTTCACTGTATTTATTATTGAAGCTGCTACCCTAGTAGCAGGAAGAAGATGAAGAGGCGAGGGGGAGGAGTGGAAGAAAATACAGGGAGTTAAAGCAAACATTTACTGTGCATTTCCTGTAAGTCAGTCACTGTGCTAAAGCTTTATGTGTGCCACTCTCTCATTAACGTCTCACAGCAGTGTTAGGTGCTATTTCCCACCATTCTACAGATGAGAAAACTGAGGCTAAGTTAAGTAAATTCTCCAGGGTCTAACAACTAATTTGAGGTTTTTGGATCCAGATTTGTCTAACTCCAGAATCTAAAGTCTTAATTACTTCCAGTCTCAGCTACCTTGATTCTACACTATTTTTAGAGTAAGAAAATATGTTTAAATAATTATATTCATCTGCAATAAGTGGACATTGCATGCAAATTAGATAAGCACCTTATGTAGCTACAAATACAGACTTAACGATTTTCAACTCTGATTTAAGGTAGAGCTTGGCACTGGCCTCAGATGCCTCTCTCGTGGGCCTACCTCCTGGAAGATTTTCCAGAGTCAACATCAAGGCATGTCACGGACTAGAGAGCCTGATCAAGCCTGAACAAGTTACAAAGATTTTCATTTACGGGGCTGCAGCAGAGGAGGGTCTTCAAAAGTATTTACACATTCTTTGCTAGAGATGCTAGGGATTCATGTTTGGGTGCAAAATATAAATAGACTGAAAAATATTTGTTTATTATGATAGGAAATTTAAAACATGTGGAAAATGCCAAATTTAACAGCCCCAGAGACTGAAACTCTCTATTCATTCACCTGACTGCTTGTGCAGTTGGGGGACTAGCGTTGCCAGCTTCCTCCTTGGAGGTTGCCTCTCTGGTGACTTTGGATACTGGGGAAAGGACTGCTTCTCCCTGCCGTGGAATTGACTGGTCTCGGATGATTGCATTCTTGGACTCTGGGCTCAGAGGGGGAGGGTTGAAGCCAGGTCCAATGGGCTTTCTGAGGCAGGACATCAGTGTTTTTAAGATCTGTCCTGAAATCACCACGTGTTCACCACTGAAAAGCCATAGACAGTTGTCTCCTGATTCAGAGTGCCAAATGGTCCAGAAACTACTAACCAGCAGAAACTACTAACTACAAAACTATTTACCAACATTCACAATGGGAACTGGCAGGAAAGCATTGCATGGTTCTTCTGAAAGCTGAGGACCCAGGGCTAATTAGTGGGTGCAGTCCACTCAGGGTGCTCTGGAGACTGTCATCATTAAATGCATCGTCTTGCAGATAGGCTTCCGGGTGCCACGATGGTTATGGATGGACTGACCGCAGGGATCTGGAAATAGGCACAGGGC
Source organism: Choloepus didactylus (assembly GCF_015220235.1). Taxonomy (NCBI): domain Eukaryota; kingdom Metazoa; phylum Chordata; class Mammalia; order Pilosa; family Megalonychidae; genus Choloepus; species Choloepus didactylus. The sequence continues at coordinate 69,719,931 of NC_051323.1, forward strand.
ATCGCAGGGTTCTAGCCTGTCTTTAGTCACGCATACCAAAACCACAAGGAAAACTGGAATCACCTACTAACTGAAATGAACATGGCAGAGTTGAAAATTTCAGACAATTCCCAGAGAAACCAGTGTTGTTTTCTGTGTCTCAAGAACAGAGCCTTCTCCAGTACATCCTTCCTCCTGGCCTCCTAGAAGGCAGCACAGTGCTTGGTATCTTTCCAAGCTGTATTGTAAGTGATCAATAGACCTGTTCTCTGTTGAATTCTCTTCTACATGAGGTCTTGTGTAAGGCAGAAGGTTAAGTAGCTCTACCAGTGATTCAGATATAGTAACTCAGGATGCGTAAGGCCAACTTCTTTGCACTAACTAGACTCTGGTGTCTGACAGAGTCATCCCTGACAGAGACCCAATGTTCCTCTGATGTTATGTATGATTTTTTAAAAACAAATATATTAAAAATACTGGTCTCAGTGTGATTGTAAAAGCCTTGTGGATCACACTCCCTTTATCCAGTATATGGATGGATGAGTAGAAAAATGGGGACAAAAAACTAAACAAAAAATAGGGTAGGAGGGGGAGGATGATTTGGGAGTTCTTTTTTTACTTTTTTTTTTATTCTTATTTTCACTTTTTCTGGTACAAGGAAAATGTTCAAAAAATAGATTGGGGTGATGAATGCACAACTATATGATGGTACTGTGAACAATTGATTGTACATCTTGGATGATTGTATGATATGTGAATATATCTCAATAAAATTGAATTAAAAATATATATATATACTGGTCTCATACATGTAAAATCAGACCAAAGCACCTTCCACTGTCACCTAAGCAAAGAGAGTAGCACTCTCCACCACCCACTTCGAATTAACCCTTTATGGCCAATTGTCCTCTCACATATACTCTAGACCCTCATTTGAGTCTGAATTTACGTGTGTAAAGTACACTGGGGGAGTCATGAGAGATGCAGGGGCTTTTATTTATCCCACTCTTTCTATGATTTGATTACTTTGTCCCTCAAAATTACTCTATCAAAATCAATGCCCTCCAACCCTCAATGCTTTAACTCACTTCTTTCTCTCTGACATCCCTTTTCTACAGAAGATAGTCATTTTTTTTCTGCTGTAATGACTAAGACCCACTAACCTCTAGCATCTTAGTGTACAGACAACATCTCCCATCAAATTGCATGCACCTGTTTTCATTTTCATTGGAGTGGAGAGGGGCATGTGGGGAATATGTAAGAGAGATTCCATGGTGTGATTTATTCTTGAATCAAAACCCTAGACCCAGAACTGTTGTCCTCCTTGTATACCAGTTCTTCTGGGGTGGGGCTGGTGGGGAGTGTTCCATGGCTCTGCTATTTATGAAGTGGTCCCCAAATCTGTACCTCACTAGGGGCCCTTTTACAGTTTATCAGAAAACTAACTTGCTCATCTATAATTTCCATATTCTCATTGTAGCTCACTCAAGAGTGAATGCTGTTTCCAGATAACCCCTGTGGTGTGGGGTGAATGGTGGCCCCCCAAAAGTCATGTCCATGTCCAAATCCCTGGGAGCTATGAAAGTGAGCTTATGTGGAAAAAAAAAGTCTTTGCAGAAGTCATGAAGTTAAGGATCTTGAGATGAGATCATTCTAGATTGTGCAAGTGGGCCCTAAGTCCAAGAGATTTCCTTATAAGAGACAGAAGAGAAGACAGAGAAGAGGACAATGGGAAAACACAAGCAGAGATTGGAGTGATGTGGCCACAGGCCAAGGAAGCCAAGGAAGCCAAGGAACCCAACCACCACCAGAAACCAGAAGAAGCAAGGAAAGATCCTCCCCTGAGGCCTCCAGAGGGAGTGTGGCTCTGCTGACACCTTAATTTTGGACTTCTGGCTTCCAGAATTGCAAGATCATAAGTTTCTGTCATTTTACGCCATCCAGTTTGTGATGATTTATTACGGCAGTCCTGGGAAACCAATACACCCTGCAAGAACCCACACTTTCCAACACTTTATGGAAATCAATCACCTTCACTAATTCCATCCCAAATAAGAGAAAATCTAGTGAAGTTTGCAATGTCATAAGGAACCTATTTTCTAAAAGAGGAATCATGTCAGACTGAATCCTCGGAAAATGTACACCGAGCATGTGCCCTGTTCCTGGGCCTGTTCAGAGGCCTGGAGATGAATATTATATTCTAATCTTATTAGATCTCTTTGATGGTGGCAGGTAATGTTTTCAAATAAGTAAGGGAACAAGGGACAGCTGGTGGCCCTCAGGCAGCTTGATTTAAAAAGGCCCTGCAAAAAATTCTGTGCAAAACAGTATTCGAAATGGAGGTAGTTTAGTGTCAGAGCATGGATTGGTCAAGGGTAAGTAATGGGTTCACAAAAAGGAATCAAAGAATAGAAATGAACAGGCTCTTTTCAGTATGGAAAACTGTAAGATAGAGATTCCCAAAGGATGAGGTCTGTGACCAAAATTCCCTTTTTGAAAATATTTGGAAGGACGATCATATAGTGACATCTCTGAATTTGCTGATGGCAATGAGCTGCCCTCCAAGTACTGAAATGTTACATTGATAATAATGAAACCCAAGAAATGAATCAAAAAACGGCAGATAAACTCTACTATAAGCAAGGCCAAGAAAGAGCCCCTGTGGGTGTCAGGGAAATAAGCAAAACTCTACTTCTGGCGATTTGGTCTCAGTTCTCTTTCCTTTCTGAACATCCAGAAGTCATTCTAGTCTGTTATCTGAAGTCCACTCCTATAAAGCCCGCCCTTCACCTCCCAAAAACACTTCCATAGTTTAGGACATAAGAAAAGTAATTAGGAACAAAAACAGAAAACACAGCTAAACCATTAAATGACATTGTAGTTATACTGGTACAACTGGACTTCATGGCTGAGGAAAGATTCAGTGAGTAAGGACTCCAAAGGAACAGAGGCCTGCCATATAACATCAGAGTGACTAAGTACTGCTTTGTACAAAACTATAAAAATAACACATACCAAGTGAGTTAGCGAAAGCTATACACACTTCAAGGGTATGGGTGACCATTACTGGTTATTCAATGAAATTCTAGATAGAATTGAAAGGGCCTACCTTTGAAGTTTATTTAATGTGTTTATGTAGTGTAAACATCTACACACAGTGGATGTTTAATGTATCTTTATTGGTTGATTATTCATTGACAAAACATCACAAAGGGAATAAAAGAAGAACTGCTTCATTAAGCTAGTAATAAATTTAAGGGACTTGTAAACTGTAGAGGTGATATAGATGGAACATAGAAATAGACCCAAAAGAGGGGTTTCAGTTGAATTAACCTGTGTGAGTTCCTGCGTCGCACGAAGAGGGTTGTGGTGATAGGAGAAGTAAGGAGTTTGCAGGGGGCGGAGGATGGGGGAAAGATGTTGCTTCCCCAACAACATTTGGTAGCTGACATTTTGAAGATATGCTCTCAAAAAAATGAACAAACCAGCCAACCCCTAAAACCCTAAGTTAAAGAGATCAATAGTCTGACCCATATCGAATCTCTATTTACTTTTTTCCTACAATCACTATTTTAAACTCTAAAAAATAACTGTCTAATATATAATGTGCTTGCATGAACTCGAAACATTTAAAAAGCACAAAAGCTATAGAATGAAATTCTCTTTCCCACCTCTATCCCTCAGCTACGTCCTTGCTTTCCACAGTCAGCAACCATTATTACTGATAGGTTGTTGTATCTCTATCCAGAGATATTTTTATGTGTGCATACATATGTGTATGTGTGTGTATATATTACACTGTATAGCATATTTTCTATTTTTTGCACAAAAAACAGCATACACTGCCTCCTGCTCTGTATCTTGCTTATTTTCACCTGAAGATGTTTCTATATTTGTACATAAAGAATTTCCTTATTTTTTACAGCTGCGTATTATTCCATTATATAGGCATAGCACAATTTCTCCAACCAGTCACTAGTGATGAACATTAGGTTATGCTAAACTTTTCTTTTTTTACAAGAAACATTTCATTGAATAACAATGAGTAAATGTTCCTGCATGAGTGTATCTGTAGGCTAAAAATTCTTAGAACTGGAATTATGAGATCAAAGGATCTTTAATTTTTCGTTTTAAAAAATGGTGCCAAATTATCTTCCATAGCAGTATACTAATTCATACCAATGTAACATCACATAAATTTCTTACTTTCTGAACAAATATTTTATGGCCTAATCTGGCACTAAATCCTGATGTATTCCTGCAGGGATGAAAAATCCCTGATTGTTTAGGCTCCCCTCACTATCTGTTGGGAAAATGACTAGACTCTGTGCCTTTTGGACATTTGTCCGCATTATTAACATCTACGTGATCTCCTGAAGGGAAGGTGGTGTTTGGCTTGACCTTGCTCTACAGGAATCGCTCCAGAGAGCCAGACATTGATGACCATGATAAATGACATTTTGATTTACCGAAGGAGCCATTCAAGATTGGGAACTCTTAGAGTCTTACTTAAAATAATACTCAACAACAACAACCTACCCTTGCTACCCTTTTTGTGGGCAGCTAATATAAACACTTTTGATTTCAAAGCTGTATTTAAATAGTATTAACTTGTATTAGTCAGATATTTTTATAAACCTCTATTTCCACTGCTTCCTCAGCCAGGAAAACATAGATTTGCATTTGAGAAAATATTTCATCCTGCATTTCCTTTGTGCTTTCTGAAATACAAAGTGTGTTAATAAAACCCAAACTGCCTGTTAAAAATAAGAATGAACAGGGTCTCCCAAAGTGATTTATCTCAATCACTTGAGGAACTAGTACACGGTGTGCAGTTATTACGGCAGCCACAGATACCAAGATAATATTGTGGGAGATGGTTTTTGACATGTAGAGCACTCTGTGAGGGTCCCTAAGTGAAATTTTATATCAGATACTAATAACTCACATAATCAGGAAAACATTTTCTCTCCCATCTCACAGGTCAATACTGGGCCCCTGAGAAGGCTGGTTAAGCCCACAGCTCCCCTCTTTCTGGAGTTTGCCTCTTTGCCACAGGTCATGCCTGCCATGTCAGCACACACATCATAAACACATGTAATTGTTTGTAGAGCAAACAGCTGCTGGAAATTGAGAGAAACCTAAGATCATAGTAACTGCATGTGTGGAGATAAAAAGTAGATATCAAACTTTAGTTATCACTGGAAGAAACAAAATCAGAATAAAATGCACCGTGACTTTTGAAGAATTAGTTATTAACTCTCCCTAAGCCCCAGATGACATACAATAAAGATCATGGGCAAAAGGAAGGTGGTTGGTAGAGATTTCTTTATGTGTCTTTTTTAAAGAGCCCAAACTGAGCGAAAGAGATAGGCCAGGTTTGACTCAGAGTATCTCTGGCAGACACAGGGAAGAAGAGAGAGGTTGGAAAACATACATATGAGAGAAAGCAAGATGGGGAAGAGGCAAAGAAAATGATAGGAAATGCAGTGCTCAGAGAAAAGAAAGAAAGAAAAGAGGTTAAGGAAATACCATCTTCTGTAGAGTACAAAGTATATCATAGAAAGGTTAAGGACTAAGATATTAAAGGATAGAAAATATCTTAAAGGGGGGACAGTCTAAATGCATGTGCACATAAATAAATCTTAAATTCTATGGACTTACATTAGTAATAGGTCAAAATCAAGATGGGAGCCCAATCAGGAGACTCAAGAAGAGAAAAGAATCAAAGCTTTGTAGAACCATCGGTCAAAAAAAGTTACCATCATACTGATTTTTTTTTAATTAAGTGAAATCGAGGGAGTATCTAGTGAGAAGTACATTACTTTATGTAGCTTTTCTGATCATGGAGCTCGGAGGACTTAAAATAAATTAATTGTAAGGAGCGAAAGGTAGATAGTTGATAGTTTTCAATTATCTTGCCTTGAGCCAGAGGGTGTGATTCTTCCAGCAACTGGGGCTGTCTTTCGGTTCCTGGCGGGAAGTAGATGGACCACAGGAGCAGGGCAGCTGAGGAGAACTGGATGAAGAGCTATTTACAAAGGTGTGGAAGGATTCAGATAAGGAAACAAGGGTAAGTGGTGCACTCTGGGGCAGGCCATACCAGGGAGGCCATCGGGGAGGGTGTAGTTACCTAAATCCCACAAGGGAAGACACTGGACAGGACCCAGGGCCGTCGAAGAGGAACACAGCTACTGTCAAATCCTGCACAGCTCATGGGGAGAGGCAGGATGACCTGAACTCGTTCTACAATACCTCCAACCTCAGCCAGCTTTTCTCTTCCCATTGGATAAAACGACTACAGTCATGGGGCAAAGGAGCCATAGACACCACCATAAATTTCACTTTCAGTGCAAAGGGCAGACTAGAGAAGGTGGACAGGGACTGGACAGACAAATGGAGAACATCTAGCACAATGAGCAAACTTTTGCAGAAGTATGTAAAAGGTCAAAGTTCAAATTTGTTTACCCTGTGTGCCGGTTTGGATGTATTATGTCCCCCAAAATGCCATGCTCTTTAATGCAATCTTCTGGGAGCAGATGTATTAGTGTTGATTAAGTTGGAATCCTTTGATTAAGTATTTCCATGGAGATATGACTCAATCAACTGTGGGTGAAATGTTTTATCAAATTATTTCCATGGAGACATGGACCACACCCTCTCAGGGTGGGTATTGATTTAATCACTAGAGTCCTGTGAAAGAGATCATGGACAGAAGAACCAGAGCAGCTAGGAGTGACATTCTGAAGACAGCCATTGAAAGCAGACCTTTGCTGATGCTTTGGAGATACTAGCCCAGAATTTGCCCCAAGGTGGTAAGCCCAGAACGCTGCCACATAAGCCTTTGGAAAGCACCTGAGAGAAGAAGCCAAGAATGCACAGGAGCTGAGAGAGGAGCTAGAACACAACCCAGAATCAGCAGAAGCCAGCCACGTACCTTCCCAGCTAACAGGTTCTCCGGATGCCATTGGCGATTCTTCAGCAAAGGTACCCTATTGTTGATGCCTTAGCCTGTACTCTATTATTGCCTTAGGACTGTAACTTTGTAACCAAATAAGCCTCCTTTATAAAAGCCAGTCCATTTCTGGTATTTTGCATAACGGCAACATTAGCAAACCAGAACACCCTGGAATTGGTTGCATCATTTACAGACTAAGGCAAACTCAAGAGTAAATTAGACGCTTGTGGAAGCTGTGTTCACTCTTCATCCCCTAAGATTCCACAGGTGTATTATAGCTTCTTTAATCCCATTTGGTTAGAGATGCAGGTAGTACCACATGTCCCACCTCTGTGTCATGAAGCAATTAGCTTTTTTCAGTTTCATAATCGCAAGATAAACCTTGAGCAGCAATGTAAATTTGGCAGTTTTTCTCCACAAGAAAAAGTATATATCTTATCACTATTGTACTTTGGGGAAAAGGTCAACTTGAAGTTTAAGTCTTGATAACGGCTTAGTAGGATCAACTCTCTGATTGAGGGTGATATTAAAAGGGAAACTTACAGGCCTTAAAATTGTTGATGATTTCCCCACATTGCATAATTATTTACCAAGATTGGCAAGTGTATGTAGGAAATCTGACTGAAAATTTAGGAGGAAAAGTTTGCAGATTTGCTCCTACCTATTAACTCTTATTGGCCTTATTGGTCTTGATCTTGTCACAGGTCCAATAACTCCTTATTGATTGCTTCTCTTTTCTGGGCTCTGTGACATTCCAGCTGACGGTGCCCTTTGAGTCTCTTTTGCTGGGTTCTCCTTTAGTAGCCTTCTTAACAAGGACACTTTGACTCTCCAATTCATCTAAATTTTGGCCCCTCTTCAAGGTCCATTGTCCATACATAGGACTCATCATCACCATCAAGTGTTCCCAGTGAAAGCTGTTCCTGTACCATAAGCCCCATCAACAGGGTTCCTAGGTATGGTTGCACAGGTTGTGCACTGCATAATTGCAGATGGTGTGCATATACAAATTATATCTTGTTATGTCATTGTGCCGGTTTGAGTGTATTGTGTCCCCCAAATGCCATTATCTTTGTGGTCTTGTGTGGGGCAGACGTTTTTGGTGCTGGTTGGATTTGCTTGGAATGTGCCCCACTCAGCTGTGGGTAATAATCATTTTGATGAGATGTTCCCATGGAGGCGTGGCCCCACCCATTCAGGGTAGGCCTTGATCAGTGGAGCTATATAAATGAGCTGACTCAGAGAGAGGAAACTCACTGAGTGTAGCTGGGAGTGATGTTTTGAAGAGAAGCAACCTTGCTAGAGAGGAACGTCCTGGGAGAAAGCCGTTTTGAGGCCGGAGCTTTGGAGCAGACACCAGCTGCCTTCCCAGCTAACAGAGGTTTTCCAGACACCATTGGCCATCCTCCAGTGAAGGTACCCGATTGTTGAGGTGTTACATTGGATGCTTTGTGGCCTTAAGACTGTAACTGTGTAGTGAAATAAACCCCCATTTTATAAAAGCCTATCCATCTCTGGTGTTTTGCATTCTGCAGCATTAGCAAACTAAAACAGATTTTGGTACCGGAGAAGTGGGGTGCTTTTGCTGCTGAGTTTGCAAATGCCAAACATGTTGGAACGGCTTTTCAAATGGATAAGGGGAAGATTCGGGAAGAATTGTGAGGAGCTTGATAGAAAAGGCCAAAACTGCTTTATAGAGACTGTTTATGGAAATATGGACTCTAAAGATACTTCTGATGAGGACTTGAGCAGAAATGATAAATGTGTTGTTGCAAACTGGAAGAAAGGCGATCCTTGTTTTAAAGTGGCACAGAATTTGGCAAAATTGAGTCCTGGTGTCAGATGGAAGGAAGAATTTGAAAGTGACAACCTGGAATACTTAGCTGAGGAGATCTCCAGACTACATGTGGAGGAGATACCCTGGCTTCTTCTTGCAGCTTATAGTAAAATGCGAGGAGAGAAACATAAACTTAGAACTGAACTCTTGGGTTCAAAGAAACCAGAAGCTGATGGCTTGGAAAATTATGAGCTTCCAGGAGGTGGAATCCCAGAAGCTACAGCCCAATGTGAGGATGTAACCAAACATGGAACCCAGCCGCCATTTCAGTACAAGCCAAGATTGGAGATGGGATTATCCAGAAAGGATTTGTGGAAAGTCCTATTGTCTAATGGCTTTGACCCCTGTGTGCTTCATGCAAAGCCAACAAAATTTTTGCGAGATCTTTATAGACAGAGCCATTGCCAGTCTGGACTGGAGGAGACAGACAAGGAAAAAATTAGAGGAAAAATCTCTTCAAAGACAGAGCCATGGAGGTTGAGGTCTGGAGTCAAGAGGTCTTGGGCTGGGAGAGCGGAGCAGCCCACATGCATGGAAAGGGTGAGTTTGCCCTGGAGGTTGAGGGCGAGCCTTCCGCCTCGATGCTCTGGAAGAGTTTTGCCACCCGAGGTCCCAAAGAGGGTGGAGCACATTCCCAGGGAACTGGGGAGAGCCTGGCTGCCACCACACTGTTCTGAAGGGGTTGAGCGTGTGCCCCGGAGATGGAAGGGAATCCAGGAGCTGCCCCGATGTTTGAGGAAGGTGGGGCCGAGAAGGTGGTCTCCCCAATGTGTGGGTATGTTGGAGCACTCACCCAAGCATTTGGAGAGGAAAGGGCTGCCGAAAAGGCCCTTAGGAAGGGTTAGGCTCCTGCCCTCTCAAGCCCCAAGGATGCAACATTGTTCTGTAAATGACTCTCAGACTTTGAAATCTAATGGAGTTTGTCCTGTGGGTTTTAGGAACTGTTTTGCTCCTATTAACCCTGTTTTCCTTACTGTTTCTCCTTATGGCAATGGAAATATTTATCCTATGAATGTCTGTCCTTTGTATATTGGAAGCACATAACTTGTTCTAAATTCACAGATCCACAACTAAGGAAAGATTGTGCCTTGGGACTGACCACGCCTAAATTGATTTTGATGGGATTTTGTGCTTAACTATTGTTACTGAAATGATGTAAGTTTTTTGTGATATTGTGATGGAATGAATGTATTTGTATTTGGAAAGATAGTGTCATTCTGGGGTCCAGGGGGTGGAATGTGCCGGTTTGAGTGTATTGTGTCCCCCAAATGCCATTATCCTTATGGTCTTGTGTGGGGCAGACGTTTTTGGTGCTGGTTGGATTTGCTTGGAATGTGCCCCACTCAGCTGTGGGTAATGATCATTTTGATGAGATGTTCCCATGGAGGCGTGGCCCCACCCATTCGGGGTGGGCCTTGATCAGTGGAGCTATATAAATGAGCTGACTCAGAGAGAGGAAACTCACTGAGTGCAGCTGGGAGTGATGTTTTGAAGAGGAGCAAGCTTGCTAGAGAGGAGCGTCCTGGGAGAAAGCAGTTTTGAAACCAGAACTTTGGAGCAGACACCAGCCACATGCCTTCCCAGCTAACAGAGGTTTTCCGGACACCATTGGCCATCCTCCAGTGAAGATACCCGATTGCTGAGGTGTTACGTTGGACGCTTTGTGGCCTTAAGACTGTAACTGTGTAGTGAAATAAACCCCCGTTTTATAAAAGCCTATCCATCTCTGGTGTTTTGCATTCTGCAGCATTAGCAAACTAGGACAGTCATCATGCTTATTACTTAGAGACAAAGTATTAACTGGTATAATAACAAAATACGAGAATATTATAAAAACAGGACTTGTTTTGATCAAGTTGAAATTTAATTTAAATGAAAATTTACATTAAATTCTTAGCTCTGATTGATTAAATGGTATATCATTTTTTTTTTTTTAGATGTAGTAGGCTTTCTATCCAGCCCTTCAGTCTCCTGAACCCTCTTTTTCAAGGCCCATTAGTCCACAAATCTTTATAAGCCACCATTATGTGATCTGCTCTAGGGGCGAAGGGAAAAGAAAAGCTAGTCACATAAAAGAGTCCGGAGAGTCCTTGTCTTTTGGGCTTTATAGCCCCAGGTGGGGAGAAGACTGAGTCATATAACACACAGGAAAGAATTTCAGATGCTTGTGCCTGACAGGATGAGGCAGGTTATCTGTCCTAAAGGAATTGAGATAGCAAAAAAGTAAATGGAAGTGGGAGAAACTGGGGAAGGTTTTGAGGAAGAAGTATGACCTAGTTTTGGTAGGGGGATTGTGAAGGACTTGGATCCTTAGAAAGCATGTCGGAAAGCGATTTCATATGCAGGGAAAAGCACACTCCCACGCAGAGGGACTGGAATGAGTATAGCATCTGAAGAACAGTGAGGGCACTTGCCAGAATGGAGTGGAGGATGGTACAGGGAGCAACGGAATCCTTACAAGTGGCTACAGAGTTGAATGATTTTCTTAATGAACACATCACTTAATTTATCCAACCACATGACTGTAGAATTCTCCCAGGAAACACATCTTAGTCTTCATTTCCTTGCGCATTCAGTGAATAAGCGAAGAATGATTGCTGTCCTCTTCGAGTTAGTTATTGTAGGGGGTATATAAACATTCTATCTCTTTTACTATTGCTCAAAACATTTGAAAACTATTTTTCTGTCATCATAATCTTTTGAATATTCTCAACAGTGTTGTCATATCTTTGTCTTTTGAGAGTGGACTTGATATTGGTGAACAATTCAAGCTCTTCGTAGTCAAATGCAATAAAATAAGCTGGATAATATATTTTTGAATCATGAAAAAGCAACACTAATGAAATGAGATGGCTGCCCTTGTGTGGTTTGTAAATATGTGTGTGACATTAAACTAGTCCTCATGGGTCAGAAGAAGTAGAGGGAGATGTTGAGCACTTTCTGCCCCAATTATCAAATCCTTCCCATACAAGTGAACTCTCCCTACAGACAAACTCTCAAATATGGAAACTCCTCTTATTTTTGGGCAGCCTTGTATTGGAATCCACTTAATCAGAATGATAAATACAAAATCATGACCAGAAAAAAAAAAAGAAAAACATTCCTGAGTTCTAATTAGAAAATATGCTGCTGGAAAGTTATTTAAGTGCCTGCTTTTTGAATTGCAAAACAAACTTGCAGCTTAAATAGTTCTGTTATTCACCTGCATATTAGAGATATTCAGCTGAAACAGATTCCTAATGTGAAGTTTTCCACCCTCTACTTACAGATCACACTATTTTCAGGTTTGTGGTAATTCTTTCTTACGTGTTTAAATGACATTCTCGCTGGAAAGTGTCTATGTTTTTAATTTCACCTTCTTTCCTGAAGTAGGGACTAAAGTATAAAAAAAACAATGGCAACTTTGTTGAAGGTTTTCCTTTTTTGAAAATTCATTTTCCAGCCGTTTTATAAAAACAATATACATTTTATGTTAACATGTGTTTAATATAGGTGGTGGTTACATATGTCTATTATTTTCTATATTTTGTGTAGATTTGGAATATTTGACAATTATAAATAAAATTGCTAGATACAATGCAATGAAAGTACATATTAAATTCTTACAAAGATTCTTATGAAAAGGGGCATGGAGAAAAACTTTTGCCAAAAAATAAAATACTAATGAATCCTTACACCATGGATTAATACTTTATAGAAACTATTGTTAAAAAAAGAAAAAAACAACCCTTTAAATGGAAATATACAAACTTTCTGCTATGTTGATTCACCTGGTCACAAAATTCTCAACCATTTACTTATTTGTAGGTAAAAATAAAATTGTCTGGTTCATTTAAGAATAATCAAAGGGGTTTTCAAGCGAGTTTTGGGACTTCCCCCCTTGAAGGATCCATGTATGAGAATTCGTGCTGCTTAATAAAATAAGCTATACGGATACAAACAAGGGATACAAAGGATGTAAACATGTTCTCTTAGATGTTAAGAAGCTGCATTCATGTGGCAGTTGAACCTGTTTGGATGCTTTCACTAGGAAACTGATTTCCTTATTTACCTATGCCAATATTTTTTCTCATCATTTGTCATTTACATAACACTAAGCAGCTAGTCCTGGGAGTGTCCTAAACAACAAAAACACCCCTATAATAATTTTTGACACCGGGGACTTCATGGAGAAATCGGTATATTCATCAACAGCAGATTCATTGCACTTTCTGTTTAGCTAACCGTTTCCTAGTGGAACAGTGATGTTTTATTTGGCGAGCAATAGCTGCTGGAACAGGAGGGCAGTTGTATTCACGAAGCCAGCTATTGGAAAGAATTCCCCTGCTTATTTTTTTCCTCTGTGTGTGTGTGAGTTTGCACTTGTGCATGTGTGTGGGTGTAAAAGCCACCTTATTTATTTGTGAAAAATTTAAAGACATGTCTGTACATAGTTTGGACTTATGATTCTTCCACATTCACTTTTCTTTACTCAGCTTATTAAGTTTATTTTTTAATTTATCAGCTATATTTAAACCTATTCAGTTAACTGTTCTTACTGCATCAAATTTGTATTACTCTTGCTGTTTGCTAGCCTGAGCCCATCCTCCCACTTGTCATGCCCTGAAAAAAAAGGCATAAGGCTGATGATTATTATTTTTAAGACAAAAATAGAAGGTAAAAATTATTTATAGTAACAACAGAATTGATTCAAGAAAGTTTTACTTACTGAAAAAGATCAGGTTATAGGCTCAGTCCTACCAGAGAATAGTCTGTTTCCCCATTTAGTATCTTTTTTAGGTCATCTCGCTGGTCATAATAATATTTATTGATAGTGTGCCTTTCACAGATGAACCTTACATGCAAACATTAACTTCAGGCCTTTAAAATCACATTTGCTTTCTCTGCCTCTCACACTCTTGCCTCTTAAGCAATATTTCATTGTCTCCATAGGAGAGAAAATGATTGCAATAAAAGGGAGTGAGCCCCTTTTTTTGAAACCTCATTCATTTTCTCCTCTCTTTCAAGAGACATGCAGTCCTTGGAGTAATCTAGTATATAATTTTTCTCCCTTTTTGAGTGCAAGTGGAGATTAGCATGGTTTGATTTATTTTGACCAAGAATGGTAAAAAAATTTTTTTCAATTTTTTGTTTTTAAGAACAATTGTCTGCCAGAAATGTTTTAAGGGTCTTTTGTTATGCCAAAAGGATAAACCATGTCAGGTGTTTCATGGGATTGAAAAATGATCTCCAGTCCCTTTTTACTCTTGTTTATCTTAATGTTTCGGAATAATCCTTAAGATAATCAAGAAGTGATTAACTCCTCTATTTGAATGCAGTACACTAGAGCGGCCTTCAAATATAAAAGCTACTTTGAAAGAATCACAAGGCTGAAAGTGACCTTGGCGAGCTTTAAATCAGAGTCAGAGTGCATTTAAACTCTTCCAGAATAGCTTAACCTCATTCCTAAGGTCTCCACGAAATAAGATTATTCAGTTTCCCAGAGAAAGTTACTCAAATGTGTCATGCCTTCCCTCAGGGAGGCAAAGTGTTCAAAATAAACTTTAAAACAAAACTTGAGCACTTTGCAGTGATAATCTCATTTATAATATTTTGCCATCGGTATCAGTAACCCGGAGAAGACTGAGGCTGTGAACCTCTTTCGTCACTGGGGTCAAAGCAACACATTTTCTGAACTAATTTACCTACATGAACAGGTCACTAGTAGAGAAATGGACAGAAGAGTCATTCACAAGCTACCTACATGAATTACCTACCTATAAAGGGTGTCACTCATACTAAAATTGCTTTATTACTTTGAGAGGCAGCCATCATATTATCATGGCCAGCTATTTGCAGCTCTTGCATTTTTCATAGGAAACTATAGACTGAAAGCTAAGGCTGGTGGTATAAAATTGAGTCTGCTATTAAAATAACTGTATTGTGCGTACCAGATTACTTGACATTGCTGTCAAATACAACTATTTTCCATAGGGAGAGACGAAGAACCGTTAATCGAGAATCTATACTGACTCTCCAGGACTCTTCTAGATCCTGTAATGGTCCTTCTCAAATATGATTAGAAGTACTTTTAATAATAATTAATACAGAGCAAAGATGACATCTCTGAACCTGGCATTTACATCACAAGGATTGCCTATTGTAATCTTTTTGACAATGTGTCCACCTTCCCCTCACTTGAGTTTAAGGGCTTTCTGAATAGGGACCATATTTAAGTAATTATCACATGCTACAACATTCTCAAACAATACTCCAACTGAAAAGAATGGCTTCTCATCTTTAAGTATATTTCTGGAAAAGACTGGTCAACGTGATTTTCCTAGTGACTCGGTATTCACCATGAACTGTGCACTCCCTCTCCAACAAAAAAAAATTAATTCTGCTAAATTACTAGGCGTTAACACTTCAATAGTCAACATTTCAATTTTTACTGGTGAAGAAACTACTAAATAAATCAGAACATTAAGGGTGAACTCATCTTTTAAACATAAATCCTATCCGTTGAATGAATTTCTTTATACAAACATAAGAAGAAGGAAAAGCATATGGAAGTAGACAAATGTAAGTTTCTCCCACTCTAGTCAGTGCACACATGTCAGAGGGTGAGGGGATTGGAGCAGGGTGGGGGTGGGGAGGGACACTGATAAAATGTTGAGCCATTTACATGTCTTCTTCCAATATCAAGAAAAGCAAACCATTAGAAACTTAGCTCTGTTAGGAACATTTAGTGTAGAATGCTTAGATACACCATTGAGAACTCTCTAGAGTTCACCTGAAGGAAGCAATAATTGTCTGTAAACCCCAACCATGTTAGTGAAGTCTCCTGGTTTTTTACACTACTAATATAATCCAAACAGGTTATCCCAATAATGATTAAAAGAATAAGCGAAAAAGATTTAATTTTATAAGCCCATGAGGGGTCAAGGAATTCAATGTTAACATTCATTTGGCTATTTAGTTTATTTATTCATTTAACAAATATGTATTGAACTCCTCCTTATTATGTACCAGGTAGGGCATCAGTGAAGAACTATGACATACAATTTGCATTCTAGATCATAGATTCTAGTATTTGAGGTTTCCTGTTGCAGTTGTTTAGTGGGGGATTATACCTAACACAGTTTTGGTCTTTGTGCCAGTTTGAATATATGATGTACCCCAAAACGCCATTATCTTTGATGCAATCTTGTATGGGCAGACGTATTAGTGTTTGAATAGATTGCAGTTCTTTGATTGAGTGTTTCCATGGAGATGTGACCCACCCAACTGTAGATGATAACTCTGATTGGGTAATTTCCACGTAGGCATGGCCCTGCCCACTTAGCGTGGGCCTTGATTAGTTTACTGGAGCACTATATAAGCGCAGACAGAAGAAGCAAGCTTGCTACAACCAAGAGGACACTTTGAAGAATGCACAGGAGCTGAGAGAGGAGCTGCAGATGAGAGACAGTTTGAAGATGACCATTGAAAGCAGACTTTTGCTTCGGAGAAGCTAAGAGAGGACAAAAGCCCCAAGAGCAGGTGAGAGTGACATTTTGAAAAGCAGCTGCAGCTAAGAGAGGACAAACACCCCAAGAGCAACTGAGAGTGACATTTTGGAGAGAAGCTGAAGCCCAGAGAGGAACGTCCTGGGAGAAAACCGTTTTGAAACCAGAACTCTGGAGCAGATGCCAGCCCCGTGCCTTCCCAGCTGACAGAGGTTTTCTGGATGCCATTGACCATCCTCTAATGAAGGTACCCAATTGTTAATGCCTTACCTTGGACACTTTATGGCCTTAAGACTGTAACTGTGCAACCAAATTAACCCCCTTTATAAAAGCCAATCCCATTTCTGGTATTTTGCTTAATGGCAGCATTAGCAAACCAGAACAGTCTTTGTAAGCAAGACTTATTTTGGAAGAAATGATCCTATCTTTTGGGAAAGTCCAACACAGAGTTTTACATGGAAGTCTAAGAATGGAAGAAAAGAATGAAGGAGAACTGAAGCAGGAAGGGAAAAATTAAAAAGAAAAAATGAAATAAAAGAACTCAGTTAAGGAAGGATGAAAGTAAGAATAATTTACTTCTAAAATGTTTGTAGTATTAGAAATTCTCCCACCTATTGAGGACCTTGTCTGTGTTAGGCATAAAATAGTGACCAAAGCATAAAGTATGGGGAGGAAACAGGCATTCATCACTTAAGAACATTAAAACATAAATAGAAACTGTAAACTGTGCTAGGAAGAAAATCTATGAGGAGTTGGTTAGGGATGACTTTCCTGTGGAAACGACATTTGAGCTAAGCTTTTAGAGATGAGGGGAGAGAAGATGACATGTTTCAAACGAAGGAAAAGCAAATTCAAAGGCCTTGAGATGGGAAAAAAATATGACAATTTTAGGAGAGAAAGAAGGACCTTGCGTGATTGGAAAGTTAAAATAAAGGAGAGGAATGGGCTCAAGAAGTGGAATTCATCTTTATGATAAATCCTGAAAGTGAAAGTATTCAATGGCTGTAGAGTGAAAATATGTGCACATGCTTTATTCTATATAGGAGAGATTTTTTTTCCTATGACCCGGAAAGTAATGAACATTTTTGTCAACAGTTCTCTTATTGATTTGGCATTTACCTTGGTGATAAACAAATTCTTCACAAATGTGTTGTAATTCCAGATTGGTATAAAGGAAATGCTGCTTGTCAGAATAAGCCAAACTATAAAGGCAGGTACTTCTTGTAATGACAGTAGCAGAATTTTTGCTTTATTTATATTTGCAAATCAATTTTTTTCCAAAAAAAAAAAAGATTATAATTCGCACATGACAATCATGTGCAAACATTACTTACACATAAAGAAAATTGGGGAATTACAGCTTGAAAAAGTAGTTGATCCTTCTGGGTGGTTTTCACTAGCACAAGAAAGCTGACTACATCCTACAGATTCTTCAAAGAGCTGGAGTCGGAGAGTTGAATGGGAAATGAAGTAAAGTTCAGTGACCCTCGCTGGCCTGAACCACAGGAGCCAGTAAACACAGTATTTCCAGTTTATTCATAGTTTTCTTGGGAGGTGTCTTTGGCTATATTTCAATGGCAAGTCATGCCTGTAAAAACATTTATAAATATATGGATACATAAGGATGCAATAGCTTTATTTATTGTACATTAACATGTTATTTAGAATTATTTCCATAATGATTGGAGATGCAGTATATAGTTTTAGAGACATGTTTGAAACAGAGTACAGGAAGGTCATGCAATTTCCTTTGGGTTTTATTAGTGATAAAACTATGAGTTCTTCACCAGGTCTCCTTGAAGAATGATATAAAATACAGCTTTCACCCTAGCCTATAATTTTCTCTGTAATAGAGGTGCTTCTTTTGTCACAAAACAGAAACAATATTCAAGGAAGGAAATTATGAACACAGCCATATTGTGATGTCATATGAGAGGTTTAACCTTGTCACCTAGAACCGTTTTTATACCATTCAGAAAACTTCCTCACTAACACTGATAAAAGGTTTAACTGACATCACGTCTCTCCCTCAAATTATATGTATATGAACAGGTTACAAAACTGGATCATAAACATATGAGAACACATCTAGGAATAAAAGTGCCAAATTGTCAGGTTTCATGTACTTGTAAAAATGATATATTTTTACATATATATTTTTAATATACATAATTTATATTTTATGTATAATTATATATTTTATATGCATAATTTATATTTTATATATAATAAATTATATTTATATATAATATATTATGTATTTTATATGTAATATATAATTATATTTTATTATATATATTTATATAATTATATTTATTATATAATTATATATTACAAGATTTATATATTATACATTATATGCTATACATTATAAATTATACATTATATATTGTATATTCTTATATATTTTATTTTATATATAATAAATTATAGAATTATATATTTTATATTTAATAAATTTATATCTATATAAATAAATTATATATTTCATGTATATAATAAAATATTACATTTTATATATAAAAGATATATATTTTTTGGCTTTTCTATAACTACAGATGTCTTGATTTTTAAAAAGAACTCCAGATTTTGTAACTATTTATTCTTAGGCAGAAATACATAATACATCTAGTTTTATTAATATTGGGCATTAGATTAGTATTTTGATTGTTTTTTTAGAGGTGAGGAAACAGCTTTGATTAAATGAGCATGTGCACACTTAGAGAAAGAGAAGAGTTGAAGAATCCAGCTGTTCTAAAACATTTAAGTAAATGAGAATGCAGTACTTTGCTTTAATTTTATTTTTTTACATTTTTAACTTGAGCTTAGAAAATGTAGTTCAAAGACTCAAGACTTCATGCCTAGAAAGAATATAAAATATAACCTGGGACTTTTGATTCTGGCCATGTCAGAATAACAGATACTGGAACTGCCTCCCTTTGTAAATTATTATAGCTATGAAACATGGACAAAGTATATGAAAGAACTGGTTTCAGATTTCAGATACTGGACAATAGTCAGCAGAGGGTGTGATCCTTAAGAGGAGAGAAGCATAACATCCCCAGCCTTCTGCCTGGAGGGATGTGCCAGATTTCAGTGCAGGGAGTTGGAAGTCAAGCAGAGCACGACGGTTTCCATGAGAGGGGGAGTCAGGACCTGCATTTTGGGGTTGTGAGGGAGGCTGGAATGTGAGGGACATGGTCCCAGGGAGGACGGGTTTTGTAGAAAGGGAGCTCCTGACAGTTGCATGGACGACCCTTCGAGTCTTTGGAAAACGCTCAGTGGTGCATGTGCAGTGTCCTTGAGGTCAGGAGGGGCACAGTAACTGGACATCCATGAGCTTAATGGAAATACCTTGATGAATGTTGCAGTTGCTTAACTGAGAGCCCAGAGAGGCCACATCATGGAAGCAGGACTCCTCTAGGCCCAGGGTTAGGTCTACTGTAGACTTTCTTTAAAGGAAGCCAGGAGAGGCCACCGTGTGTGTTGCCATGTGGCTGAAAAGCCAAGGACCAATGCCGGCCAGCAGCCAGTCCCAGAACACCACAGTCTTCTGGAAGAAAGCATCACCTTAATGATGCCTTGACTTTGGATTTCTCCTAGCCTCAAAGTCGTGAGTCAATAAGTCCCCATTGTTTACACCAACTCAATGCAGCACATTTGTTTTACCAGCCAGGAAACTAAAACAACATCAAAAGACAATAAAATGAACAGGCAAGCCATAGACTGAGAGAAATGATTCACAAAACATACATCTGTTGAAGAATTTGTATCCCTAATATATGAAGAACTCCTAAGTGTAATAATAAAATAAACAATCCCATTAAAAAAATGAATGGACACTTCGTAAAGGAATGATCACTAACCCCATGGAAATGTGTATATTGAACATTATTAGTCATTAAGAAAATGAAAATTAAAACCATAATTCGATACCACTATTCATCCACTTGAATGCATCAAATTAAAATAAATGAGTAAATAATGAAAACTGAAAACTCCAAGTATTGGCGAGGAAATACAACAAACCAAAACTCTCAATCATTGCTTTTGGGAGTGCAACCTCTTTTGGAAAATGGGTTTGCTGTCTCTGATAAAGTTAAACATATATCTTTCTTATGTCCCAGCAGTTCAACTCCTAAGTATTTATCTAAGATAAATGAAAACATATGTCCACACATACACACAAGCTGATATAAGAATATTCAAAGTGGCTTTATTCATAATAGCCAAAAATGGAGGGAAATACCCATCAGTAGGATCAATGATTAAGAAATTATAGTAGTTTCATACATTGAAAGACTGCAAATCTGTGCAGCCGCATTAGCAACGTGGATGAATATTGTAAACGTTCGATGTACAAGAGAAGGCTTTGTCTCTGTAACCTGAGTGTGTAACCCTCAGATGAGATGGGACCTGTGAATAAGAATGTCACCCAGTGATCAGGTTACATGGCATGGCAAAGCAAAGGGATTTTGTAGACACAATTAAGATTTCAAATCATTTGACACTGAATTAATCAAAGGAGAGATTACCCAGGGTGGGTCTGACAATCAAGTGAAAACTCTTCCTGAAGAGAAACACCATCTGGTTGGCCTTGAAGAAGCAAACAACCATATTCTGAATTGACTGTGGAGAGTTCCTCAGTCCTACAACCACCAATAACCTTAAAAAACTTCCACCTAAGTGAGCTTGAAAGAATCCCCTCAGCACCTGATGAGAAAGCAGCCAAACCTGGATTCCAGCCTGCTGAGGCCCTGAGCAGAGGATCCAGTGAAGCCCAAGCTGGCAGTCTAGACACATGGATTCAGCAAGATGACAAATCTGTGTTGATTTCCTACACAGCCATAGACAGTTGATACAAAGACAGACACAGAAGAGTACATACTGTATAGTGCCATTCACATGAGGCTCTGCAACAGGCAAAACTGATCTTTGGTGAATGATATAGAATAAACGTTATCACTTGTGGTGGAGGGATTGACTGGGCAGGGGCCTAGGGGAACTTTTTGGGGTGATGGAAATGTGGGAGCTAATGTGTGCTAATGACCTCTCCATAGGGGTCTATCTTCCCTAAGAGGAAAGGGGCAGGGCCCAGCTCTACTACCCACCTTCTATTCAGAACCAGACCCCAGAGCCTGGAGCAAAACAGCCACGTGCCATACCTCCTTACACCAGTCTGGAGCTACAGGCTGACAGGCACCACCTGCTGGGCAGAAAAGCACAGTGACCTGAGGCATCACAGGGTGTACCAATTTTCCAAGACACACCTTAAGGGAAACCGGATACTGAATTCCTTCTGGAACCAGAGCCCATTGTGGGGTAACCAAGGAAACCATACCTAGACAACAGAAAACTACAACCTACACTAAGAAAAATGAAGTTATGGCCCAGTCAAAGGAACAAACTTATAGTTCAACTGAGATACAGGAATTTAAACAACTAATACTAAGTCAATTCAAAAAGTTTAGGGAAGATATGGAAAAAGAGATGAACTGTATAATGAAAACACTGGGCATACATAAGGTAGAAATTGAAAGTTTGTAAACCAATTGACAGAATCTATGGAAATGAAAGGCACAACACAAGAGATGAAGTACACAATGGAAGCATACAACGGCAGATCTCAAGAGGCAGAAGAAAATACTCAGGAACTGGAGAACAAGGCACCTGTAAGCCTACACACAAAAGAACAGATAGAGAAAAGAATGGAAAAATATGAGCAATGTCTCCGGGAACTTAAGAACAAAACAAAAATCAGGAATGTATGTGCCATTGATGTTCCCAAAGGAAAAGGGGAGGGAAAAGGGGCAGAAGCAATAATAGAGGAAATAATCAATGAAAATTTCCCATCTCTTATGAAATTGAAAGTTCAAAAACCAACTGGCAGAATCTATGGAAACGAAAGGCCTCACAGGGTGTACCAATTTTCTAAGACACACATTCAGGGAAACCGGATACTGAATCTTAGGCAAGTTTCACAGATCCAAAAAGTGCAGCATACCCCAAACAGAATAAATCTGAATAGGCCTATGCCAACACACTTAATAATCAGATTATCAAATGTCAAAGATAAAGAGAGAATCCTGAAAGCAGCAAGAGAAAAGCAATCCATCACATACAAAGGAAGCTTGATAAGACTATGTGTGGATTTCTCAATAGAAGCCATGGAGGCAAGAAGGAAGTGGGATGATATATTTAAGGTACTGAAAGAGAAAAACCACCAACCAAGAATCCTATATCTGGCAAAACTGTCCTTCAAATGTGAGGGAGAGCTTAAAATATTCTCAGACAAACAGACAATGGCAGAGTTTGTGAAGAAGATACCTGCTCTACAGGAAACACTAAAGGAAGCACTGCAGACAGAAAGAAAAAGACAGGACTGAGGGGTTTAGAACACAATTTCGGGAGATAGCAGCACAGCAATGTAAGTACACTGAACAAAGATGACTGTGACTATGGTTGAAAGAGGAAAGCTGGAACTATGTGGGACACCAGAACAAAAGATGAACGATAAAGACTGGGACTCAGGGAAACCTAGCTTGTTCAACAATTGTAATAAAAGGTACAAATATGTTTTTACATGAGGTAGAACAAATGAATGTCAACATTGCAAGGTGTTAAAAATAGGGCAGGATTGGGGGGAAAATACAGTCAATGCAAACTGGAGACTATAATCAACAGAAACATTGTATTATGCTTCCTTTAATATAACAAAGGCAATATACCAAAGCTAAATGCTTATGGGGGGGAGGAATAGGGGAAGGATATGGGACTCCTGGCACTGGTGATGTTGTTTGATTCTTTATTCTACCTTAGGTTAATGCTCTTTCCTTTTGTTGCTTTCTAGCTGTCATGTTTTTGTTGTTGTTGTTGTTTTTCTCTCTCTCTCTTTTCTTTTTCTTTTGTCTCTCTGCCTTCTTTGACTCTTCCTCCTTCTTTGTGGAAGAAATGGAGATGTCCTTATATAGATAGTGGTGATGGTGCTGAATACATAAATATGTGACTATACAGGGAACCAACAGTTGTTTACTTAGGATGGAATGTATGGTGTGTGTGAAAAAAACTGTCTTGAAATAAATGGGTTGATGAAGAAACCCTGAGGGCACTATATTGAGTGAAATAAGACAGACACATAAAGGCAAATATTGCAGGGTCTCACTGATATGAACTAATTATTATATGTAAACTCATAGACATGAAATATAATTTACCAGGATATAGAACGAGGCTAAAGAATGGGGAATGGTTGCTTATTATGAGCAAAACGTTCACTAGGGTGAACTTAAATATTTGGAAATGGATAGAGGTGATGGTAACGCATTGTGAGAATAACAATAATGCATGGTGTGTGAATGTGGTGGAAAGGGTAAGCTTAGAGTCACATATGTCACCAGAAGGAAAGTTGGAGGTTAAAAGATGGGAATGTATAAAACAGTGAATCTTGTGGTGGACAATGTCTGTGATTAACTATACAAATATTAGAAATCTCTCTCACGAACTAGAACAAATGTATGGCACTATAACTAGAAGTTAATAATAGAGAGGCATATAGGAAAAAAAATACCTATTACAAACTATATACTACAGTTAGTAATATTTTAACATTCTTTCATCAACAGTAACAAATGTACTATAACTAAACTATGAATCAATAATGGGGGGGTGGTTAGGGGTATGGGAGGATTGGAGTTTCCTTTTTTGTCTTTCTTTCTTTTCTGGAGTAATGACCATGTTCTAAAAATTGAAAAAAAATTAACTGTGGTGATGGATGCACAGCTGTATGATGGTATCATGGGCAGCTGATTGTACAGTTTGGATCTTTAGATAGTTGGATAGTTGTATGGTATGTGAACAATCTCAACTACATATACATATAAAAAATGTATTCATAGCAGGCACTCTACAAACGAGAGTTCTCTTTTTCTTCTTCTGCCTACCTCCCACCCCACCCTTGTCCCATTTCTAGTCCTTTCTTTAAATTTTCAAAGCAGTCAGCTATTTGTATTCAAATATATCATTCCAAAGATATTGACTAGCTAGGTATTGAAGTTTGAAGTGTCTTTCTTTTTAAACTATTAAATGTCTCTGAAAACTAGGAAAATAAACGATCTTTCCAATCTTTGTATACCAGAAACTAAGTTTTTAAAGCTAAATCTCTATTTAATTTAGGAGGACTTCTCTATTTTTCCCCATCTGGAAGACTTTTTTTTTTTTTTTCAAATTATATCCTACATTAACATCTGGTAATATTTATATTTTGGAGTCAGGCCTCTATAAAGTCAAATTAAATTCCTGAGACTGGGAATTCTTACTTATAGGATCCGTTGTTTTCATGAAAAAGAGAAGTCTCATATAGAATAGCGTATCACCCAATAAGGAATCTTGAAATGAAATGCTTTCGAAAGGAATCAATGCAGTTGTAACTCTGTAGAATAAAGTGGTCAGAGTAGGAGTTCTTAGAAAACAATGAGGTTATTTAAATTCCACCTTGAAAACTGTGTGACAGTCTGCCTAGGGAACTATTGTGTTCAAAATTCCATCTCAAGGCAAGCCCTGCCTTCCCACAGGCTACTGAAAGGCCTTTTATTTTGTCACCTTCTTCTAAAGGCTCCTTCAGAACCTTCCCATCAAACCAGGATTTTCTGCCATGGAAAACAAAGGCTACTTTTTTTTTTTTTTTTTTACAGAAAAGGAAAATATTACCTCCCTCAAGTTAAGCTTCATGACAATGAAAATTCTAGTATTTTCTTAGCAGATTTCTGAGACTAAACAATCTGAATACATTTTATAATTTTTGTATCAGACTTCCTCATTTTAATTCTTGTTTCCTTGCCATCTTTGTTGTCTAGTTGTACTACAGAACTACTTAATATCATATTGTGAAAGTAAACTTGGCCGATTAATAAAATC
Source organism: Choloepus didactylus (assembly GCF_015220235.1). Taxonomy (NCBI): domain Eukaryota; kingdom Metazoa; phylum Chordata; class Mammalia; order Pilosa; family Megalonychidae; genus Choloepus; species Choloepus didactylus. Next base: position 69,745,105 of record NC_051323.1, read on the forward strand.
AATGACATCACTGTGAAACTTGCCTAAGAATCTGTGTTTAGAGGTCACCTCTCAACCTGAATTTCCTAAGTATTTATATAATTGCTTAGAATAATAATATTTTTGAAGGTACTCTCAGAGATTGTCTCCAAAACAAAAACACTAACAGTATTTCTCAGAGCATTATATTATATATAAACTTGAATATATATATACACACATATATACACATATGTATGAGATATATATATATTCATATGCACACACACACATATAAGAGACATATATATACAGACACATACATGTATATATATGGCTTTTTAGAACTCTCATAAAAAATATCCATCTCCCAGAATTATTGCTTCCAAGATCTAGGACATGCACTCAAATAAACCCTAAGAGTAACTTAAAGGTAAATGTATTCTGTAAACCACCCAATGGCAACCCCTTTATCAAAGTCTGTTCCCACCCACCCCCTCCCCCCCCAAAGAGGGAAGAGGAAGCATGCACATTCCACAGGGGTCTAGTTTACTCTGCAGGCTCAAGGCTCAAGGTAGATCCCTCCCACACTACACAGTGTAAAAACATGAAATTCAGGGTGAAGTTGCTATCCTCTTCAGCATTCTTCTACAATAGCATCTTTTCTCCTGCTAATTCTTCCCATGCAGCGCAGCTCCTTCTAAAGGTATATAGAAAGCATGATCACGGCCGCAGATGTTTTGCATCTCCTAAAAGTCCTCCTGTAAACCATCTAAGCCAACCAAGAGAGCCTGGGGTGGGGGAGGTTTCAAAAACATTAGGTGAGAGGAAATTCCCAGAACACTGGCAGATATGGGAAATCAGCACCACAACAGCAGCATTTTCTAACAAAAGAGAGAGCTGAGTGGCAGAAATTCTGAGAATTGAGAGGTCCACACATGTAATCTGCAAGCCTTGGAAACCAAAAAATCATTGACAGAATGAGAAAACCAACCCCAGCTGGAAACCTGGGCTGACAGATCTGAAAATGATCAGCAAAAGGTGAAAAATCTTCACCAGTTCTGCTTATGCAAAAAGTGCTATGGTAATCTTATACTCCCTTCCAGAAGAACAGAACTGCATTGTGAAAAAATGCCTCTACTGATAGAAACCAAGACGTGAAGAGCTGAGACAGAGTAAGGTCGGGCAGTGGAAGGTTGAGGAAGCGGATCCCAGAGGACACAAATCTAAAACCAAAAGCGTCTGCTTAGAAGGCAAAGCTTGCAGGGTTCTGTGGTTGGAGCATAGGAGTGGGCACAAAGAATCTTCCCAACCATACTGGGCTCTGAGAAACCAAAATTAGCCATATTGTGACACCTTCTAAGAAGTAACTGAGTGGGGAGCCCTGGATCAGTGAAGCAGGGAAAAATACATTAGCTAACTTCACGCCACCATACTCTAACTGGAAACTTTTCCTAAAACCCCAGTGTCATGGCCCAAGGGTTTTTTTGCAGCCAAAAGACTAAAGAAGATGCCAGGCATGTTGTGAGACATGAGCTTTTATTCAGGGCTTCCTTACTTACTAAGGAAATGGAAGTTGGTCACATTGCCCTGGATTCAGGAGCTGCTCTGAATGGCGGTGGGTTCAGAGCTCAACGTGAAGGTGCTCCGCCAAAGCAGGGGGTGCCAGGGAGTGGTTCACAAGGGTTAGGACAAAGACGTTCCAATGGGTTTGAGAGCATAAGCTCGGGAGTGGGGGTCTTGTGAACACAGGGAGGGATCGACTGTAGTCAACAGGGAAGAGGGGAGGATTGTAGATTATCTTGTAGATAAAGTGTCTCAGGGAGTTTCAGGGAGGGAGGAAGTTTCTGGAGGGAGGTGAGCTATAGGTTACATTTAGTGCTAGAGGCTGATTTTGCAAGGACAGTAGGTCAAACCTTAACTGACCTAGGTCACTGCAAGCTGCTGTGTGCACAGTCTTCAAGGCCCTGAGGGAAGGCCCTGGGCCCAGGGCTCCCACACCCAGAATAATCCATCTATTTTAAACATAGGTAACAAAAACAAATGAAGAAAAAAACAAAGCTGTAAATAAATTTCATAACATTCAAACAATGACAACACCCTAGTAAAATTTGGATGAACTCATCTATAACAGAATTCTTTTCAGATTGGCCAATGAATCACAATCAAATACTAAGTGGTATTAAAGAAATAATCCTCTAAGAAAATATTGAGAAAAATTAAAATAAAAGGATAGGTAAATAATTCCAAGCAATTGGAAACCAAACCAAAACAAATCTGGACATGTACTTAATATTAGACAAGTTAGAATTCATGTCAAAACATTTTAACAAAACAAATAAGGACACTTTATAAAGTTTAAAATACACCAAGAAAATATAGGATTATTAAAACACATTTCATGAAGCATGGTATAAAAGGATAGATACAAATTGGAAATAGGACAACTAAACCACAATTTCAGAACTAGACAATTATAGATAAAGCAGACAATGTTATCAGTACAGTAGAATATAGAATGATGAGAGATTATAGAGATCCTGTACTCTGATGATATATAGTGTACTTTCATTGCAAATGCACATGAAATATTTATGAACATCTCCTTTATATTAAGGCATAAAAAAACTAAGCAAATGAATAAAAAGATAATACAAATCACATATTTAAACCTCTATGCAATAAAACAAAAAGCTAATAAAATGAGAAAGTCCTCCCAGGGAATTAAAAAAATCTCCATTAAACAACCTGTGGGTCAAAAGGAAAATATAAAATGAAAGTACAGTATTCCTAGAAATAGTGATAATGAATACTTAGTATTTTAAGAAGTGGGATATGGCTAATATAGTTCTCAGAGGAAAAATCATAGCATGAAATAATTACATCAATAAAAATGAAGATAAAAGAAATTTCAAAATATAAGAACTAAGAAACAGACCAGAAAGGACAACCAAAAAAGTTAAGAAAAAATAACCTAATATTTTCAAAATCTGCTTCTCTGGGAAAAAAAAAAAATCCTGCATTTTTTAAAACATTTTTTTGAATGTTAAATAATAATTGACACAGAAGAAATTGTTTAAAACAACAATGCTGGAAGGCTACTAAAAATAATTCAAAAAGAAAAAAAAAAGAAAAAAGATGAAATAGATAAGAATTTTAGGAAAATAATAATTGACCAAAACTGACTTAAACAAACCTAATATAATAGAAATGGATAATTGATCAAAGATCTTCCCTGAACAAAAAAGCAAAAAACAAACACACAGAACATAAACAACAAACTGCTCCACATGTCTTCACAGGGTGTTTTACTAAACCTTTAAAGATCAGATAATTCCAATGCTTATTTGTAAAATATAAATAAATATGTAAATAAATGTAATTTATTATTTCAATCAATTGAAGTAAAAATATCATACAATTATTTCCATAATGCAAAAAAAAAATTAGACAAAATTTAAAAATCCATCCTGATTAAAAAATAAACCTCAATAAAATAGGAATAATTGATTATTTCCTTAACAGTCCCCAATCAGCATCTTGAGCAACACAAAGATGTCCACTGTGCCTTCACTCTTTAACACAACCATGGAGGCATTTAATAAGAGTAAGAAGTTAAAGGGATAAGAATTCTAAGGAAATAGGTACAATGATGTGTACTTGAAATGACATGGTTTTCTATCAGGAAAAATCAAGAGAATCAAAGAAAAGTCCACTACAAAAAAGTAATAATATCCCCCTGCCAATTCCACAACTCCTGATTACTATAGCTATATAATAAGTCCTGAAAACAGGTAGACTCATTCCTCCCAATTTATTCTTCTTTTTCAAAATTGTTTTAGTGGTTCTAGTACCTTTTCCTTTTCAAATAAATTTTAGAATAATCTCTAGATCTACAAAATATCTTTCTGGGATTTTGATATTGGCAGAGTGATAGATACATAAATCAAAGGAACAGAACAGAGAAACTAGAAACAGACCCACACAAATAAGCCCAACTAATTTTTGATAAAGATACAAAAGCAATTAAATGGAGGAAAGATAGCCTTTTTGAAACATGGTGCTGGAAAAACTGAACATCCATAGGCCAAAAATTGAATGTCAACCTAAGTGTCACACCTTACACAAAAATAAACTCAAAATGTATCATGGACTTAAATGCAAAATGTAAAATTACAAACTTTTTAGGAAAAAAACTTCAAAATCTTTGGGATCTAAGGCCTGGCAAGATTTGTTAGATTTGACTCTAAATGCATGATTCATCAAAAGAAATAGACAAACTAGTTTTCATGAAAATTAAAAACTTTTGCTTTGTGAAAGAACCTGTTAAGAGGATGATAAGACAAGCTACAAAGAAGGAGAAAATATTTCAAACCACGTATCCAACAAAGATTAGTGTCTAGAATACATAAAGAACTCTCAAAACTCAACAGTAAAAATCAATCCAATTAGGAAATGCACCAAAGACATGAATAGGAATTCAACCCCCAGATGGCAGATAAGCACATAAAAGGTTATTCAACATCATCAGCCATTAGGGAAGTGCAGATTAAAACTATAATTACATATAAATACACAGTTGTGGGAATGGCTAAAATAAAAAATAAAGGCAACACCAAATGCTAGTGTGGATGTAGAGAAATGATCACACACATGTGGCTGGTGGGAATGGAAAATGGAACAGCCATTCTGGAAAAACAGTTTGACAGTTTGTTCTAAAAAACTAAGCATGCAATTATCATACGACCCAGAAATTGCACCCTTGGGCATTTATGCCAAGGCAGTGAAGACTATGTTCACACAAAACTCTACGCAGCAATGTTTATAGCAAAACAAAATAAAATAAACTAATAATAACAATAAATAAAGTAGGAGAATTTAATCAAGTATTACCAGGTAAGAATTAAGATACTGAAATAAATAGTAATCATTACTCCAGAATAGTATCAATTTAGAAGCTATAACAGAAGAGAATTCATTTTAACAGCAACAAAATGATAAAATATCTAACTGTAAAGTTTAAAAGATATGTACAAAATTTGTATAATAAATTTCAAAACATTTTTGAGAGACACAAAAATAGACTTGAACAAATGGAAAGAAATAACTTGATTTTGGATAGGAAAATGCATATCCTAAAGATCCTAATTTTACTAAGTTACTATAAATTGATTGTGATCCCCCAAAAAATCCAATACCTTTTTTTTTCAGCTAGAAAATTCAATTATAACATTTATATGGAAAAATAAACCTGCAAGAATAGCTGGAAAATGCTTTAATAGGAATAACAATGTGGTGTTGGTGAACTGATAGGTGAACAGAGCAACAAAAATGGTTAGCTAATATAATTGGTTAACTATTTGCAAAGGAGAGGCTGGGTTGCAGAACACAAGGCAGGAAGTCAGACTTCTCTGAATACATCCTATCATAGAGTTTTGACTATGGACACATATAAATATGTTATATATTTAAAAGATAAAATGAATCAAAAAGATAAGGGCTGCCAATAAAAACTAAAAACAGACAGAAACTAACAACCTTTATGAGATAACTTTTGTTACATGATTAAATAAAAAAAATAATTTCAAGTGACTACAGAAGAAAATATATTAACTGTACATCCACAGAGGTACATATTCTAAGAACAAATAGAGCTACAAATAATCTTAAACTACAGTTGTCCATCTGCTGCTACTACTATTTATGTTATTTTTAGAACTATTTTATATACATTTTCAGATGATGCAACTAAAAAATTATGTCAGTGTTATTAGGAACAAATATTTTAGTGCAAGAGAAAAACATAGAAGTGAAAAATCCAAAAATTTAAGTAAATTTCTGCATTTTAGAAATATCCTTTGTTTGAAATATCTATTTACCAGCTCTGTCCTCTAACAATATCCAGAATCCATAATAACTCTATCACAATGAGCAACCTTAGTATGGCTAATTCCCAAAGTAGAGTAGGAAATATACAAGAGGAGCTGAAAATGCCTTGGAAGAAAACAAGAAATTGATGAGATGAGCCTAAAGGCAAAGCATGCCTGCATAAAAAGTCTCCCATAAACCAAATTTGGAAGAATTTTAGCATCAAAAAGAATAGTTTATTTAAATACATTGAGTATGTAAAAACTCCTAAGTTCACAATAATGTGAGATAGACACCAAATTCTTACACTGAAAATTGAAAATTGTCAATTGAAGGGAAAGAAATGAAGCATTTATTCTGACTCTCCAGTATACTCGCTAATTCACAGTAAATAAATAAGGCTAGTTGGTGAGATATAGTTCTCCTTTACAGAAGAATGTAGCTAATAAATGAATAAGGCATGACAAGATTAGAAAATCACCATTTTGCAACATCTAATGAATTAATTCACTCGGGTAGTGATCATCAGTGTGTAAATAAAAGATTGATGAGAAATTTAGCAATGAAGAGATCAGATTTCAGCACCTGAAAATTACCCATCTCAGCATCTCTAAAAACAGAACGACCAGACTGTGTGAAGCACACAGCAACTGTTTATGATAGATTTGGGAGTGGAAACAAAGTTGAGCCTGAATCTAATCAAGTCTCTAGAGCCCAGAGGAAATTTTTTTATATATATAGGAAATATGGGAATGGAGGGATGGTAGACGAGCAAGCTAAATTACAACAAAAGGAAGGAAAAAACAAATGAGCAATTGGGACAGTTTATAGGGCTACCTGTTTTCCACAGCAAGTCAGTGACTTAAAAATCAATAAAATAAGAGAGGGAGAGATGGGGAGTTCTGCTCTAAATTTTAAAAGTCTTAGAAGTCATGATAAGCAAATACAGTATGTGGAGTTTTTTTGGATCCTGATTTGAAGAAAGCAACTTTTACAGAGACAATCCCATACAAAAGAATTACTGCGAATTATGTCAGGTGTGATAAAGGCAGTGCTGTTATGGTAAGAAAAACTTTATTTTTTAAAGATGCATACTAAAATATATTAAGGGTGATAAGACATGACATCTGTGACTTACTTCAAAATACCACAGCAAAGGAAAAGAAAAAGGAAGAGATACAAAGGAATAGATGAGGCAAATGTGGCACAACTTTAATAAATGTTGAGTCTGATTGATGAGTACATGAGGTTATCATACTAATTTGTGCTCTTGTGTATGTTTGGTAAAGTTCATAATAAATGTTTCTTGAAGCAATTGCCACGGTAAGGCACTGCTATCTCAGAAAAAGCATTAGGTTTTAAACCAGATAGACCTGAATCCAAATCTACCTCTACCATTTACTCTTTGGCTTGGAGCAAGTTACTTATTTCTATTAGGCCATTTCTATTTATCCCCAGTTGCCTCACTTATAAAATAAGCCATAGTTTTTCCAAAATGGTACCTGGAAAATGGGTAAAAGATTCTCCTCTAACAAAGGTTCATGGGGACTGGTCTGAAAATGTCTCACTGCTTTCAACATGCCTAAATTACCTTATAATCTCAGAGGAGTAGCTGGCCATCAATCAAGTATGAAAGCTTTTAAATATACACTGCTCCTAAGCCATAGTAGTCTCATCATTAACAAGGGACTCTCCTACTGAAGATTCCTTATTAAGGAAGCTGATGTGACGACCGTAATATATTAACAAAATCGTGTTGTGTTATTCCTTCACCCTCTCGGCGCTGCTTAAAGCAAATTGCAGTCCATTGTGTTCTGTACTCTTCATGATACGAAGAAACTGGGGAAGGTCAAGAAAGGATCAAAATTAAGGAAATGTGTAGATGATGAGAAAGATTTAGAAAAATTAGGATAAGACATCGCTAGCAGAGAAACGCAATCATAATATGCCAAATTATATACAGTTATTTCAAGCAGCATGGGCTATCACGTAGGATACATGATAAGAAGAAATCCAAAGAGCAGGAAAATCATTCATGTTTCTCAATGACAACTCTTCATACAAAATATAGAGGGTTATTTAATGAAAAGATTCTATTAGAATGTTATAAAATGTTTATTCCCAAGGATGAGTGTGGGAATAGAAATTAACATTTCAGCTCTCAATGGACCATTTCAAAAGAAGTTTTTGGGAGCCTGGCAGCCAAGAACACAGGAACAACGAAGGCTTTCAAGAGACAATTTTGTGGGATCTGATAAAAAGGAAAAGAGTTAAAACACAGAAGTCTACTTAGTAAAAATTGCTCTTTAGGAAAGCTGAAAATGCAAACATAAACCATATAAAAGGGTCAGGAGATAAATTGAGAATGTATAATCAGGAATAATAAATAGAAGAAAGAGCAAAAATGTTTATAAAATAGTATATTATTAATTTCAAATGTATATGGCTTTGTTTATATCTGGTGACTAAAACTTATGAATATGAGTGATATTAAAATACCTAGCATAGCAAACAATAAAATACGTTAATTCATTTAAGAAACATTTATTATGTTCTATATGTTGGAGATTTCAAAGAGAGAGTTCAAAAAAATTCATAGTCCAGTTTCTTAGGGGGCAGAAATTTATTAGAGGAGACCGAAAAAGAAAACAAATATTTAAAACATAATGTGACAAGGATTTGGTATGGAGAGTTATGGAAAGGAGAACTAAGGAGTTTCTCATTGATCAGGTATGTTTCACAGTAGAAATCACATTTGAGCTGACCCTTCATGAATGAGAGGGATTTCATCATGTGAGGAATAGAAATTTATACTAAGGAATAAGCATACAAAAAAAGGTACAGAAGCTCATTTTCAATAGAAGGTGAGTAGTTCTTTGTATCAAAGTCATGGGCTGCTGTCACAATCAAGATATAGAACAGTTCCCTCCACTCAGAAAGTTTCCTCAGCCACTTTGTATCCAATTCTTGACTACTTCAGTCACAGCCCCAGGTAAATACTGATCTGCTTTCTGTTACTATAATTTTGCCATTTCTGGAATTTCATACAAAAAGAATCATATTGTATGTGGTTTTATTGTGATTAACTTCTTTCACTAAGCATAATATTTTTATTACTCATTGTGTTTCATACATAATTATTTTGTTTCTGTTTATTTCCAAGTAGGATCACAAGGTATAGATCTACCTTAATTTTTTTTATATTTTTACCAGTGTCTGGTCATTTGAATGCTTGATAATTATAAATTACTCTACTATGAGTATTCACAGACACACTTTTTGTGCGTGTGTGCTTTCAATTTGTTGAGCAGGTAAATAACTTGGACCTAGAATTAAGTAAAGATATTTTAACTTGCTAAGGTACTAGTGTTTTCCAAAGTGGCTGTACCATTTTGCATTCCTCCCACCAGCCACTCCCAATAATGCAAGAAATTTTAATTGTTCCATATCTCTTGGGTTTGCCAGAGCTGCTGACAGATATTATGCAATGAGTTGGCTTAAACAATGGGAATTTATTGGCTCATGGTTTTGATGATGGCAGGAGTCCAAAATCAAGATATTGGCAAGACTTACTTTCTCCCTGAAGACTGTAGTATTCTGGTGCCAGCTGTCAGCCATCCTTTGGGTTCCTTGGCTTGGTCGTTTGGTGATATCATCTCCTTTCTCACTTCTGTGACTTCTGGTCTTCTCTGTAAGGCCTCCAGGATTAAAACCCACCCTCATTTAGCTGGGCGGCACCTTAACTAAAACTCACATCTTCAGTAATGCAGACTAAAATTAAGAATATATCTAAGTTGGAGTACAAATAATTCAATCTACCACAACACCCTTGCCAAAATTGGGTAGTTTTAGTCTTTTTAATTTCAGCCATTCTCATTGTGGTTTCCATTTGTGTTTCTTTGATGTTGAGGCTCTTTTGAAGAGCTTAAAGGACATATTCTTTTGAGAATTTTCTGTTTAAATCTTTTGCCCATTTTAACTGGCTCTTTTCCTTCTAAGATTCCCCACTCTCCTCAGTATTTGTAGTTTCACAGATTCACTTTTCTTGTTCCCCAGGGAAACAGCACCAGGTTTTTGCATGCCTACCCTCTGCTGCAGCTGCTCACGCCAGGCCGGCCAGTCTTAGTCTAAGACTAGATCTGAGGAGACAGGAATTTACCTGCGTGGCTCTCAACTTCCCTCTTCCAAATGTGAATTATCCACAAAGTCTGTCTGCTTCTAATTGCTCTCCATTATTTTTAGAGGTTGCTTTTTTTCCTATTGTGTCCAGGTTCTCTGCAGCAGGGGGTCTTTGGAAGGGTCTTCTTATATTATCAAATTAGGCAGTGGGAACCTCATACCTGTGTGACATACTATATTGCCACTACCATTCAGTCTAAAATGAGGGTTTTCTATGTATCTTATTGCAATTCATTCTAATTTAATTCCTCTGATGGCCAAAGAAGACTCTATGATTTTGATCATTTCAAATTTATTGAGTTTTAATTTATTGCTATCATGGAGGATAACTATATGTAGGTGAAAATACTGTGTGTTCTGAGGTTGTTGAGGGCAGTGTATTATAAATATCAGTTAGGTCAAGGTGATTGATAATAACATTCAGGTCATCTATAACCTTGCTAACATTTTGTCTAGTTATTCTACCAATTGCTGAGGAAGGAGTGTTAAAATTTTAAATTATGATTGTGAAATTGTCTATTTCTTCTGTTAATTATGCCATTTTAAGGTACATATACACTTATGATAAAGTAACCCTTTTGTTATTGCAAAAGATGCTTTTTATGTCTGAAAATTCTTTGTGTTAAAGTCCACTGTATCTGAAATAGTGCAGCACTTCAGCTTCCTTGTGCTTGCTGTTCACATGGTATGTATTTTCCTATCCATTATTTTCAACCAGTTTTGCTTTATATTTAAGTGTGTCTTCTCTAGACAATTTACGATTAAGTATTGCTTTCTAATGCATTTTGGCAATTTCTGGAACGTTTAGTCCATTAGCATTTAATGTAATCCTCTATATGTCTGGATTTATGTCCACAATTTTATTTGTAACCTGTTTATTTCCTCTTTTCTTGATCTTCTATACTTTACATCCTCTTTTCTTTTGGATTATTTGAATTTTTCTTTCAAATTGGTTGCTAATTTATCTATTGGCTTTGTAGCTGTAACAATGCCTTTTTTTCATAGTTGCCCTAGAAATTAGAATATACATTCTCAACGTCCCACAGTCTACTCAGAGTTCATATTTTATCATTCAGGGAAAATAGGTACTTTGTAGCCATGTAAGTCTATTACCTCTATTTCTCATCTCTGTAATATATATTACATATACATGTGTTATAAAAACTGCAAGACAGTGTTATTTTCGCTTTAAACAACCATATGAATTTTTAATAAATTAAGATAATTAAAATATATTTAACTAGATATTTAACATTTTTGACTCTCTTTATTCCTTCTGGCAGATCATAGTTTATATCTGGTATTATTTTTCTTCAACCCAAAGAACCTTAGCATTTCTTTAAGTGCACAGTTTGATGGTAACAGTGTCTTCATATATTTCTTAAAAATCAGGAAATGTCTTGTTTTTTCATCATTCTTGATTTTATTTTTATGGCATTTAGAATTCTGACCAGCACTTTAAAGATGTTGTTCTGTCCAGCACTTTAAAGATGTTGTTCTTAAGATTTCTTATTTCCGTTAGTTCTGAGTATGCATGAGCATCACTGAAATATTTGTCCCCTATATGTAATGTGTCATTTTTCTTAACTGCTTTTAATGTTTTCCCTTTAGTTTTGGTTTTCAGCAATTCAGTGATAAAATGCCATGGTTCTCCTTGCTGCTTGGGGATTGCTAAACTTCTTCAATTTGTAAATTTATATATTTTGCCAAATTTGAGCAACTTTTGGCTACTATTTCTCCAAATAAGTGTCTCATCCCATTCTCTACTTTCCTTCTGGAATACTGTGGCAGGATACTGCTCCCCTCCCACTCCCAGTCATCCCCACATCCTAATCCCTGGAACCCATGAATATGTCATATCACATGGCAAAGGAAATTAAGGTACCAGATGGCACTAAGTTCGCTAGTCAGTTGGCCTTAAGATAGGGAGATGGACTTAGATTACTCCAGTGAGACCAACGTAATGACAAGGATTCTTAACAGAAAATGGAGGCAGAAGATAATGTCAGAGTAATGCAATGTAAGAAGGTTTTAACCCACTGTTGCTGGCTTTGAAGATGGAGGAAGGGGCCATGAACCAAAGAATGCAGACAACTTCTAGATGCTAGAAAGGACAAGAAAACAGATTCTTCACCAGAACCTCCATAAAGGAATGAAGCCCTGCCAGCATCTTGATTTTTGCTCAGTGAGACTAGTTTTGGGCTTCCAACCTGCAAAACTATAAGGTAACGAGAAGTGGGCGAAGGGGCAATGGGGAGTTAATAAGAAATGAGTCTAGGGTTTCTGTTTGGGGTGAAGGGAAATTTCTAGTAATGGATGGTGGGAAGTTGATGGCATTGCAACATTGTGAATGTGATTAATCCCACTAATGGAATGCTTGGGAGGGGTTGGAATGGGAAGATTTATGCTATATGTATGTTTCTATAATTGAAAAAAAAGACAGTCTAACTAGATAATGACAATTAAATGCCATAGATGATCCTGGATGAGATCAAAGAATAGAGGAGAAAGACTCAAAAGGACACATTTGGGATATAAGAAAAAAATGAAATATAGAATATAAGCTTTATATCAATGTTAAATTTCTTGAATTTCTTAACTACACTTAATGGGATTACATAAATGAATATTCTTGTTCATAGGAAATGTATATGTGAGTTATATTATTTGTTCACAGATGTGTGCAACTTGCTCTCATATGTTCAGAAGACAGAGCAAAAGATGATGGATGATAGGGAGAGAGGGAAAGAAAGAAATGGTAAAGTGACAAAATATTAAAGTTGGTAGATCTGGGTATTGGTGGAGGGGGGTTGGATAGGCTGGAGTTCTGTGTATGGGGTTTGTATTATTTTTGCAACTGTCCTGTAAGTTTGAATTTATTTCAAAATTAAAAGTAAAAAAAAAAACAAGCAAAAAAACTATAAGGTAATAAATTTGTGTTTTTTTAAGACACTGCTTGAAGTAATTTGCTATGGCAGTTATAGAAAACTAATATTGTCTCCAAACTATGTTAGACTTTTTGACATTTTCCCTCAGGTCTTGAGGTTCTATTAATATTTTTGTTAAATATTTCAAATATACAGTTATTTTAAGTTCACTTTGCAGTATATTTCTACTTACTGAAAATTTTAAACTAACCAATGATATCTCTCTTAGTATCTTCTAAATATTTCCTAAGCTATGCTCCATGGAAAAAATATTCTTAGAGATGTTAACAGTTGTTTTGTTAGTGGAACAGAGGTTTAGAATTTTCAGAAAAACTGCCTTATATATTCCCTTATTAGAGATTTAAAGGCTCATTAGCAAATGTGAGAAATCTTGCAGTGGAGAAGCATGTTAAACTTTGTTTAAATCACCAATCTTCCATTTACTTGAATATAGGAACTTCATTTACATAATCCTAAGAGCGTCACATATATAACAAAGTTAGTAGGCCCCTTATCTATTTGATTCCAGTAAATTCCACGTGGCACAGCTCTTTTCTTAAAAACATATTTTCCATATGGCACTTGTTTGCATTCTTGCCCACATTTCTTTCTCTCTGAACTCAATGGAAGGTACTCTGAATGTATGTAAATAATTGCTATTAGACACACATCTTAGTCATATTATATAAGGCTATTATATTATAAGGAGCCTATATAATTATAAGGAGCCTATTTAATTCAAAGGTTCATTTTTATCTCTTTCTTTCTTGTGTCTTAAAAATAGATTTCCAACATTGCAAGGCCCCAAATTTCTGGCATCTTTCTCTTCCTTCTTCATTTCTCTTTCATATTGGCCAGTTCTGTCTGGGGATCATCTCTTTCTTGTGATACCTCACTAAAGAAAGCTAATAACAGCCAAACCCATGATTAATGTTCTGTTTTCCTTTCTTTTCCCCAGCAAAAAATCTCTTAGATAATCTAAAGACCTGTCTCCCAAATATTTTTCAATGATTCACCATCTTTCCAGCATACAATATCATTTTCTACATTACCTGCCACATAGTAGAAGTTCAGTGTCAGCTATTTTAGGGTTTTAATTCTGTAGACCCCTATGTTCAATACATATTTAAATGCTGTTTTGTTTCATTTTTATATTCTTTAAATCATACCCATCTGTAAAGTTTTGTAACATTTTTGCATACATCCTTAGCATTATGATCATTTGTTCTATAGTATTTTCTAACTCTAATATATGGAAAAGTTATTAATATCTAACTCTAATTCTTATTAGAACATATCATTGAAATCTCCCACTAGTTCTAATAGCTTTTTATTTTACTTTTAGATTTTCTAGATAATAATTCAAGCTGCAAAATATATTTATTCATATTGTCTCCCACACCATATGACTAATATCTCTAAGCCAATGTTAAAAAATATAGCTGATATTAACATCCATTATTTATTCTTGATTTTACTGTCTCCAAGATTTCATTATTAAATAAGATGATGGCTGTTAGATTTATATAAGCACTATTGATAATATAAGGATGTAGTGTTATAAATGCACTGGGAATGAATTTACATATTGTCAGAGGCCCATTTGCTTCTATAGAGATTAATCATCAAATTAATTAATTCAATAAATGTGTATTGCCCCTTATTATGTTCCAGCACTGTGCCTGACAGTGGTAAATAAGAAAGATACAGTGCTGGACCTTATTAATTTTCCAATCCAGAGATGAAAATTATGTTTACCATTTTGATTTATTTATGTTATATTCTAATATAATGAGAATATTTCATTATTATATCAATCTTATATTACTAGCAGAAACAGTACTTGGTAATCAATAGTATTCTTGGTTGAATGATAAATTTCTACTATTTTAAAACATCACTCATCGTTACCAACATGCAAAGTAAATTTATTGTTTTTCCAAAATATATATAATATACATAAAATGTAAAATCAGTTAAACATTTTCCTTCATTTTTATTTTCTAGAAGAGTTCTGCCCACATTTTTTCTCCAATGACTTGAAAGAAATTACCTTTAGAATCATCTGTCTTTTTGAAGTTAAAGTCCCAACATCTTTTGTTTAAATTTCTTTCATATTTTCTAATTTCTAAAGTGTTCTCCTTATTCAGCAGTGAATTTTAATAATTCATGTTTTTAAGATAATTGTCACTGCAGGACTTGTTTTAGATCCTGCTCTTTTGACCTAGTGAACATATTTTTGCAGTCTGACTCTTTTTGTGACTATGATCATATTAATCAAAATTGTATCAAAAGAATATCTTTTCTTTGAGAAAGTATTCAGCACTATCAACTCATTGCTTCAACTTTTGTGTAATAAAATGCTTTTTATATTTAAAAAACAAACCACCTATCATTTTGGGGTTTGATCTCCTTCTGTCTTCTATATCATCATGAACTCTGTTATTGTTTTTATTTCTTTGTATATCTTCTCAGCACTCTGGGATTATATATATGTATTATCTTGTCTTTTTACAAGTCTATTTTCACTAATCCATGAATTCTTTGATGGCAAGGAATGTATATACCTGTTTTTGGCACATGGTAGCCATTCAACAGCAGTGAGATAAAAATTAATTAATAATGAAATATTCATTAAATGAACATGGTGCTAATTAATATTGCAGATAACTACTACATTCTCAAAAAAAGAGAGAAAATGATCAGAATGAGTGATGGTAGACAATAAAATCTTTTTCAACCATTTGGGATTCAAGCATATTTTGAAAATAAATATGGATGAGTCTTGGATACATAGGTAAAGAGAAGGAATAGCTGTTTCAATAAAACAAATAAAATTGCATGGTTTTAAGTTTTGGTTAAAAATAAGTTCTGGATAACAGTACCCTGAGATAGCTTCATTCAAAGTGCTGCTAAAATGAACATGATGACACAGAAGATAAATACCCCATTACCCTAGGACAGCCCATTAATCTATGGAAAGAGTATTGGAGTGGTTTTTAAAATTGATATAACTACTTTATACTTTTTATTCAGTGTAGGTTCTATTGCTAGAAGTAGAGAAAGCCTGTCTCGATACCTCAAAATAGTTAGAACGGCACTCTGTTTCTGTTTCTTCTTTAATATCTTCACCCCCAAAACTCACCCACTGTCTCCATGATGGAAACGTATGGGTTTGGTTAACCAGAAAACTTGGCAATGTTCTTTTAATACCTGAGTGCCATCTGGGGCACAAAACTGCTGTCTAGTCCAGACCCTAACTCTCCAATTATTTTCTCACTGATGCAAAAATTTACTATCTTTAGACCAATCTTGTCAGTTAACCCAATAATGCCTTTTATACTGCTTTCCCCCTCCTGTACAGCGTCCACTATAGGGTCAGATATTGCATTTAGCTCCATGTCTGTTTAACTTCCTTTAATCTGAAATCTTTCCAGAGCTTTGTGGGTGTTTTTGTTTGTTTGTTTGTTTTTGTCTTTTATGTCATTGATGCTTTTGAAGACTGCAGCCCCTTCCCAACCATTTTTTAAAAGAACATTCTTCCTCACAGGATATTTTAGTGAGTTCTCCTCACGATTACTTTCCAACCATGCATTCTCAGTCAGAATACTACACAGAAGATGATGTGTCCTTCACAGGCTATCACATCTGGATGTAGAGGAGACAGTTTTATTACAGTTTTACAACTTTATACCATCCAAATATACCAAATGTTACCATCCAATAACATTTTCCTCATTGCTCACCAAGTTGTCTAACATCTAAAGACACCTATTTTAAGGTGGTGATTAGGACCACCTCTAGGTCCTAATCTTTATTTGTCATCTCATGCTAGATTATAATGTGATAACAAACAACCCCTAAATCTCTAAATCTTACAACAACAAACATTTACCTCTCCTGCAAAATTGTCAGCTGTGGGTCAGCTCCACTTTGTCCCATTGGATCTTCATTCTGGGACTGAATGTGAAAGCACACCTCCCATATGGGACAGGTCACTCTTGAAGCAGAAGGAAAACAGCAATAGCAGAACCACCTGGATCTTTAATGCTTCTCCCTGGATGTAGCATCTGTTGCTTCTGCATCATTTCTTGGCCAAAGCAAGTCCTATGGCCAAATATGACTTCAATGGGGTGGGAAAATATAATCCTCCTGGGGGCAGAAAACAATTGAGGACAATAATACAATATACCAGAGTTAAGAGTCTTAACCAGGATAGGAAATGAAGAAAAGCAATGCGTAGAGGTTGGGAAGGAGAATGATACACAGATTCCATCTAGAACTCAAGAAGCTTCTGGTGGTGGTCAATTATTTGTGGATTTTGTGCTCCAGAGAAAGGTCTGGATTCAGATTTGATAGGTCTCCAAGTCTGCTTGCCTGAAACAGAAAATCTGCTCCAACAGATGTGGAATAAAATCAAACTCCTTACAAGGAGCCCTATCACATTGCCTCACCTGTTTTCTGTCTACCCTCCCTCTCACATACGTTGTTGCGTCAACACGTCATACTTCTGGTTTCATAAACAGATTAAGCTCCTTCCTCACTGTGGAACTTCCATGGCCATTCTGTCTTCCAGAACTCTGCTCTTCTCAAGGTTTCCACCTCCTAAACCTCAGGTGTCGGCTTAAAAATCATTTCATCTTAAAGGCCTTCTCTCATTATTCTTTCTAATAATAAAGGAGTCTTCCCTATGTGGCTGGTTTTCTCTTACACAGCATTCTGTTGATATTCATCCTGGCCCTTTCCATAATCTGTAATTATTTTATTTATTTATTGATGTATTTTTATATTGCTCATTTCCTACATTAAAATGCAGCCTCCTTAAAGGAAGGAATAATCTCTCTAACATCCCTGACACATTGCATAGTGTATGGTCATTAATATTTTTGTATTAATGTTTTTAAGTGAGCTTATTATGAAGATAGCATGGGAAACTTGTGAGGTGGTACTTTGACAAAAAAAAATGCTTTGAAGTATTCTACCATTCCTTTGCTCCATAAAAGAAAATTAGGTAGAGGCATCTCTTAGTTTAATAAATGTGGGACAAGTGAGCAGCTTGACTCTGAGATCGTTATAAATGGAATATGGGGATTAATCAAGTTTCTCTCCCCCAGTGATTTTATTAGATGAGGAAGGATATAGGCTGAGGAGGTCCTTGGGAATAAAAGGATCAAGAGATAGCCCCCTGCATTTTGGAGCCTAAATAGTTTTAGGACCTCTCTTCCGGACTGAGGTGGTCTAAATAAGGCCTCCCAAAGAGGACTCTTCAAGGGAAAGGGGATCTGAACTGATTTCCAGAAATTAACACCCTGATCTTGATATTATTAGGAGACAGAGGGTGGATTAGGCCGTATGATCTGACCCAACTGCCCATATGGGGTTTTAGAAGTGTAAACTAGAGAGTTTTATTTCTTTTTCTCTTTGGTAAGCTATTGGTTTATTCTGTGCAGAGATCTAAATTTCGGGTATGGTGGGATGTCATTGCAGCAGTGGATAAGAGAATATCTGACTGTGGGATCAGTTTTCAATACTGATGCCATGGGACTGTCCATGCAAAGGCTGCTATCTGAGTGGAGTTTTTGCAAAACCGTCCTCCCCGGTTCTGTTTTAGTTAGTGCTAACCTCACTCTCCTCTATCCCTCTCCACTTCCATCTTGTCTTTTCCCTTTTCCTTCCCCCCTGGCAGTGCACCCCTGATCTAAGCCTGGAAAATCAGAGAAATCTATTTCTGAAGCCACAGGGGTTGGTGTGGGGAGGACACATGACCAAAATGGATGAGAGTCCACACTAGACGTTTCTAAGCGAGGTAGCGAGAAAGATACTTTCATTCTTGGGAGCCACAAGTCCCAGGATAAATGTAAGGTGGGTCTGTTTTTGCCCTTTTTGCTCCCGAGAATAAAAGTATCTTTCTCAGCCCAAGAAAATGAGAACAACATGCAAAAATTCACAGAAGAATTAGGGAAGGAAAAGAGAGACCAGCATATCCTTACCTGAATCCCAGATTTCCGCTCTGCTTGCAGTGAAAACAAACCCTAGACTTTTTATTTATAGAACTCATGGTCTTCTATTTTGTTTAAGCTAGTATGAGGTGGATTTTGTAGTTTTCAGCTCAAGGACTCCTAGTAAATATAGATAAAAATATATCAAATAAAGAATATTTGCCCCAATTGTAGGGAATGGATACAGGTGTAGATGTCAGCATTTTGGGAGAATAAGTTTTTGTCAGCCACCAGCCAGCAAGCAAAACAAACCAATACAAATCACAAACACAAATGATGCAAAAAAAAAAAAAAAAAAAAAAAAAAAAAAAAGGAGAGAGAGAGAGAAAGAGAGACAATGAGAATAAGTCTCTCCCTGTGCCTAAAGAGATACCAGGCTTCCAATGAGGCAGTAAGGATGGTGACTTTAAATAAATCTTTTCTTCCCTGTGGTGATGCAGTAATGTAGCCAGATATAATCCTATAACATGCAAAAATAAATCATTAAGAATTAATACCTATTTTGGCATTTCAATAATAAGGAATCCGAAATTATGTAAGTTTCTAACACCTCTCAGTTACCCAAGCCTGGAATAGAACGTAACTTGTGCTACTACAGCTGAGGTGGTGACAGCAAGGTCCATGATGGGCCAGCTCCCAGAATCCAGCCTGGGAGGCTCAAGAAGAAATAACCTGCTTTTAAGCACCTGTAAATACAACTTTTCATGTGGGGAGTAAAATCACACTCCTTAAAAAGTCGTAAATTCTTTGTAGACCAGGACTCTTGTCTAATACCTTCCTTGTTAACCCCCAGTGCCAGGTATGTAATAGGTTTTCAGTAAGTAATTGGAGATGCATTACTCATTAGAAATGGCATTGGCTATCTATTTTACATCATTTGGGAGCAGACTCAAAAGGTATGGTAGAAGAGAACGAACAACTTAAATAGTTGGCGGGGCTAATGGAAACCATCAAGGGGTGGTAAAGCATCCACACTATCACCATCCATAGATCTAAAAATGCAAGGGAGGGGAAAAGTTGCTAGAACCTGCAGGGAGTTGAGCTAGAAGAGAGAGAGGGCTGCCTGACGGGGGCTGCAGCCTTCTTAAAGGAATTCAGCTCAACCACTACTCCTCAGGAGGAAAACAGGAATAAAAACACTGACCCCTCTCTCCTCCCACATCTGATCTCCTGCAAGTACCTCTAAATGGCCAAAGCCAGCTCCAAAAGAACCTGTCCAAGGTGCTCCACAGAGATTAGCTTCTGGAGTCCAGTTGTTGGAGTAGGTTAGAGAGTAGATTTGGAAGGGCAAACGGAAGATATTCAGCCCTCTATTTCAGGCAAATTATAATCCATTTTAGTTTAATGACACTGTATTTTTGAGAAAGCAGTGAATATAATAGATCAATTGTTGTTCCATTTACAAATATTGTAAAAATATTAAATCAATCAATTGTTCCATATTATATCAATCAATTGTTCCATTTACAAATACTGACTTCCATGTTTTCAGCATATGCACATGCATTACATATGCATTACATAAATATACCCTACTGCATATGAATTATCATTATTATTATCAGCATATGTATTACATAAATACTCTATTGATATATTTTGTTGTATTGCCTTCCTTCTTTGTATGCATTGTATACATTGTATGTATTCTTTGTGTGCATTGTATACATTGTATGTATACATTGTATGCATTGTATACATTGTATGCATTGGATTGATTGGAAATCAATCAATTGTTCCAATATTAGATCAATCAATTGTTCATTTACAAATATTGACTTCTATGTTTTCAGCATATGCATTACATAAATATACTCTATCGATATATTTTGTTGTATTGTCTTCCTTCTTTGTATTCACTGGAAAGTCAGTTGCTTTTCTGGTCAGTCTTGCTTTTCTATGACATATAATTTAAATTACCATAAATTAAAATATATTTGTACAAGTTTGCTTTGTTTTCATCAAAAGAAAACTTTCTTAGAAGCAGGTATCATTTTCGGATGGGAGTTCTCCAGGAATATATTTGACAGACTGAATAAAACCTACTCATGAGAGATGTGGCACTTCACTGCTGACTACAGAAACAGAAGACACCCTGGAGGAACTGGTAAAGAGCTGTTTACTCTCTCTGCCAAATCCTAAGAACCAAAGGATTTTCCAGCCTCAGACAATAGAGTTCCATGACACTTGCAGCCTGCCAGCATTCTTTCCAAAAAGAATATAATTTCTTACAAATTATACATGTTCTGGTTGGGGGAATGGATTCCTAATATTAAACAGAAAGATTGGGGGAAGATCAGTAAAAAGTCTGAAGGGAAAAGTTTAAAAATTTTGAGTCAAGCTCCATTATCAGAAAATATCTTCATATTTTGTAGACATAAAAAGGAGAAATAAAAAAAAATTCTGCTATGCTTTGAATCCTATTAATAATCTGCAGAATTCTTCCAGCTCTTGCAGAGACAGTATACAACTAATACTCAAGGGTAAGGGAATTGAATGTTTAGATCTTTTGAAGTAAATAAGGCACATTCTAGATTTTTTTTTTTTAAGTAAATATTTTCTTGCAGGCAGACTGTCAACTGAGTGGCTGTGATAACACTGGAAACTTTTCTCATAACTAAATTATATAGTGACCCTTCAAGGAATAAACTGCCTAAATTGGTGTTCAGCTGAGGAGAGTTCAGGTATGTGCGCTTTTTTTCAATTACACAATTTGTAATTCCTCTGAATATTACCTCACCCAGCATAACTCTGTCAACGACTGTGTTTCAGCCCTGCTGTGGGAGAATTATGAGCTGTAGACAATCCATCCCAACTCTGATAGCCATGACACACCTGCTTCGGGGAAAATGGAGCACTTCATCCTCATGGCTCTTGATGACATATTACCACTTTCGCTGCAGTAATCAAAAAAATTAAACTCACAATCTTCTAGATATGAATTTAAACATTATTAATACAAAATCTTTGAACTGACAAGATAAATCTAACCCCAAAGGGTATGTTAAAAGCAGAGGTGTGACCAGGCTGACTTAATTATCCCCTCCATCTCCCAGGCTGCCCGCACACTACCCTAGCAGGCCCAATAAAAAAAATTTTTTTAAATAAACTTTAAAAAAGGAAAAGGAGAGATAAGACAAGATGGGAGGGAAAAACAGAAAAGAAGAGGAATGTAACAACAAGGTCATTCAAAGATAGAACGAATATCACAGTACTGCATCTCGCAGCCCTGGCTGCCCAAGAGAAGCTCCTTTCCGAGGCCCACGCCCCATCAGGCTGACAAAATCCGAATCTCTGGAAAGGGTCATTGGGTGAGTATTTTTTTAAAAGTCCGTCAAAAGAGATTCTAATACATTGCTGGCTTGACTACCACTGACTAGATGACCACATTGGACTTAACACTTGGGATGTGTGTGTGTGTGTGTGCGTGTGTTTGTGTGTATGTGTAAATTATATAACAATTGATATATATAATGCATATACAACAATTGATATATATGATACACATATATAATTTTACTAACTCCCTTATTCTAGATTTCAAATTACTCAAAAGCATTACTTTTATGCAATTTATTATTCAATTTCCTTATGCTTTTCAGGATTTAAAAATAACATCATAGGTGTATTTTCTATATTTTCTGGGTTTCCATTTGAAAAAAATCACAGATTCCTTATTATTCTTATTAACGAAGCATAAACAGCAAAAATGGTTCATGTTGTAAGATTATGCCAACAAACGCGTCCTTATAGAATAACTTGATGCTATCTCTGCAGAGGATAAGCCTTCAGGGCAACTTCAAAGAAGCAAAATATAAATAAATAAAATAAAATAAAACAAAGTACCTATGCATGTGTTAATCTTTTTTACATAAAAACTGTATTATTTTCTTCATAAGCTCACAAACCACGTATCACTGAAGTTTTGATGACTTAAAGTCTATTAAATCTATAGTGTTTGGACTGGGTTCTCTGGCAATAATAAAACTAATAAGCAGTAAGCCATGTGAGAAAAACCAAACAAGAAAAATGCTACTTCCAGAGCTCTGTTCCAGTAAGTGACTTATGAGAGACACTTGCTTGGGAATTTCCATGAAGCTCAACTTCAAGGAATTCCCCTATTCAGTAACACAGTTGCAGTACAGAATGTCAGAGTGCTGCAGCTTGGGCACTGTAGGAAGAAGTCCACTTACTTCTCTAATAACTGATTTTCCTTAACAAGAAAGAAATAGGCTTTCAGATAAATCTTTAAGGATTTACTATCCTCCATGATAACTTGTGCTATCCAGCTCACCGCAGAATACTGCCGGACTGAATCATACACCAGGATCTCAGGTAGCATTGCAAGTGAAAGTTTCAATATCACAGGTACCAAGGTTTGATAGCGTATGATGGTGTAAAATTTAACAATGTATTTTTCTGGCTGGTAAACATTAGATCCTACTGAGCCCAGGGCTAACATATAAACAGCTTGGCTAAATATTTAATTGCCCAGGTAAAGGCTGTTCACACATTCTTCCGGGTATAAACACTTTGTAAGGCTTTTTCTTTTATGTAAATTCATGGAAAAAAATGTTCTTAGAGCAGACTTTAAAATTAAATCAACAAACTTCCGTGATTCAAAGGTGATCAAAATTTATAAATTCAAATACATATTCTGATACTTTTGTCTAAAAATGAATATATATGGTTCTTTAAAAAGAATATATATATATTTTTTATATATACACATATATACTAGTGAACTTTTAAAAATCTAATGGGAAATGCCTAAAAAAATTTACTTTGTTTTATGAAAATAAACATGAGTTTTACTTTCTTATTTATGTTTCCTTAATATTCTAAGATGAAAATACTATTTTTGTAATGAGATAAAAATGCTACTGAAATGATAAAGAATATGTTTTATATCTTAGAATTTGACCATTCTTTACATATATTACTCCTTAGCATTATTGTGAAAGGAATATTCTCTTCCTGATGAGGAAGTTGATGGAAGAGCAGAAAGGCATTTAATTTCATTTACATTTTTAAGATTTGTATTCTCACCCAGTTGTCAGAAATGGATGTTGGAAAATTTGGTAAAGTAATTCTTCCTATTTTAATCCAGACCAGAATATGATGCCACTGGATTGTTCAAAAAGTCTGAAGTTAAACTTGTTATAAATATAAAACAATGACATAATAAACAGATAGTTTATTCCATTATCCAATTTTTCTTAGAGTTATGGGAATTGGGAAAAAATCGTGCCAGTTTGAATGTATTATGTTCCCCAGAAAAAGCCATATTCTTTGATGCAATCTTGTGGGGCAGGCACTTTAGTGCTAATTGGATTGGAATCCTTTGGGTGTTTCTGTGGGGATGTGCCCCACCCAACTGTAGGTGATAACTCTGATGAGATATTTCCATGGAGGCATGGCCCCACCCATTCAGGGTGGGCCTTGATCAGTGGAGCCATATAAATGAGCCAGCAAACAGAAGGAACTCAGTGCAGCTGAGAGTGACCTTTTGAAGTGGAGCTACAGCCAAGAGGGACACTTTGAAGAAAGCACAAGAGCTGCAGATGAAAGACATTTTGAAGACAGCCATTGAAAGCAGACTCTTGCTCCGGAGAAGCTAAGAGAAGACAAATACCCCAAGTGCAACAAAGAGTGACATTTTTGAGGAACTGCAGCCTAGAGAGGAACGTCCTGGGAGAAAGCCATTTTGAAACCAGAACTTTGGAGCAGATGCCAGCCACATGCCTTCCCAGCTAACAGAGGTTTTCCGGACACCATTGGCCATCCTCCAGTGAAGGTACCCAATTGCTGATGTGTTACCTTGGACACTATGGCCTTAAGACTGTAACTGTGTAACCAAATAAACCCCCTTTTATAAAAGCTAATCCATCTCTGGTGTTTTGCATTCCAGCAGCATTAGCAAACTAGAACAATCATTAACTAGGAGTTTCTCTAATTTTAACATATCTTCATCTATGCTTTGTAAGATGATAATGGTAGGGTTATTGCATAGTGATACTCACTTGTTCTGTTTTCCTCAAACTCTTGAAAGTTGGAATATCCTGTTACAACTCTGAAGAATTACCAGAGTACTATCTGTATCTAGAATGCAGTTGAGTCTTGTTTTCAATCTATACTGATAATTTTGGTCTTTTAATTGAAGTGATTAGTCCATTTACACTTAATATAATTATCTGTATGGTTGGAATTTGTCTTATACATCTTTAAATGTTCACCATGTACTTAAAGTTAATATGCTATCATTTCACATAAAATGTAGAAACTTGCAATACATAGGCTCTTTTACGCTTAGTCCACTTACTATTGTCATATGTATTCTCATACCTCATACGTATGTTAGAATCCCCATAATACAATGTTGGAGTTTTGTTTCAACAGTTAAATACAATCAAAAAAAAAATTAAGAGGAAAAGAAATAATCTCTTATGTGTACCCAGATATTTACATTTCTTCCTGAAGATCTTAGATTCTACCTGGTGCCATTCCCTTTAGCCTGGAGAACCTCCTTTAGTGTATATTTCTCGTAGTGCACATCTACTGGGAAAAAAAAAAAAAATCACTGAGCTTTCAATTATATGTAAATTTCTTTATTTCATTTTATTCTTGAGAACCTTTGAATGTTTTCACTGTATATAAAATTCTGAGTTGACAGGACCCTGCCCCTTCCTCAGCATTTAAAAAATGTCTTTCAATAATCTTCTGCCCTCCATTGTTTCTGATGAGAAATTAGCCATCATTGATATGATTGTTTTCCTCCATGGAATGTGGTCTTTTCCTCTGACTGCTTCAATATTTCTCCTTCATCTTTGTTTTTTACCAGACTATGATATGCCTTCTTTTTTTGCTGAGCTTCTTTACTCTATAAAGTTATGTCTTTTGACAAATTATGGAAATTTTTGGAAACTATTTATTCACTTTTTTTCAGCCATGTTTTCTCTATCCTTTCATTCTGGGACTCCAATTAGATACACTTTTATTGTCCCTCAGGCTTCGAGGCACTGTCACTTTCTTCTGTCTTATTTTTCTCTGTTTTTCAGATCAGATAATTTTTATTACTCTCTCTTGATGTTCAGTGACTTTCCCTTCTGTCATCTTGAATCTTCTATTAAGATGATTCAGAGGGCTTTTAAATTTTCAGATACTGTGTTTTATAGATCTAAAAACACAATATACTTTTTTATATTTTCCATTTCTGCCAGGAGATTTACTATTTGTTATTTTGTTATACAACTGTTTTCAATAATTACAATAGCTGCGTTACAAATCCTTTTCTGAAGAAATTTAACATCTCTGTCCTTCAGTGTTAGTCTCCATTGATTTCCTTTTCTCTTCAGTGTGGGTCATGTGCTCCTATTTCTTTATAGACTGAGTAATTTTGGATTCTATCCTGGAAATTTTGAATGTTATATTGTAGAGATTCTGGGTTCTGTTATATTCTTCCAGAGAGTGTTAATTGTTTTGTTTTAGCAGACAATTGAGTTGGCTGAACTCCAACTTTAAGCTTTGTGATAGGTGGAGGCTGGAATTTCTTTTAGTCATTGCTGCCCTGCTGGAGTCTGCCTCAAACATGGGTTCATGCTCAGGATTCCGCTAGAGGTTTAGGAAGAGTTTCCAACAGAAATTTGAGGCTGCACAACTGTTTATATTTCCAGGATTCCCCTCTTCATTTACCAGCTATTGGGATTGCTATGAACTCTGTCCTCTGGTTGTTCAAACCAGTAAATTTCAATGTCTCTATCCCAGTTAAGGCCAATCACATATTGAGGGGATGCAGCCTGCCCTAAGGCTAAATGTCTAAAATTCTGGAAACTCACCTGGTGGTGTTGTCTTCTTCCACATGTGGAGCCCCCTCCAAATCCTGCCTGCTTTTGGTTACTCTCCAGTTAAAGCTGTTTTCTGAGGGAGGATTTGTTTGATAAGAGCTGCTTGACCATTATATGAAGTAGAATTATATTAAAATGAACATTTGTCTTTATTATTTGTTTCATATTTTAATTCTTGTGATAGTTGAGGCACATTGATTAGTGGTTAAGAGCAGAACAAGACTACTTAGGTTCAAATATCAGCTCTTCCACTAGTTGTGTGATCTTTTCATTTCCAATTTATAAAACGAACTAATTATACCATTGTCCTGGGGTTGTTTGTGAGCAATAAATGAGATCCTGTCTGTAAAGTGGTTAGCATAAGGACTAGTAATAATAGACATTTTAATGTCAGTTGTTGTTAACATATTCAACAATTTTTGAAATGACAGATCACATAATCTCTACCTCTGGGAATCAGGCTGCAAAAATTCACAAAGATCTTTCATTGATCTTTAAAGTCAAATCTTGCACCATGCCCAACTTGCAGCCTTCCTTTGAGAGATTCAAGAAAAATTGGTAGCAAATAAATACGCTTAGAGATACCTTCGCTTGGGGAATTACTGAATTTTTGCAAGCTAACAATCCATTCCTAAGGTTTCATAATGTTCTCTGACTGACCAATTATTTTATGTAGCTAAGTTAACCCGTTACTCTCCAGTCAACTAGACAGAACATGTAGACATGAATAGTGCCCTCATTTATTTAGGAGAAGGGGCAGGACCATAACCTTTAATCAAAAGAACAGACTAGTTTTCTTGCATCTGGTCACATCCTTTCTGCCATTCTGCTTTCACTTTCGAAAGTCAATGTTATAGCTATTGTTGAACTATTAAAAATTATTTTAAAATAATTTAATGGTTTTAAAGCTTGCTTTCCCAGCTCAAAAATAAATTAAAAATTAATTGACTAATGAATCTTGTCTTTCTCTTTATTTGGACCTCGTCTGTCTGCCAATTTGCAGGGATCCTACTTCTGCAAAGACGTTAATAGAAAATACTGACTGGAAAGGAAAATGCCTTTTTTTTTCATCTTCTCCAGCTGCCTCTAGCTGCCAGATCCACAGCTTTTAAAATTTAGGGGTATTATGGAAATTATAGAACTTGTGAAGGGGTGCCTCAGGAAAAAAACAGTTATAATCTTCACAAGACTCATGAATCATAGGCAAAATTTATTCAGAGTAGAAACTTCCATGATTTTCAAAGATCACATCAACAGTGTGTCTTTTGCAGAGCCTTTCTAGCCCGAAATCCATCCCATTCCTGAAACCGTATTATGTCACCATCATTTTCCCTGCATTGTCTTCGTCTAATTTATATTGTATCCCTCAGGCAAGAATCAAATGAGGTTCTTTGAATGTTGGTAATGTTGGTAAATAATTTTTACCTGTTGACATCTTCTAAATATAAAATAGTAATAGTGATTAATAATAATAATAATGCCCCTTCCATTGCAAAGCAGATGTTTACATTAAGGCATTAACAATTTTACCTAAATTCTCAAGTTGTAGCATGAAGCAATGCTGAGCAAAATATTGCAAAAGCTACCAATGCCTCTGGCTATAGTATTTTACTCAGTTTCATAAGTTCAAAAGCTTTTTTTCCCAATAAGAATTCAAAGGTTGTTGGATTACTTCCCCCCATTCTATTGCTTTCTCTTTCTATATATTAAGATTGAGCAATGGAACTTTCCTTCATTTGTAATTGAATATTTATACACAATATTTTTAATTTTTTTCTTTCAAATAATTGCAGCTAAACTTCCCTTGAACGAAATTAAAACGCAAGATGTAAATTGTCTGTGTATTGTGGTTGCAATTATGTAAAAATATGACTGCGTATGGATAAAGGACTGGAAGGGAATATACAAGTTACTTTAATTATATGAGTATGATGGAAATTACAGGAGTTTCCCCTCCCCCACACCATTTAAATTTAATACAATGTTCTGTTATTGTTTTTACAATTTTAATGTTTTATTTAAAAAAGAAGTTTCCCTGCCAACAAGTACAAGTCTTTCAACTGAAAAATAAATTAGATGATTTTAAAAAATCATGTTGTCTATGTTTCGGAAGCTCCTTTTCTTTGCTTCCCCATCCTTTCCTCTTCTAGTACATTCATTGGTTCTTCATTTGACTAAAGTTTATTGGGCACCTACTAAATGCCAGTTCTCGTGGATCCGGTAGCTGGCATGACAAGGCAATTGAATTCCCCCTCCTATGTGCTGTCTCACTACTGAATATGAATGAATCCTCCAATGTGCTTCTCCTTCTGATTATTCTTCTAGACCTTTTTCTGTTATTACCAAATTTCTTAAGTGAGTGATCTTTAAAGCATGTTCATATGCCCAAAATGTAACTCCTCACATCTTCCAATTTTTCCCCCCGTTTAACCAACCACACCACATCATTCTCTATTCTCCCCATAGATAATCTGCTTTCCAAGTTTGGTGACATTTTCTCATTTCCCATCATCTCTCATTGCATGGGAACATTTAACAGAGTTAACCAACAGCCCTGTTTTACATCTTTTCCCCTCCACTTCTTCTGCTGCACTAAAACCTACGATGATCTTATTTCTTCATTCTTTCCTTTGCCTTTACTTATACCCTGGTTTGAGTTTCATTGTTCCTCAAAATTGTTCGATTTTTTTCTCATTCTCTTCACCTCCTCTCAAGGATTTCTTATCCTGGAACAATGCTTACTATAATCATGATCCTTAAAATAGTTACATTTTTTTGAGGGCTTCTCATATGCCAGATTCTGTACACATACACATGAACTTTTGTTTCTATTATTTAATTCTTTAACAACCACAAAATATAGACATTCTTATTGGTGTTCTCTTTTATTTGTTTGTTTAAGGAGGAAACGTCTTAGTTTTAGAGAGTTAAGACTTTCTCCTGGGATGATATTGTTGCAAGTGGAGGAGCTGCTTGGCGGGAGCCCTGCCCTGTACCCTCCAGCAACTCCAAAATCTGACCTAACCACTCCACTGAATTTTCCTATCGTTCCCACCGCATCCAACTACCTGCTAGCCATTTCAACCACCATAACACACCAGGATCTTAAACTCAAATTTAGGAAGCCAAATTTTCTTTCCCTAAAATATTTCCTTCTTATGACTTCCCTATTTATTTTAATGCCATCGTCACTGTCATCCATATTTAAAACACTGCTATTCATCTTGGCTTTTCTCTCCAATGCTGTCACGCACATCTAAAAAGTTGCCAAGACTCTTTGATTTTTTTTCCTTTAAAATACCTGTCAATTTATAAGAAAGAACACACACTGACATAGAGACAACAGCAAAAGCCACCTAACAAAGGATTTTTTATGGTAAAGAATTAAGACTTCATACATAAAAAATGATGAATATATTTCATATCAATAAACGGAGATGGAATAAAGACAAAAGATATCCCAATCGGAAGTCTAAAATTACATAGAAAGACCCAAAGTAAAAGAGTGGGCAAAAGCATTCTGACAAACATGAATTAAAAGAAAGCAAGGACTGTTTATTGCAGGCAAACTTCAAGGCAAACGGCATGAAATAAACAACAACAAAAAAGGGTACTCCATAATGTGAAAATATATAATCCTCAATGATGATGATAAACGTATAACCACTACAGCCAGTCATGTGCCCCATTTGGATTTTTATGACTTCATGAGAAGGCAATTGTCTGAGATGTTTTTAACTGATCTGACTCCAGTTTCCCCTTTCTCCAGCACAGGCTTTACACAGCCACCACATTAAATGTCCTGGAACACCGACCACCTGCCTTAAAGACAGCAAAACAGAGATGCTCAAGACAGAGTACCTGGGTTCAAATCCCAGCTCCGCCACTTACTATCTTTGAAACCTTGGACAACTTACTTAACCTCAGCACCTAGGTTTCCTCATGGTAAACAGTGGCCAATAATTGTACCTATTTGGCAGGGGCTTACACAAACTAAATAAATTAATATTGGTAAAGTGCTTATCAAATAGTACTACATAGATAAATAGTAAAATATGATACTTGCTCCTGTTAAATAAAGATATATGCCGCTCTAGCTAAACAACTTCTGTGGCTATCTCTTGACTACCAATAAAAACATGAGTTCAACTGTAAGCTAAGTCCTTTCTTTTTCAGAGGACAGTTGACCTTTCCAGTATCATAACCCAAGTCTCTCCTACCTAACTCTAAATGCTACAAGACCTCGAGGACCCATCGCAGTAGACTTGGCCATTTCCTTCTTCCAGGTGTTTAGCTCATTTGCAGTCATTCAGAAAGAAACGGCACCCTATCATTTGTGCCCACACATCAATCAAGCCCTAGTTCAAGTTCCACCTCCATCTGCAAGCCACTCTCTGAAAATCCCAGTCAGAGATGGTCTAGACCTCTTCCTAAGTCATACTGCTCTTTGTTACCATCCTATGGACCTTATGGAATAAGTGACAAGACTGCCACATTTTTGTCAGCTTTTCATTTCCCTAGATTTTCAGCTCAGTTAGTGAAGGGATACGCTGATTACAGCCGTGTAAATTCACTGTACCTCATACATGTCTAGAAACTACTAAATGTTCAGAAACAGAGTTGAATCAATGAAGAAAAAAGAGTTTTGCTTTTATTAAGACACAAAATGAACTCTTTTTATGCCAAATAAGTTTCTAAGCATTAGTCAAATAATGCAGCTCAATTTAATCTTCAATTGTTAATTGTTAATAGAAAATTGCATTATCTTATACGTCAGTTTTCTCTTTCTTCTTTTGCACAGGCCACAAAAACCTTGTCCTTCTTGCTTTATGCGATAGCTTAGTGAAAGGACACAAGCAGAAAATCTGAGAAACATTATTTGAACCCTACCTCTGCCACGTGGCAGTTCTGTGAACTTGAGTGTCATATACCTTTTCAGAGTGTGTCTTCCTGTGTCAAGTAAAGGTGATAACGTCTACCAGGCAAGATTAATGTCATGATTAAATAAGACTTCTGTAATGTTTGACCCATGGTAGGCATACAATGAAAGAAAACTAATAATAATAGTTGAAATAGCAGTAATTTTCTTTATGGGCTCTGTTATACCACTCTTTTTTGTCATTTTATTATATTTGGATTCCTTTATTTGACCAAAGGCATGATTTATATTCACTATGTTACCATTTAAGTTATAGGGCTGAAGTTGTGCCTACCTTCACTTCAGACTCCTTATGTGTAAAGTCTTGCTATAAAAGTAGACCACATTTTGAGAGTCATCACTTAGTCCATTTATCTTCCTAATGATCTAGAGCATCATGTATTACCGATCTATTTCTTCTCATGCTAATAATATTCTTCTCCTGTAGATATTCTAAATATCGGATAGGATCATCTATCTGATAATGAAATTGGCATCTGATACTATAGGCAGGTTCCAAGACAATACATGTTTGAGTTATCCATGATTAATGTGTGATGTTTCAGTAATAGCTTAGAAGTAATTAATCAACTAGACAGCTTTTGAAATGCTTTCTTTTCTCCCTTTCACACTAAGCCCTGCTTCTTCCTTGTCTCTTTTTCCTCTACCCTTAGTTTCTCTCTCACTATTCAATTCCTTACTCCACTTTCATTCAAAATGGTGGCCATGACCAATTGACCTCATTTCTTACTAGAGCTTTTGACACTTTTATGAGAGTTGCTTTGTCTCAAACACTTCCAGTTTCGACCAAAAGACACTAAATTGTTCTGTGGGAAGCTAACAATGACTAATTTCCACAGTTAATGTATCTATTGAGAGATTTCATCACTTCTCAGTAACCTCAGCTGAACCCTTCCATTTCCTCACATTCATTTAGGTTTTGTGGAGGGAAGGATGCATGACGGGAAGACTGTGGGATTTGGAGTCAAGAAGACCTGAGTCAAATTTGAACTCTATTGTTTACTTGCTTTATCTCTTCAGCTTATCTTATTAGGCATCTGTAAAATGAGATTCCTCATCTGTAGAATGGGGAAGAAAACAGCCACCACAAAGGGTTGCAGGAATTTGTGGTAATGAGGGTGCAGTGGTCAGCCAGAGCCAGGCACATACAGGGGTGCTCTGTAACGAATGGTCTTACCAGTATCACACTATGTTAGGCAGCGCAGAGCTGAAATATGCTTCAGTGATCCAGCTTGGAAAACAAATCACCTATTACAGTTTTGTTTCCATGGAAAAACACATTCTGAGTTGTAAACAACTAATTTACAAACACATGTTGGGGACGCAATTAAAATATCAGATGTAGAAGTGCAGAAGAGCCTAATCTATGCATTGTGTGCAAATAATGCATGTGGTATAAGATAAGCTGTTAACTTTCTTATTATTTTGCTTAATTTTAAGAGTAATTTGAGTATTTTAAGTGGCCTAGGAATACAGTTGGTTATTGAGGGAAAAATATTAATTTTGCAGTTGGCTTTCCCTAAGGAAAACAAGAGAGCTGCTCTTGGTAAACATTTACTAATGGGCCTTTGGACTCAAGTTTGTGAAGCTACAGTAAATTAGTCAGAGCTTATTCTTTAGTAGGGGAATGGGGAAAAGTGAGAGGTTGATTTTTCACACCCCAAAGACTGGGGAGGCATGTTTTTGCATTAGAATCACCTTGTCTAACATAACTTTTCACAGAAATTGTCCTTAAACTATAAAACTTGACATTTACGTTCATGGTTTGAGAAACCAAAAGATGTTTATACCTACCCAATGAAATCAAGGCAAACGGGCAAACTGAGTGAAAAAGGAACAAAAGACATGTTTTATCATAAGCAAAAGAAAACTACAAATGAGATCATATGTAAAGTGCTAGGTAAGCTGCAAAGCAGCATATCCATTCATTCTTTAAGAGAATATTTATTGAACACCTACTATGTGCTGGGCATGTAATAGGTGGTAATGAATGTGCAGTGCCCAGCCAGAGCCAAGCATATACAGGGGTACTCCACAATGGATGGTCTGTGAACAAGACAAAAAAGTTGCCGGTCATTATGGAGCTTGCAAACGAGTAGACAATGCAGATGCATAAGCATACGATTGGCATAAAGCAGATTAAAATCTATGACAGAGAAATTATTTCTTCTGCCAGCATAAGAAAGGGTAATCGATCCAGAAATCCCAAAGAGTTTTAAGGATGACGTAGTGAACAACTGAATGCATATACACTTGCTGGCACACATCAGAGATCCAAAAACTTCAAAGTAGGCAGAGTTGGTTTCAGAATCCCTAACCTCCCTCACGTCTGCCTCCCCCGCGTGCCCACCAGGTAAGCACTCCAGCACCACATTCAGGCTTCACCTGCAAATGCTCATCAAACCTTTTTCTTAGAACCTTTCTACCTAATAAGGTAAGAATGAGCATTCATAGTTAAGTTATTAATTCCTCACGGTGGTTTAAATTTTCTAAAATCCCTAAATTAGGACACAAGGAGGGTGGACACAGGAGATTCTCTAGGTAGAACAAGATACAGTAAAGGTGATTTTAGCCTTTTAATGGCCCTTGTTGATAGTTACTAGCTCATCCTGAGTGAGATACAGTCTATGAACACATGAATCTAACTAAAAGTACAGCAAGATTCATCTTCTCATTACTAAACATTTTTTTTCTACAAAATCAAAAGGAAAAAAAAATAAAAGATATACTCAGATAACACTACTAGTATAGAAGGATCTCTTCCCCTGGTTAACTAGTAGAGGCCATCATAAGTACAAAACGTGTGGCTGGCCAGGGTCCATTTCTTGAATAGAAACAACAATTGACATCAGAAATCAGAAAACGTTCACGTCTTGAACAAGTCCTTCCATGTTCAATTCCTGGACCGGCGCACATTCACTCCCTTCCCACTTGTATTCTTCAAAGCCCTACTTTCCCAGGAAATTCACCCTGGATAGCAACTCACCTGGTTTCTACCTGGTGGGTAGAGCCCTGTTCTCCATCCTAAAAAATATGAGCATTGTAACATGACACAGGTCAGGGAAGACAATCTTCCCTTCCCGGATGTCTGCCAATATTTGGTTTTAACTTAATGATTGAGATTATTCTATGTTCTCATTCAGAAAGCAGTTGGATTCCACTTTAATTTGTTCTAAGCCCATGCCTATGTTTTGGTGGCAGAATCATTATAAAACTCTAAATTTTGGTAAAACTAATCAGCATGACTCACAGTGGCCTAGAGTGACAATTATTCTAATCACGTTGCCTTGGAGAAAGCTTGTACTATTTGGTTTGACGTAAACATCTAGTTGAATGAATGACTCTCCGAATAGTTAATTATATAGGCAAGGCCTAATATAGTGGTCGTCAGCTATCGGAAATGTCCAAATTACAGACAGGGAACAATTTAGGCAGAGATACAGTGCAGCTAAACAGAGTAAAAGAAATGATTACTCCTAAAAATATTTAATCTCCAAAATGTCGGTTGTAGTTAACAAGATCTATGCCTGCTTTTGGAGACCTTACAAGCAAAAGCAGTGAAATGAACTAATCCATATGTTGCATATTCATTAAAACCAGGCAGTGTCTTGCAATTACTGATTAAATCGGTACATCTGGAAAAAGGAATACTGGGATTTACAGGTTTTTGTGATCTTTCCTTATCGTAAAAATAATGGAAATTGTGGTTCTGATTTTTATGTGATTAAAGGAATTATTTCATTGTTCTAATTGGAAAGATATGTCAAACTTTTGGGCTCTGGGCATATAAACGGGTTTTGTTAATGGTATCTGTTAATTTGGCATTGTTTGCAATCTGCTTTGTCCCTCTCTTCACATATTTTTATTTAGTCAGAAAGTATTTAGTTGAGCAGTTTTTCTTTAATTTCCGCTTTCCCCCACCCAGAGGGCTTTTTATTTAAAATGTGTTAAGAATTTTTATTGCTTTTATGTCTGTCTGAATTTTCTCAAGTTAACACAGTTCTTTCTTATGTGCTATTTGGATAAAGACATTTTAGACTCCCTCTAGAATAGCTCAGTTTGGAAAACATCCTATAGACATGATTTGCTGGAGGCAAGCTAACATTACAGATTAAAAGTCTATCCAAAGACAATAGAAAAAAATCATAGTTTCATCAAATCAAAAGGGAGAGGTATGTTTTATCTCTCTTCACTGAACCTGAAGGACCTATTTGGAGCCTTGTCAGAAATGAAAGCATCCCATCACAGGCACAGGAAGAGATTACTCTCCACCCATTTGTTATAGCCTCCATTTCAATGTGGGTCCCAATTACAGGAGTGTGTGGGAAATTTTCAGAAATTCTTTCCACAGCACATTGACTGATTTATGCTAAGTGACTCAAGTGGTGTCCAGAAAAATAAGGAATGAAACAAAAACAAAACAGCCACACCCCCTGTGTGAGCATTTACCAAACTCTCACTGGTTGGAAAATATTTCCTATCACTTACCCTCTGGAACTGATTTCCTGGCTTATTTATTTAAAAAAAAAAAAAAAAAAAAAAAAAAAAAAAGCATAGAGAAAGCAAAATCCAGTACTGTCAACAATAAACAAATACATTCAGAAATTCCCAGGTAATTTCTAACTCAGAAAAAGTTTTCTTAGTTACTAAAGCTGATTTTTGCAGTAATACCATTAAATTTACATTGGTCAAACATTGCAATGGATTTATACGTGACTTGCCTAAAGCGCACTAGAGGGTCATTTATTTGGCTTGGATTTAAAAATAAGTTTCCATATTATCTTTTCATTTTTAAGTTAAGGAACATCTTTTTATTTTTATCACATTGTTGCAGAGGCGAATAGTTTCAATGTGTTTCTTTAATAAATACTCATCATTTTGTGTTTCATGCTGATATCATAGATTCTTTTTTATAAAAGGTCTATGCTATCACCAGATGAATAAAGTATCTACATCCGTAACGAAAGCATCTTCTCTTTCCAGGAGAAATGCTTAATTTTACCTTTTGAGTTCTCAGCTTGGAAAGAAAGATAAAATGAACATGTGCTCTTAAATCAAAGTAAGCAGAGGACTCAGGAGCAAATTTAAGGCATCTTTGTAACTTGGGCAATGTTTCTATAATTTGACAGCATCATTGATCCAAGACCTGAAAACAAGGTTAATCCTGTGGGGATGTGGTTAATAACACGTGCCTATAGAGTGGGGGTGGGTAAAGAGGAGCGGCAAGGGTAGGGGGACCCAGAGACCATGTTCCACAGTGGTTCCTTGCCCAGCCTTTTATGACATTGACTTCCATTTTTTACTTGCCTTAAATTCCCATTATCAGAATCAAAAAATCCAGTTCTTTTTTCCCTTATTGAGTAAAGATTTCAAATTACTTATTTATCATAAAAAATATGATTGTCACTCAGCTCAGGCATACCAGCGCAGCCAAACCAATAAAATCAAATATTGAAGGACAAGTTTTAAGTAGCCGCCTCTCCAAGGCCCCCCATCCTCTTCCACCACTGCTCTGGTCCCACCCAAGACCTCCCAGAATCTACTCTAGCACCCACTAGGCCCCTGCTATAGCAAGTCCTATGATGAACATTCATTGTGAATGTTCAGTGACTGGGCCTAAAGCTTGTTAAATATTTTTAATACCATCCCTGGTTAAAGGCAAACGTATTTCCTCCAGAAAACCCTTTATTGGGAAAGGGGAAAAGCTTCCATTTTTCTCTCTCTCCTTAACTCACTGACAAGCAGATGTTGAGCAAACTCTGTCTGAGACCCAGTAACCTTGACCTTGAGGCAATGAGGATGTGGGCAGGTGATGTTTGTTTAAGTGAGCAGCACAGGGATAGTGTTGGTGTGCACAGGGCACCGCCAGAGTAAGGTAACTTTGGGGATCTTCTCCTGGGGAAGAAGCTTCCAGATCAGCAAGGAACAGAGAACTGGCAAGCTGGACCAGCTGCAGTGGGAGATGGTAGTGTCCAGGCTGGGCCAAGTAAGGAGAAATGAGGAAAAAACTACAGTTACCTCGGCCTGCTATAGTATTTTCCCAAAGCTAGTGTGAATTGATGGAAAGACCCAGCTGAAAATTGCATTTCTTTTAAACAGTCCTTTACACCTTGTAACACATAGTTTACATGTCACCCCCTCTCCCATCCTCTCAGCACACTGAAGTATGTCCCCACTTCTCTGATTTATAACTTACCCCCCATTTACTAGTTTTTTGTTCCTTTAAGCTTAAAGTTAAAGGTCCTTCAAGTTAGAGATCACATTTCAGTTATTTCTACACATCCAGAATCCCACACAATGTCTGCACATAGTAAGTTCTTAATGAATATCAGTGGGATATGCATTAAGAACCGTTTGTGAGCTGACAGCAGTGGTGGTTACCTAGTATTGTTACTTGTATATCTGGTGTGTAAGTTCTTCAGCTTTCTTGGAAACATATTCCTAAAAGTATTTTAAAATTTCTGTGTAATTTTATTTACATTTGAATTTGCCCAACCAAAATGTAAAGGTGATTTACTCAGTGAGATAGTTTCATTTAATCCTTTTCTATGTTTCCACAAATATAGCATTAGAGGAAGTAAATGTCTGCATTATTGTTCTACGTGTGCACATATGCAATATTTCCTTGGCTCTGACCTCTCAGATCATCAAAGTAGGGTGCACCACATCTTTAAGTGTCTTTGAAAAATAAACCAAAGAAAGCATCTCATTCCAGCTTAGCAGGATAAATGCACCTTTTGAAGTCTTATGGGAAAATACCTCTTTCTTGCACTCACTTCTGGGTAGTGAGATCTGAATTCTTCCACTACCAAGTAAGCTTCTAGAAAGGACTCTTCTCCTATATGTCTGCTATGCACAAGTAGGACAAGTGGGCAAAATAGGAGTGGAAAGTATATACCCTCACGTGACAGAGCTAAGAAAGCCTTCACTGCCAAAAGGCACTCCCGGGAGGGAAGAGTAGGTTCATGTTTCCTGTAGACACCAAACACCTGTACCTCCATGTCTGCTTCCAGCTGAACTGGAGCTCCAAGACCATGACTCCCGCTCTTCACACAGGCTGCCCACACCATGCAAAGATGAATGCAGGATGAAGGAAATAGATTCTAGAATGTTCTAAGGCAGCATGTATCAAAAGGCATGCCATGGAATACTGGTTTTAGGAAATAATCCTGGGGATACTTGGTGATTTCCAAGTGACCACAAACACAATAAGGGCTCTGAGAAGACAGGCAGAAAAAGAGTCTGTTAAATCCTAATTAACCTAGTGTTTTATCAAACTCTGAACAAGGAACCCCTTCTCTACTCAATAGCAATTAGCATCCCACAGCACTAGCACCCTGCAGAACTCTCTTTGGAAAAGGTATATCTGAGGAATGTCATTGAATCCTGTTTCCAGATTGCCGTTACTTGTAGAACAAGCACTGAAAAGACTAGCAACCACAGAAACTTGTCCCATGAGGTAGAAGATACTGGTTTAACAGGGGATTGAAGGTCAGGGGTGCTATCTCTTAAATAATATAAAGCCCATTATCAATCAAAATACATGCTCATCTACCCACCTTCTGTCTAGATGCCATCAGAACCCCCGTTCTCATCGAGGTTTCATTCATTCAACAAACATGAACTGAATAGCATCAGTGATGCCAGGTCTTGAGTTTGGGACACAGGACGCATAACTGACAGGTTGTTACACAGGCCCTGATACGCTGACAATTCAACCTGATGGGAAGATGAGAATTCTTTGAATGTTGGAGCTTCAAGGGTCTGTAAAAGACACCTAACTTCATACTCACTTTAGAAATAAAATCCAGAGAGGCCATGTCAATTCCTCTAAATTAAATACTGAGAGACCGTGAATTTACATTTTCTCACTCTAGATTGAAGGATCTCTCTGCAGCCAGCCAATTTGGTTGGTTCTTAGAAGCAGTGTATATTGATTAGATCAGAAAAAAAGAAGAAAATAAAAAGGAAGAGTCAGTTTCTAATTAGAAGCTTGTCAAATACTTAATCCAGTCCCAGTAACCATTGAGTGAGTGATGTAAACAAAAGTGAACGGTAATTTTGAAATATATGAGTGCCAGAGGGATATCACATAATTAGTGGGGAATTTCCTTAAACAGCATTAACTAAAATCTACCACTTATAATATTAATAACAATTAGTTTTACTGAACACTGGCTTTGTGATAAGTCCTGTGCCAAGCCCTTAATCCTCCAAATCTCTGTATATAGTAGATAGTATCATCACTGCTTTACAGAAGAGGAAACTGAAACACAAAAAAGACAAGCCATTTTTCCAGGGTCTCACAACACCAAGAGGCAGAACTGAGATTTAAAGCTGTTCTGCCAGATCCTCAAGTCTATGTTTCTAAATACAATGCTACATTCTTTGATGGGGAGTCCTGGATGAGTGATTGTGTTACAACTGCAAATGAATAGAGAATTATTTCTCTGGGATGTCACCAGGAAGATAATGGTGCAGTGCTGTTCAGTTGTGGTTGTTTTACAAATGAGGAAACTGAGGTAAAAGGGAAGCGTAAACCACTCCAGGGAAAGGAATGATTAGAATATGTACTTTTCAGATTCAGAGAGTATGTCGTATTTATCCTACCCCCCATGCCTAGAAGGGTACCTAGCAAATAATAGGTGGCTATTAAAAATGCACCAGACACAAAGCAGTTCCTGAAAGAAGAAATAAGAACCACGATTTTTATTAAGGAATTTTAAAATATCTGATTTCAGTTTTCATAAATAGTTTTGAGAATATAACTGGAGCTAAAGGCCCAGGGAATTTAAACTCTTTGAAACCTTGATTAAGTTATAAAGGAACTAAGTTTAAATTCTGCTTTCTTTATTGAGAAAATATTCCAGATATCCTTGGCATGTAGATTCTAGATGAGTCAGGATTCTAAATGGCAATTGCCATTTATTCGAACATGATTCTGAATAAACATTTTCTTCCCCAAGAAAATGATTTAAAAAGTTGTTTTTTAATGCTAAGGTTTCCAGTTATAAATATCTATTTAAGTACCAAAAATTTGTTTAAGCAAACCCATGATTGCCTGATTTACCCACCTAAGTAAGGGAAACTGTCTTGAAGTACGTCTCTGTTTCTCTCTGGGATTGGATCAGGACGGTTTGGGATTCGAGAAGGAGTATCCAAAGGTTCATTCACCCTTCCAATTCATTTTCTACTGGGCTGATTGGACATAAAGGTATCTCCGAGTGTCCTCAGATGTTATTCACTAATGAAATTATTAATGGGTGCCTTTATTTCCTCTCTACCAGGGACTATAAAATTTCCAGTGTCTGAATTTCCCAGGAGATTCTCCTCCAAGCAGCTCCACTGCCTGTGCCGTGGCAGTAATTAGTAAGCAGCGTGGAAGAGCTTTTAAATGTCTGGCTGCACAGAGGTATGATGACAGGAAGGTGCTGAGAATCCATTATTCATGTTTTGGAAAAAAACCAAAAATCTTTGAAATGGGAATTGTGCCATTTCTCCAACTTTACCAGCTAGTTAAGTGCCGTTCTGTAGCTGTGGAGATAGAGCAGGTGTGATCACAGAACACACCACAGCCCAAGGAGCTGGAGTTGCCCATGGGAAGAAACATGAATAAGAATTAAATGACTCAGATGTAAATAAGGAAAAGTATAAATGAAAAAAAAAAATCCTAAAGGTAATGCAAGATATAAATCAAGAGCCATTAGGCACTGAATTGTGTAAACCATCAATTTCCCAAAACTGCTAGGGGGAGGAGGAGGCAATTATTGAGTTTGTTTATTTTTCACCATGGAAGTCGCCAATAATCAAAGGCCCCATTTTGACAGACTATCTTTGAGGGAAAAGTCTAAGCCAAAGAAACTAAAAGTAGAAGGCAAATGTGTATAGAAGCTCAATTAATAGGAAAAATATAACCAACTACGTTTTTAAAAGTCTATATGAAGAATTCAAAGGTGTGTTTTTAAAAAAGCTGCTCTATTCCTCTCAGAGGACAGAAAACTTCAGCAAAGAGACCAAGTGGCATAGTTGAAAAGGTGAGAGAGCAAGTTCAAATGATTTCCAGAATTTTAAGTCAAGTTAGCTCAATACAGCTTGATTACTGATTTTAAATCCAGATTAAAAATAAGGTTACTTTCAAATTGGAGTTTAAAATGACATTGAATACTGTATTTTAAAAAGCAATTAAATCAAATTCAAGCAGCAAATTAGTAATATATGTATATATAATGAAATATAATATTTCTAATAAAATGTGTCTAACAATATATATAATCTACTATACATGAACATATCTAACAGATATATTTCAAATACTGTTTGAGGTGGAGGGACCCTGACACTGAAGTTCATCCATAATTCTGCTTCACAATGATTACCATTACCAGCCTGTGTATGTGCTTCTAGATATATAAATTAGTACTCCACATGACTGCGATACAACCACGCTATACATAATATTTGGCAAAACAGATTTAATCCTTTGAAATATTTTGTGAATATTTTTATATCACTGTAGTTTATTTTGATTTACTCTTTTGCTTGGCAAATGATCAATTTCAAAAATTTTCCAAAGTTGAAGAGAGGATATGCGTATTCTTTGTGTAGCTCTTCCAAGATATTTGTCAGCAACATAGAGAAAAACAGGTCTTTATCCTGGAGAACTGCGGTGCACAACATCCTTAACCAACTGATCTAAGTCAGCACCACCAGTGATTAGCAATTTAACCTCATGAACACCGTGCTATGATGCACTAGAAACAAACATCCTTCTGTGGCTTTCCTGCCAAAAATACATAACCTCAGCCCGATCATGAGAAAACATAACACAAATCCAGACTGAGGAGGAGTTTACAAAATCAAAGACCAAGTTCTCTCCCAAAGCACCAACGTATGGCAGACGGGTAAGAATGAGAAATTGTTAAGAGACTGAAGAATACTAAAGAGGCCAAAAATCGGGAGCCGTTATAGAATCCTCAAATAGAGAAAGGACATTAGTAGGAAAATCAGTGAAATATGAATAAGACCTTGAGTTTAGTTAATAGTAGTGCACCAGTGCTCATTTCCTGGATTTGATTCTTGTACTTTGGTTCTGTAAGATGCAGAGTTTAGGGAGAGCTTGGTGGGGCTAGGGAAACGCTCTCTGTTATTTTTACAATTTTTCAGTAAGTCTAAAATTTTGTTTTTAATGATAAATAATGTTACAAATTTGATGGGTTCTTTAACTCAAGATAATTTCTTCCTCTCTGAGTTTTAGTTTCCTTATCTGCAAATTGTAGTAACAGCTACATCGCAGGATTATTTGAGGAATAAATATGTAAACTCCTTTGACTCATTGTACATGCTCAGTGCATGTTTGCTGAATGTAAAAAATTGATTCCAAATACTTCTGAAGGCAATGCATGCTCCTTATTGTAAGGTGCAAAGTTATTTTTATCTACTTTCTCTGTTGAAGACAGGAAAAGCGTACCAAATCTTCTTTTATGCTTCAAATTTTTAACATCTAAAGAGTACTTTGTGGTATTACTTGGTGAATAAGTATTCATGAGTGTTTTAATCTTTAGTGTGTAATACTTTTTCTTTGGGTTTTCTTTATCTGATATTAACAATACCATGTCTGCTTTCTCTTTTCTTATAATTGCCTGTAAAATTTCTCATTTTTAATTTCCCTCCCATTGGAGGTGTTTTTTTGTTGCTGTTGTTGTTCATAGCTTACAATTATCTTTATGTTTGAGAGCATAGTCTTTTGGTTGTCATACATGTTAAAAGTATTTTGTCCTAATCTACTTTTTGTCTTTTGATTCGAACAGCTGAATAAATACAATCACTGTTCAATGACATTTTTTTTTTCAGTATCATGATGGCTAGTAAAGAAAGTCCATATTTAATAGTGTTGTGACTTGACATGGTTCCACCTCAGTTTGGTGGATTCCTGTTTAAACCTCTCAGGCAGAGATCAAGAGATGAGGGGAAAGTTTAAAGGGACTGTTTTACAGGGCTTAGTGGCCTGTCGGGAGTCAGGAAGGAGGTAGCTGTAGATACGTGCTTTAACTTTGGGCCAAATCATTCCTTGTTGTGGTGTGGGGTTGGCGACTTTCTCTCTGGCTGCCTGCCTGCTCTCTAGCGAAGGCGGCCGCGGTGGCGCGCCAGGTTCCACGATGTGCTGCCCCACCAAGTGCATCCTGGGAGGACATGCTTCTGCAGACCCTGACAGCCTGTGGGGTTGCCAGGGGGGTCTGTGGGATTCAGGTACCATCCCTTGCTCTCTAGGGTTCACTACCCAGGCCCCAGGCAGGCATTAACCTCACCTGAATGTAAAATTCAAATCAGTTAGTTTTTCCTTCAGTCAGGTCTCACCTACACCGCAACATCCAGAAATATGGATGGGACCCTTCTCAAGGGGCCAGTCCAGATGTAAATGTTCCCCCAGTGCAAACTTCTTTGCCTATTTAGTGTTTGTTCTAGTTTGCTAATGCTGCCGGAATGCAAAACACCAGAGACGGATTGGCTTTTATAAAATAGGGTTTATTTGGTTACACAGTTACAGTCTTAAGGCCATAAATTGTCCAAGGTAACACATCAACAACTGGGTACCTTCACTGGAGGATGGCCAGTGGTGTCCAGAAAACCTCTGTTAGCTGGGAAGGCACGTGGCTGGCGTCTGCTTCAAGTTCTGGTTTCCAAATAGCTT
The DNA here is from genome assembly GCF_015220235.1 of Choloepus didactylus. Lineage (NCBI taxonomy): Eukaryota > Metazoa > Chordata > Mammalia > Pilosa > Megalonychidae > Choloepus > Choloepus didactylus. Next base: position 69,789,507 of record NC_051323.1, read on the forward strand.
TCTCCCAGGGTGTTCCTCTCTAGGCTGCAGTTCCTCAAAAATGTCACTCTTAGTTGCACTTGGGATATTTGTCATCTCTCACCTTCTCCAGAGCAAGAGTCTGCTTCCAATGGCTGTCATCAAACTGCAGTTCCTCTCTCAGCTTCTGGGCATTCTTCAGTGTCCCTCTTGGCTGTAGCAAGCTTGCTCCTTCTGTCTGATCTTATATAGTGCTCCAGTAATTTAATTCAGGCCCACCCTGAATGGGTGGGCCAACACCTCCATGGAAATTATCCAATCAGAGTCATCACTCATAGCTGGGTGAGGTGCATCTCCACAGAAACACCCAAAGGATTACAATCTAATCAACACTGATAACATCTGCCCACACAAGATTACATCAAAGATAATGGTGTTTGGGGGGACATAATACATTCAAACTGGCACAGTGTTATTTGAGGAAAACAGGGAACTTAAATAAATGTATGAAGTTAAATTGTCACCTTGAACTGAAAACAACTCTTAAGTACTTTGAGCATCAAATAATGTCAGGTGACTAATTCTAACAGGATAAAACAAGGTTGAAACAAAGCTTGTGCTTTTAATTGAAGCATGTTATGGTTTTTGCTAGGATCCATTTTCTGCTTTGGCTGGGGAAGGTTGAAAGCACAGGCACGAAAAAGATGAAAATGGAGGGAAAATAGCAAGAGAGTTGGTTGGATTTTTTATTCCATCATTCCCATCTGTGTGACTTAACTCTCCAAAGTTTATTTCAATTCTCAAAGTTTTTTCAGCTGAAAATGAGGGAAATAGCTGCCTGCCTGCCTCAGAAGTTTGTTTCCAGAGTTTAAATAAATTATTCTATGCAGACATATTTTGTAAATTTTTAAATCCCCTAGCAGTGCTGAGGCATTGCACAAGTGGGAGGGCCATCACTCACATTGAAAAGGGAGGCCTTGGAGCAAAGCGCACATAGACTTCATGTAAAATATCAAGAGAATGGCAACCCTTGAAATGGTGTCAGTGACCCTGAAGTATGTAGGACATTCTTACTACAATTATAAATCAGAGAAGAATACATGGATAGAGGGTGCAGTGTTGTAGGTAAGACTTGATAGAAAAGAGACTATGCCATGGAACCACACGAGGTGTCAGAGACTGACGAGTTAACTCCAGGGCTGGGGTTGAGTGGCATTTCAAAATCCCATACCATTCCAAGAATCAGTGAGCCAGGGTACCTGGTTGTTAGACTGAACACCATGGGAGACTGGATTTCCCACAAATGCAGTGGTTTCTTGGGAAGAATCCATAGTAACTGGTGGACTAAAATGATGAAAACAGCCAAGGCTGTTAGCAAAGCTTGAATAAAACTTGGGCCCTGCCCAAAAGAAAGCCTCCAGCCTTGCTGCAGAAAGTGTGGTCTGAGGACCAGCAGCTTCAGCTTCACCTGGGAACTTTTTAGAAATGTAGAGTCTTGGGCTCCACTCCACACCGACTGATTCAGAATCTGATGTGAACAAAGTTCCCAAATGATTTGTCTACATTAAATGTGAGAGGCAGTGCTCTAGAAGGATCTCTTTATTTCTGTTCTATAGAGTTCTAACCCATCATTGAGACATGGTGGTTACAATGATGACAATAAGCATAATTAAACTCTGTGTGTGTTGGGTAGCCCTTGATATTTTTTCCGAGCACTTTCACATACATTGGCTCACATGAACCTCATAGCAATCCCATGAGAAAACAGCTTAAAAAGTTTAATTGTCTGGCCAAAGTGAAGTGAATTGAACAGATCTGACTGGAAATGATCACCTTATTCATTTTCAAATAATAGTTTATTGAAGTTAATCCTTCCTTCCTTCCCAAATCTCCTGTAGGAATTTGCTTATCTCTATTTATAGTAATTATCACAACGTGCCTTAAGTTAAACCTATTTATGAATGTTTCTATAACTTATTATGCAAAAAGCACATGGGAATTTGGTGTGATGAGACTGTTCTGTATTTTGACTGCATGTATCTTGACCTACATCTTGATCATAACTCTATATAGTGATCAAAACTCATCGAAGTGTACAGTTAAAATGGGTGAATTTTCTTGTATGTAAATTATATGTCAATAAAGCAGATTAAAAAATATAGGGTACAAGAAGGGGTCAAATGGTGCAATTTTGGGTTGTAGATAGTTTTATCCTTATTTCACAAAAATATTTATTATTGAAAGTTGCCCCTTCATTTCTGTATGCCCCCCAGTGTAATGCTGGAAAAGTTTTTAAAAATTAGGTTTTCATCTGAGAAGGAGAAAGTGCTTTTGCTTAAAGAGTCACCAGTGAGATGAAGCCCTTGCGTGTTTTTGGGAGGGGGAGAGAGAGAGACAGAGAGAAGGAATGGAAAACACAAATAATACATTATAAAAAACACTGGAGGTCCAGAGAGAAATGGAGGAAAGAAATCTGTACATACAGTGAAGAGTGCTAAAGGAGCTCTGGAAAAGACTCACAGGCCAGTCCTGATGCTCACCAGCCAACCTGCAGGACTTTGTGGATGAGAATTGGTTTTTCCTATTTACCAATTTATGAGCTATTCCTCTTTACTGATGGTTGAGTGACTTTATGATATACCACGTTTTAGAATATTACTCATCTGAATCAATCTGACACAAGCCTATGCTTCCCTTATCTATGCTTTACCCAACCTAGCTGGTGATGAATAAACATTTATTGAGTAAATTAAAGAATTAATATATTGATATCAACAGCTTGCATTTATTGAGGCATTCAGTCTACAGCATGCAGCATATTTCAAGCACTTTATGTGGTTGAACTACCTCAACCTTTGCAAGAGCCCGCTAAGATCTATTGTCATCCTCATTTATGAGGAAATGAGTTTTGATGAAGTTAAATAACTTGCTCAAGGTAAAATAGTGGGGCAAAGCGAGAGATTCATGCCCGAGCAGTGTGCCACCAAAGCTGAACTTGGAGTTGCTCTACCATAACAACCCCGGAGCAGGACAAAGGGGAGGTTCCCCTCCAGACTGTGCTCAAGTGTGCATGTGAAGAGGCCGTTTTTATTTTACTGGTCTCTGTAAAAAAGCTTTAAGAACATCAAAGCCACTTCATCAGTAGCAATTAAATGTTATAAAGCCTTATCATATAGAGATACTTGTGAAGATTTTACTTCCAAAAAGGCAATCTGCCTAGAAAGTACGAAAAGGAGTAAGTTTGTGTTTCCCTTGACATGTCATTTCTTTAAGCAGTCTTCTTAACTTGCTGCCCTTATGACCTCCTTAGTAGCAGATACAATTCATTTCTTATGCAGACTTACAAAAAAGATGCACAGTATATGGCACTGCATATCTTGCCTTCATTATTTCCTCATAGCCAAGACTTGAAACTGTAATGTGTGAGAAGGAAAAGGTGCCAACATGACATTTACTGCTGCTAATATGAATCTGATTAATTCTACAAGAAACATCATCTTAACTCTTTGTATTCTCCAATGATGGAGACTGTTGGAACCAAACAGAATACTTTTCCTGAATCACACATATCAAGGAGGTTTGGGAGGATGAAACACTAATGTAAACACTTCCTTTGCCAGAAGTCTCTGCAATTCATCTGATGCACGGGGAACCTTTTTGCCAAGAAAACTCTCTGAGAGGGGCAGAGGCACCTGTCAGCATCATGCTCAATGCTGAGTTCTTCCAGCTGCAAGGCTAGTTCTGCCGGTGGGTGAGAAAACAGGCCAAGGGGAGAGGCAGGCCACTGGGGGTAATACAGTAGAACTGTTTTCTAGAGAATGGTTGTGCTGACTTTACTTTTATTTTATCGACTCTCCTAAAATGTTCTTCATTGTCCTGTGGCCTCAGGGTGTATGTTCAAAAATGACTCTACATTTCAGCAACCCTGTACCTGAAATTGCTATTTACAAAGAAAGTGCCAGGAGACCACTCATGCTTTTCACTTAGGGACTGCTGGACTAAGGAAATTCATCCTAAACCATGACCATAAGATTAATTTGAAACAAACAGTTGGACAGACAAACAAAAACTTTAGGTGAAGCTACAAGGAAAGAAAATTCAAAACTTCATGAGAAATCTAGTTCATAAAGGACAGTACAAGTGCAACTGATTATTCTAGACCTGTTTTCTACATTTTTCTGACTATGTGAAGCATTTTTATTATTTCTGCCAGATTTATTCCTATTTAACTTTCCTTCCTCTTTTTCTCCTGACAGCTCCCAAATCTCAAAATATTTATACATTAAAATTCACTTTATTATCTATCATGAACTGTTGGTAGAAAATCTTTCATTTCTTAAAAATCATGTTAAAAATCATCCCCCCAAAATTTTACTTGCTTTTCTTTGCTTATTGTGTTGGCAATAGTTATTGAAAAATAAATATTGTAGTGCCACATTCTTTAATTTGGTTCCCCCTCCTAACAGTTTTGGCTAAAATATCAGACATGTAGAAATTGTGAAAATGACTATCGAATATGCAGAATAATATACTACAGAAAAAATGTTTTTCATCAGTGCAAAAAGAAAGAAATGAAGAAGACAAAAAATGAGATCAGAGAATAAAAAAATACATTTGGTCACGTATACATATTCTTTTCTTATGTAGATAGCATGTATGTACTTTCAAATCCTGGCAATTTTGAAGAAAAAAATTACTTTTTGAGGCGGTTTAAAAAAAGCATTTCCCAAACTTTGTCTTTTACATGAGAGAAGCTTCTAGCTGTTTTGTGTTTTTAGAAATAGCATTCACCTTAGAATATTTGTACATTGCATCGACTCTCCTGAAATGATCAGGGAGGAGGCAATATTTAAAAGTCCATGGTGATGACGCAATGGTGAAGAAGGTGTAGCTCTTTATGCAAATAATATTGTGTGTCAAGGAAAGAAGAAAGAAGGAACTTGGAGCCGGAGGAAAATGCACATTTTGGAAGGTAAACTGTGCTTGCTGCCATTCACAGGTTACTGGTGACCAAGTGACGCTGTGGTGGTCACTGAGTTGCTTTGGAAATCCAAAGACTACAACTAACTCTGAACGCAGGCATACGGCACAGGGGCAGGGTTTTAAATGTGAGCCCGTGCAGGAATAAAAATCGTCCCTGTTTTGTTAGTTTAGTTCCTGAAAGAAGCTTTTGTGTGTCAAGAAATAACAAGATCTCAGGCTGGAGCCTTGCCCCGTGGCGTGTCAACCGCTCTTTCTCCCAGCGAACCCGGTCTAGGCACGCCTGCTCCCGCCTGCCACCGGCTTTTGTAAGCCTTAATTTGCTTTTACCAGAATGATTAAGAAAGGGACCCTTTTGTGCCCCTCTATGGAGGTCTTTAATAGGGAGACCAGGAGGCTGAAGAAAGGTGTTTCTTGATGATCAATGCTCAAAAAAATTAAAGAGCAGTTCTGTTTCAGTATTATAAAACTCCACTCACTGAATACAGTCCAGCAATCTGCTGGTTTCATTTCTTATTCCCATCTGTTTCCCTCTTTCTGGCTATATTTGTTAATATTTCCTCAAGCAGCATGTTTTATCGGCCTCACTGTGCTAGAGAAAAAGGGCATAGATTGATCATTTTTGTAGGACAGGGAAATGTTTATTTTGGGCAGGAGAGCAGTGCCTTAACTTGTTTCCTGTTCAGAGTCAGAGAAAAACTTCTTCAAGAAAAAGGCAAAAAAAAAAAAAAAAATTACAGAGGTTGTTTTGGTGTTAGAGGGCGAGGGTGGGGTGCGGGGGGCACCCACCATGTCAGGAGAGCCATCAGCCTGCTTATCTGTCTTTCTACTTTGGCACGTGAAAGCTCCCAGCTCAGCACGCCATGTGTCAAATCTATCATTTCGTATGTCAGCAACCATTATTCCCTCTTTTGTCACCAGTTTTGACCAAAGGATGAAAAATTGCTGTCTTACTCAGACAGAATTATTGCTGGGGGGTAGAAAAAGAGGGCAACTCCAATAGAGCAGAGTAGGCCAAGGTGAAACACAGGGAAACTCTCTTCAGATTAGGTCTGGGTTAAGAGAATATTGATCTGTGAGCTAAAAACTGTTGATCTCTCTGAGCAGGGGATGACAAATGGTGGCAAACAAACAAACCAAAAAAAAAAAAAAAAAAAAAAATTGAGTGTCTCCAAGGACGTCCGAGCTGCTCTGTGATTTCCGTTAGTATTTGTTTGGTTTGTGGGTTTCTGCACTGGGGATTTCAACAAAAATAAACAAATATTAAACAGAAATGAAGCAGCCACAAAAATGATACAGAGGAAAACCTACAGGAAGTGCGCAAGTCCAGAAACTGAGCAAGGTACACATATTAAATAGCAGCAGCATTAAAAATATGAAGTGCTGTTTGTCTAAGCTCGTGGGTTATGGGGTCTCCCCACCCTCTTTGGTATGTTTAGTGCTGGTTTGTTACAAACAGGAGAGAAGTGTTTTTGTTTGGAGTATGTATCTTTAATTATGGCAGCTTAGGCATTTAAAAAAAAATCAAGCCACACATGAAAAATGAAGCTGATGTTCATAAATCCAAAAATGAAAGGAAATATAGAGGCTTGCATTCATTAAGCAAATAAAGTAGGACAGGGCATAAATTTAAATTGTTTGGGTGCTTGAGGAACTTTTCCCAACTGCAGAAACCGAACTCCAAGTATGGAGAAGGACTAAAAGGGCGTAAAACACCAACTACTGGCTTTATGTTCAAAAAGAATGTAGAGTTGTGGTTTAGAGCAGGGACCCTGAAGCCATACACCCTGGTTTGAATCCCATCCCATCAATCCCCAATATATGGCTTCAGGTGAGCTTGTTGGCCTCTGCAAACCTCAATATCCTCTTCTGTAAAAAGAGGGTGACAGTACTCCTCTACCTATTAGTGTGCAGATTTAATAAACAGTGTATGTAAAGCTCTTAGAACACGTTAGCAAAAGTAAGCACAGAATCAATGTTATTGTCATTAATATCTTTGCAAGCTTATGAATTCCCATTAGAAAATCCCTTCTTTCAGTTCCTTGGCAACATCAAGCTCTGGGACTTTCGCCTATTCTGTTCCTTGTGCTTGAAACAATCTTACGAGCCCCCGTCCCGGTCTTCAGCTGGCCCACTCCCACAAACCTTTCAGTTCTCAGCTCAGCTTTACACCCACAGTGAATCCTTACCCAACCTGCCCCCTCTCAAAATTGTGCTAGAAAATCCTCCTTATCATCCCTCATGGCTCCCTTTTCTATTCCCTCATTAGCCATATACCACAATTTATCCTATACTTGTTAGTGAATATATTTATTAAATGAATTAATTTAGAGTTAATTAATATCTTATTAATGAATATTTTACCATGGATCTAGTGTTTAACTGGGCTAAATACCATCATGGCAGAGCATGTGTGTTCTGTTCACAGTGGACACGTGCCCCTCATCCAGTGACAGCCAAGAGAAGGTGCTCACTCGATACTTGTTAATTGGTTGAGCCAGTGGATGAGTAAATGAATGAGTGAACGGCTCCCTCAGGACTTCCGTGCAAGCCAGTGTCCTGTTTGAGAACACACTCAGGGGCCAGGGACAAGGGTCTGGTCCCTGCTTTTGCTCTGTGGCCTTGAGAGAGTCTCCCAATGTTATGGATTGAAGAGGCACATTCAAGACCTAACTCTCAGTCTCTTGAGTGTGATCTTATTAGGAAATATGGTCTTCGAAGATGTTTTCAGTTAAGATGAAGGGTGAGCCCTAATCCAATATGACTGGTGTCCTTATAAGAGATAGAGAAAGAAGACAACCATGTGACAGAGGCGGAGAGTGAGCCATGCCACAAGCCAAAGAAGGCACGGATTGCCAGCAAGCAACCCCCGGCACCCTGCAGACTTCACAGGGAGGATGGCCCCGCCGACTCCTCAGACCAGACTTCCAGCCTCCAAAACTGTGAGCCAACAGATCTCCATTGCTTGAAGCCACCCAGCTTGTGGTCCTTGACTCTGGCTTCCCCGGGAGGCTAAGACCTGTCCATCCTTCCCAGCTCCTGGCTCTGGGAGTGCCCAGGGCTGGGGTCACACTGGGGTCTCCGGGCCCCTGCCCAGCTTGGTCTTCCAGGGGTCTGGGAGCCATTCACAGCTTCTGTTGGAAACAGGCACATGTTTTCTAAAGCTCTTGTAGTGAACATTTTGACATTTTAACTGATTTGAAACATACATCTACAGGTAATAATAACCGGTAGTGACTAAATACAGGAGGTGTTTATATATAATGTGGTCATCTCTGTGGCCGGTAGAACACCTAACCCAGAAAAACATTTGTTGAAACAATATTCTAAAATTATTTGTTGACTGAATGAAAGAAATAAAGAACTGCCTCACAGCTTGGTTAATAAATCATTATTTAAATTAGAGTAGAAGGGGCTCTCTAAGACAGAGTCTCAGTTAACACTGAGTTTTAAAACCCTATGTGAACTCTTATACTGTATATATGCTAATTAGTGACTTTCCTTAGATGAAAACAATGTGTCTCCATTCACTTTCATCAGGCAAAAGTTTAATCAGTTTAAGTAAATATCACAGTTCAAAAATTCAGAAGAAGAGAAAAAAGTCTCTTTTTTTTCTCATTCTGGCAAATACAGTTTTGACCTTTTTTTTTTTCCTTCAAAACCAATCCAGAATTAAATAGCCTGACACCAAAAGCTAATCAAAACGATGAATTCATGTGCAAGCAGGTTGTTTGGTCTTGTTTTATAATATGTGAGTATCCAGTTATAGAGTATTTTAATTACGATATTTCAAGAAAAGAAGTTTTGGTTTCTTTAAAACACAATATATAGTTTAAAAGCATTATTAATTCTGAGTAAAAATTTAATGCCCAATATAAAATGAAACCATCACAGAAATCAACTTTATACACCAGTGTACTGCATTCTTCTGAATTAAATGCCCCCAAAGAGTAAATGCTAATATTAATTAATGGTATTATTAAAAGAGCATAAGAATTATAATTATAAAGAACCATGTATGTAACCATGATGTTACTCCTTGTCTGTGTGATTTTGGGCAATTATCTTAGCCTTTCTCCATCTAAGTTCATTTATTGATAAAACTCACAATTGTTTTCTTTCGTAACAGTCGGTTTTGAGAATTAAATTAGGTTATATAGTTTAAGTGCCCATCTACATAGCATGCATAAAAGATACATCTTTAGATTGTTATAGGTGGTTAACTATGTCTGTATTTCAATATCTGTCAAAAGTCTTATGCAATGCAAGCATGCTAAACAACTCAAAGATTCAAGATTCTTTCAACCAATAGTACACACTCATCATAATTATTGAGAAATCTTAAAAAGACAGTCTATGATAAGATATTTAAGCTATTAGAGGTAATACAAATGAAAAGATGAGACCTCATAAATGCATAAATATGGAACTTGCACAGTTGTTTTTTTCTGGTAAGAAATGTTTTCTTTTAATCTACTTGAGAATTCAGTGTCTAACACATTGTCAGGATACCATAAGAGTTATTAATAATAACTCCATGTATTAAAATTATTAGCTCTAAAGTTAAATTCTAAAACAAAAATGCCTGGCCATGTGGACCCAAAATTATTATTTTGTGCGACTTAATGTGAAAGAAATGAGTAGGTATATTGGCTGTATGTTAGAAATCTGTGCAACTGACACTAAGCAACTTCCTTCAAGTAAAAAATATTCCTATGCTCTGATCACTTCTTCTGGGTTTTCTCTCTCTCCCTCCCTCCCTCCCTCCCTCCATCCCTACTTCTCTGCCTCTTCCTCTTTCTTGCTCGGATCCTCCCTCTATCATTCTCTCCGTCCCTTTCTCGCTACTTTCCTTGAATAGACTCTTACCTTACTCTAAAAAGATTTTGAAAAATGTTCCAGCAGGAAAGAGAAGACAATCAAATTAGGATACTTTAAGGAGGTTTTACTTTTACAAAGACTGTTTGTAAAGCATGGGCAGGGAAGAAGGAAGCTACGAGAGCCAGGGCAGTCCCTGGATGGTCAGCAAGAGAGTTCCTCCCCTCCTAAAGCAGGGCAGGGGTGGGGGAGACAGAGGCCTGGGTGGGGAGAGGACTGCCCAATGTGAGCTGGGGCCTTTGGAATGGGGTGCAGCCAGCTCCAGGGAAAGAACAGAGGAGTAAATACCCAAACTCACAACCTGTGCTCTCTCCCATCTCTTGCTGATGCAGCCCATTGTTAGAATCCAATTGTAAACCTGAGGGTAAGGGGCTTCTTTATATGTTCCATAAACGTCAGCCTCCCCAGGTCCTGAGATCGAGGGAGGGAGTTGAACAGTAGACCTGAAGGAGCAAATGGAAGTTACCCAGCTCAGTGGTTTAAGTCACACACACATGCTCAATACCACAATGTAAAATAAATTTAAAATAAGTCTGGAAAGTGAGTTGATATTCTAGGACTGGGACAGGGAATATACAAGATGAGCCTGGAGCATCTTGTAATGCCAGAAAGAAAGGAAGTGCTTAAACAAAATAAAACAAAACAAATACAATGATGAGAGCATGTAAAAGGGACAAAGGAGCCGGCCAAATGAGCTCCCAGTGGCCAAAGCTGGAACAATTTGAGCAACAAAATAAATAAAGTTGTATTGTATTATAAACCAAAGAATAAAATAAATATCTATGAGACCATACTAATATAAATATATGATTTAATAATAAATAGATAGACCTACTAACTAGCATACTAACAGATGGCAGAGAAGAAACTAATATCCCCTGCAGAAGAATTCCAGATACTTTATGTAGATAATCTGCCCTCAAGGAGGTGGAGCCTAACTCCTCAGTCCTTAAATGTGTGCTGCTCATCATGACTTCCTTACAAAGTGTACGATATGGCGAGAGGGAAAAAGTAACTTTACCCTGGAGACAGCTGGCAAACACAACTTCATCCAGGTGATCAAGGTCAATATCAATAGTGACAAGTCAAGCTTATAATATGTCCTCTTAAAATAATGTGATGAAATGGCACTTTACCTTTGTGATCTTTCTGCCAAAAATCCATAACCTCAGTCTAACCCTCATGAAAGCATCAGACCAATCCCAGCTGAGGGACATTCTAAAAGGACCTTCCCAGTACTCAAAACTGTCAAGGTCATCAGAAACAAGGCAAGTCTCAGAAACATAAGAAGACATGATGACTAAATGTAATGGGGTAACCTGGATGGGATCCTGGGACAGAAAGGGGGCTTTAGGCAAAAACCGTAAAAATCTGAATAAGCTATGGACTTTAGTTGACAATTATATGTCAGTGTTGGCTCATTTATCATCATTCATGTACCACACTAATCTAAGAAGTTAACAACAAGGCCAACTGGGTGTAGAATACATGGGAACTCTTTGTACTATCTTTACAAATTTTTCTGTAAATCTAAAACTTCCCTAAAAAATAAAGTTAAAAAAAGGAGTCAATGAAAACATAGATAAGAAAGTACAATAAAGTGAAGTGTAAGGTCAATGCTTAAAATGAGCACCATGATAAAGTTAGTAACCTCTGCTCTCCATTTGGTCCATTCGTAATATTGAAAATAGTCCTTCCATGACTGACACAAATTCTGTCACTCATTTCACTTTATAAATAAGCAGGATTTTGAGTCCACCTGTATCTTGCAATGGGAATTTGAAAGCATTGGTTCAAACAGTGTATCCTCAAGGACACATTTTAATTGTGTTCACAGCTCCTCCTACATGCACCCAAATATACCACTTATCCATAATCGTACATGGCACTGGCACATGATGAGCAGCCCACATTGAAGGACTGAGGAGTTAGGCTCCACCTCTTTCAGGGCAGATTATCTACATAAAGTGTCTGGAATTCTTCTGCACGGCAGATTAGTTTCTTCTCTGCCATCTTGATCTGCATCCAAGCAAAAGCAAGGACCAAGGGTCCTCTGCTAAATTGGCCCTGTGATTCTGCCTACATCTTTCAACTTCTTTTCATCTCATCTTTCACCTGTAAAATTGTAAGAAAGGCAGGATTACCTCCTGCCCTTTCTACCTCCAAAATTCTTTTCCCAAAAGTAGTTGAATGATTTATTTGAGTGAGGGAAGAAGCTCTCTTACAAAGTTCTTTTTCCAGCAATTAAGAAACAAAGATGCAAGGTCAATATCTTCTTAACGTCCCACTGCTTCAGGACTAACAGAGCACAATGGCTCAACGAGTACAGTCAAATCTGTGTTTTCCTCCAAGAATTCCATATATAAATTCTGAAAGCACATTTGCTGATGGTCACATCTGTTTCTGTGGCTATGAAATGGAAGCCATAACATGCCTAACATTTGTCTATATTTCTTTTGCATTGTGCTTCCAGGTTCACGCTTCAGGTTTTCCCAAGTTAGGTTGTGTTCTGGAGGATAATGAGAAACAACTTAATTTTGACTTTCAGTCCCATTACCAAATGTCCTACCAGGACTTAAAAGAAAGAATATTTCTCTTTTTCTCCCTCCATCAAAATTGACCTGTGGAATACTTCATGACACTTTAATAAACTTGAAGCCAAAATAGTGATTATATATAATCCCTTCAATTCTCTGGGTCTCTGCTTCCCACATCTATAATTTGCATCTCTTTAAACCAAACAGTCACATTTATTGTTGCATCCCAGAAAATATACTTTTATAAAAATCTCACACAGCAAAGAAAGTTAAAAACTTCCTTCATCAAATAAATGATAACTTAAACAAGAAATTGATAAAGAAACCTCATCACAACAACTTATTAGGTCCTGATCACTTTAAGTCCATAGGGCCATTGGTGAATATCACCCAATTGCCTCTTTTATAATCTGCAAGCTGTTTTTCCTACAACAAGAAGGTGTAACATCTTTCCTTGACTTGGATACATTTAGAATAGAAATCATGATTTTTTTCTCCTTTTGCCATTACATTTTTGCTGTGGTCAGGAAAGATGGAACAACTACTGCCCTTCTCCTGCTGCTGTCAACAGTTTTTCAGGCTATATCTCAATGTTTGAATAATCCAGCAATTTAAGATACTTCACACAAGTCATATGGAGGACAGGAAGTCATTTGGGTTTTCTGTTGATCCAAACATCTTCCGGACAATTGTCAAAGGTGGACTCAAACTCCAGAAGCCTCCGACAGACAATCTTGGGCTATCAGTTACAAACTAGAGAAATAACCTCTGAGAAGCTCCGAGGTTATCAAAACTACCGAACTTCACAGCCTGAATGTCATGACTATGGCCATGGGCAGGCTGGCAGGAGTCCATCGGTGCCTTTGCATCCAGGTGTCTGCTCTACTGCCACCCAGGTGCTCATCCAGTTCACCTCCGTAGAAGTACTGAAGATGACTGAATGGGAAGACTGTTTCTAGTCCATCTCTGAATGAATCACATTGCCTGGAAACACCTTCGTTTAGTGCCCAGCACATAACCAGTCTGAGATCTTCCTCTAAATTGTGGATGGAGACTGGTATATCCTTTCCTCCTTTGCTCAGCTCAAGATCGGGAAACCCCAGCAGAGTGAAATTCAATCCTAGCTCTTCAACAGAGCAGCCATTCATAGTTAAGGTTTCTAGTGCACATTGTAGACTCTCTTTGGTCTAGGATTTATCTTGCTCAAGTCTTTTCTTCTGTGCCACAATGTCTTCTAAGTGACATACTGATCTGGCTACAATTGGGTCAATATAAAACAAATTGTGTGATGTCAGTGAAGTTCCTTGCCCTAGCATCCATTTAGATAATTTGCATGAATAATTAAAAGGTCACTAGACCAACCACCTCTCTGATCTTTGAATCCCCTGTTTAAAATCCCTGCTAATGGGTCCCTCCTATTTCTAAAATTCAAAGATGTAATTATTGATTTATGAAATCCTTATGTCTGGCTGATAAAATGTCTAGACACATGAGACTGAAACTCTGTTCTTGATTTTAAAAAACTTATCTATATCTTTTCCAACACAAGGGATTTCATCATAGTTGCTTATTTTAATTATTTTAGTACCAACTAACTTTTTTCTCAGTTTTGGCATTGAAATTAATTAGGGCTCCAAAACGGTGGTTCCAAAACCTGGAGCTAATGAAAACCTTTGAGAATCTAAGAAAAGCTAAGGAGGAGCATCTTCTCAGAGATAGAATATCTATTACTTACATGCAAGTACACACACACACACACACACACACACACACACACACACACACAACAGGGAGTCCATACAACCCCTCTCCACAAACAAGGAATATCTCCATTCCCACTTAAAAACTTAAGAAATGCTGATCTGATGACTTGTGCTTGTTGAGCCAGAGAGAGTATTAGAAAGTGTGATAGATTTTCCCTCCCCATTCCAAGCCTCTTAAGGGATTCGTCCTATGCACCAATTATTTTGAAAAGTATTTTAACTAGATATCAAAAACACAGTGTATGAAAAAAGAAAGACACAGAAAAATACATATAATATGAGACATTTAAGTAATTTTTTAATGCCCAAGTAAAAAATATTATACCTTGGTTTTATGGGCATATATCTATAAGCACATATGCATGCATATGTTTTAAAGTATCAAAATAAACTAGAAGGAGCAACACCAAGCTCATAATTGTGGTTGACCTTAATCGGAGAGAACATTCATAGTAAAGGTCAACTAAATTTTTACCTCTAATCCTGTACTTCTATGGAAAAAGACAGCAGAAATATGATACTTAGTTCAAAGTAGCTAATCCAGAAAGGTTATCATATGGACATCGTTTGATAATCCTTGGTACTTTTTTGAGACATCTTTGAAATCTCCCGTAGTGCTCAGTGCCCAGTGTAGCACAATCACGTGTGCTCTTGCCACCAGGAGAATGTGAATTCAGAGCAGGGAAATGTGCCGTGGCCGCGAGAGGGCAGGGGGTGGCTAACAGGAGTGGTTGGTGGTGCGGCCATGAGAGGGGCAAGCAAAGGTAGCCCCTGTAAGCATGCAAGAAGGAGGGCGTGCACCATACTCTGTGGCCAAGAAAGAGAACCCATTTGCATACCCATATTCCATGAGTCTCACTGTACCCAATCCCTGCTCCAAACGGTCTCCCAGTGTCCTTCATATAAGGCCACACTGCCTTGAACTTGGTGCAAACAGTGTTTGGGTACGTTTTCTCACAATAGTTGATTACCAAAATAAAAATTATCCCTTTGAAATGGCATTGTTCAGTGTATTTTCATGTTACATAACCTTAAATTCTCAGTTATATCAAACTTAGAAATACTGATGTTTTAATTTTTGGAGTGAAATAAAATTCTGAGTAGATTTCAGATAAAAAATAATATCTAAACAATCCAAATTCTTCAAAGTCCATCAGTGGCATAAATCTTTCTCCTGATATCCCTCACACTAAAATATGTTCGTATAAATACATTTCAATGAGGGAGTAAACTAAAACATACTGTTTTAAAATTCCGATGATTGTCTTATTAATATATATTTTTAATCAGCTTTTGTCATTGAGTAAGAATTTCAATGCCGAATTGCTTGAAACTAATTTCATTAAAAAATTTATACTGAGTATCCAAATGTGGCAATACTGTGCTAGATGCTGGAATAGAATTAGCCAACTGAAGAAATATATAAAATGATTATTTCCAGAAGGCTATGATTAAAAATAAAACTAACTTTCTCTTCTAGAGGTTTTTCAGATCTGATTTAAAATACACTGTTTTAAAATGAATTATAAACTGTTAGAATTCATGGTTACAAAAAAGGGATTTCCAGATATTTCTAATGTCTTGGAATTTGTGTTTAATCTAACAAACCACACCAACTATTGAATTTGTGTGTGTGTGTGAATATAAAGATTTATTGTTCCTGGAGGTAATTATTGACCTCAACATCTTATCAGTCAATATTTACCTCTTGGGCCAATAAATCTTGGTAGAACCTCATGAAAGTCAATATCTGTTTAATAGTATACATGGAAATCTGTAATAGTTAGATTACAGAGTTCAATGTCATACTGGATAGTGTACCTCTTCACATTTAAGGGACATTCTTTTTAACATAGACAGAAGTTCTCTGATTGCTGTGATTCGCTTGTTCTCAATTTAACACTGGATTGGGAATTTTTGTATCATTCTTAATCCTCGTTTACATATAATTTTGCTTCTTCAATCAATTTGTAAGGCCCTCTGAGGTCTGAGACAAACGTAACACTTTAGTGGTTTCACTCTGTACTCCTAGCACAGCTCTTCATGATTGCAAATAAAACAGCTTCTGTGGATGGACAATTCTTCAAGCATGAATTTTTCCATTGTAACTAAATGAGTCATTGCCCCTCCGTAGTTTACATCTCAAAATATCTTCCAGACGCAAGAAAGATATGGTATGATCCGATGCCAAGACAGATGAAATGACTATTTGATAACGAGCATGATACGTTTCTTATTCTGAGAAGTCTGAAAGTTGAGGTACAAAGGGTGGTATAGAACTCACAACAGTCTGTAATATTTGGTAATACATAACTGTTTTACAAAATGCACCTGTTGTTTGATGCTCAATAAATACTTGTTGACCTGAATTGAACTTACCCCAGGTTCCCAAAGAGGCAAGTACTGATATTGTTTGTGTTGTTCCATGGGCAGTTTCTAAAATATTAAAAATACAAGGCAAAGCCCAATTAGGCTACTTTAAAAAGAGTCCTTCATAATGGCCAAGCAAAAATACAGGCCAACAATTAGGCTTAGATCAAAACTGCTACATTTTCAGTGGCTCCAGAAGTCTTCAGCAAAGTTTTCAGCACTGCCTGAGAATTTTGACCTGAAGCATTTGTTTTCTGATTGCCTGTGATGAGAAGCTCCACCAGGTCTCAGAGCCTAGGCTTGATTTCTGTGTTAATAGCTATTTGCCTTAGTAAATATTGCTGCGTGGTCAATGGTTTGGAAACCAAAAGCATCTTTAGCCTCTGGTGTTTTGTACATTTGGGCCTGCTGGACCAGCAAGAATTGGGGGAATACTCACGTCAACATGCATAACAGCAGGTCTGGGTCCACGATACCCATTTATACAATGACCACCCCTGAGACCTAGCAGGACTGATGTCATAACTGAGGAAGTGACTTGACCCAGTTTTTATGATGCATGATCAAGGAAACTCCAGCCCCTCCCCCTGCTTTGATCAGGGGCTACGATACAAAGGCAATATGACATGGCAGAACCTTGCCTCCAGCCCTACCCTATCAGCTTTATTCTTGTGGTTGAGAGGTAGCATTAACTCCTCCTATGGAATTGGGTGGGGGTGAGGGGTGGGAGGAAGGAACTGGGGTTAAACCTTGCAGAGGACTAGGCTGGATTGTATAAACGCACTGGACCAGAGCCATTTTATAGAGAGATTTGCAGAAGGCCAGCTCTTTTTCTGAGATCAGACTTGGGAAAGATACCTTTTACTTCAATATTGATGCTGCAAACCCTTAGGATACCCAAAGCATAATAATCCATGACATTGGCAACCCATACCATTTCAGCCTATGAGATCTGGGAGGCAACTTACTGACATAGCCCGAGGAGACACCAAAGCATAGTTATAAATGGTGGGGTGGCTGCTCTGGAAGATAGAAGAGAGCCATTTATAAGAACACCCTGGGATGCACCCAGTGAGCAGTGGGAAGTGTAATGAAGTCAGCATCTGTGATGACAGCATTGCTTCCAAGTCTTTTCCAATGTCATCTTTAAGAAAGAAAACAAAAACCTTCATACATAGTCAGTCAACATCCAGCTTGGGTATAGTCATGTCTTCAGGTTGGTATCCACCAGCCTTTGGCACAGGGTGCAGTTCAGATAACCCAACAGCTTAAGGAAGTCAAGATTGTGGAAGGGTGAAAAAGAGGTTTGAGAAGATGTATTCTCCACAGCTGTGTGGTTCCAGATCATTCTCAACTCCTGACCCTGGAGTCCCTAATAGACAGCTGAGAGAAGAGAGAAGATGGACGCTTGCAGCCATGGATGCATTCAGAGCTTGTATAACGTTACACGAATAACCCAGTCAGAAGGCCAGGGCAATTTGTCATTGAGTTGATTACACTAGGATTCTATTTCTCTCCCACTATGTGAGCGTTAAGAGCCATTGATTGTATCCCATGTGGGACAGCCCAGTGCTGTACTGCCTGAACAGGACAGAGTACACCGTCTGATTGAATTATGCCTGAATACCCTAATTCCTGACCATGTTCAAGGGCATCTGCAGTTGGACAGCCAATGCCTCTGCCTTGATGATGCAGTCTGTCCTGATGATCCTGGTGTTTCAGGAAGGTGGCCAGCTAACAACCTCCAGGGACCACTCCTTTACTAACTGAATCTTATAAAGAAAAACTTTATAAGATTTGGAGGTCTAGGGGTCCTGTCATCCCTGCCATACTGTTGGTATGCACTCTCCCTAATATCCCCTAATATGCCCTAAATGGTAGGTCTGATTGTGTCTCCCATTTCCCAGAGAGGGTCACTCACATATCCCATTTTTTTTTTTTTGCTTCATTCCAGCAGGGTGCTGATATAGCCTTCCTCTTACTGAAGTCTGTCCCCTCCAGGTTGACTTCAAGACCTTTTTAATAGCTGCCAAAGAATTCTGCTAGGTGTTCAGGACTTCACGAGGCTAGTTACCAAGAGCAATCAGTGCCCAGCTATGCCAAAGGCGTACAACTCTCACTCATCCCAACCCCCATGATAGGTCTTTGATCTCTGTTTCTTCGATTTGCTTCCAAATGACCATAATGGGTGCATGACCTATTGTGCAGCTCAGCACTAACTGCCATGCAAACAGAGCAGAAGGCCTGATGGCACCATTCCAGCCCTTTTAGGGCACAACTCATGGAGGAGGATCAGTAGCGGCTATACAGGTTTCCGGAGCCCATTTATTCTAGGGAAGCCCACAGGTGTCCATCAGGGCCAGATCTTGGTCTGTGGGACTTGTAAGCTTCATGACTCCTCCCTTGGTGTGATCACGGGGCTGGGATCCAAGCCTTGTGCTTGTCCAGGATTGATTGCTTCAAGGCCTGGGCCGTAGTAAGTTTCCATGGAGATTTGCAGGAAGCCAATTCTTTCTTGGAAGACCAGACAGCAAGGGATAATTCTGGAGAACCTCTCATATTGGTACTGAAAAATGATTGGCACCTCTAGGAGTGCCTTCAAATTTTGCTTTGTGCAGCAAGTTGCAATTTGACAATTTCAGTGTGTATTGTTGCTATTTTAGAAAGTGATCTTGAAACAGTCCTTATAAAAACAAATGCCCTCAAATTAATTTACTCATTTGCTCTTTAATTCAGATATTAATTGAATAGTAACTATTATGTTCAACACTTTGGTCATATCCAGGTATATAAACACAACTCTCAACCTTAAAGGTTTTACCATATAGTTTGAGGAAACAAGTGAGCAAAACATAACATGTTCAGGTGACTAGATAAATCAAAGGATTTAATGATAAATCAAAATAATAAAATTTGAGATATTGCAAGGTGGGATGGGCTTCAGTATCTAATGGGTATTGAGGTATCTGAATTCCTTCAACACTACCAACGCCCTCATTACCAATACTCCAGTCTAAGCTATCAAAGCTCTCTAAACCACATCAACTCTACACAGATCCATTCTCCATACAACCCAACTCATCTGTTTAGATGGCAAATCTGATGATGTCAACCAGCACCACCCACTCCAATTTGAATGCTTCAATGACTACCATTGTTTTAGAATAAAAACAGATGGGCTTATCATTGTCTAGCCCCACCCACTTCTCCAGCTCCATCTCACAACATGCTGCTCATTTCTTCTTCTTGTCATGCCCCCTCCCACCACGGGCTTTGCACATGCTCTCCCCACTGCCTGAAATTCTTCTCTCTCTCATTAACCACTACCTATTTGTGATGGTTAAGTTCATGTATCTAGTTAGCTGGGTTATGGTGTCCAGTTGTTTGGGGTCAGGAGAACACTGGCTTGATTATTACTGTGAGGGTATTTTGTGGATGGATTTAAATCATTAGCTGATTGCACATATAATCAACAAAGGAGATTGCCTTCAGCAATGAGAGGCATCTCCTCATCCAATCAGTCGGAGGCCTTAAAGCAAGATACTGAGGATTTCAGCAGTCGGAAAAAAAGGATTTCTCTTTGCTTCAGACAGCAAGCTTCTCCTGGGTAACTGAACCTCACCTTTATTGAGTTTCCAACATGCGGCCTGCCCTACAGAGTTTGGATTTGCCAAAAGCTCATGGCTGCCTGAGCCAATTCTTTGCATTTGCATATTTATTAATGACATTATTTCATTGGCTCTGTTTCTCTGGAGAATTCTAATACCCAGTATCATGCCCTCAGGAAAGTCTTTCCTGCTAAAGCCAAAAAGAGAGGCCTTGTGGAAATGCTCTTTTCATCACTCCCAGATAAGCCCAGTCCTCAATCCATCCCAGCCCAAGTACCAGACGATGTGAGTGAACAAGCCTCCAGAAGATTCCAGCTATAGCCATTTGAATCTTCCAAGCTAAGGATCCAGACTTCCATAATGGCAGAGACTAACCACTACTGCTGTGCCAAGTGTGAGCTTCTGACCCACATATTCCTGAAACATCATCAAATGGTTGTTGTCTGATGCACTAGGTATGAGTATGAGGGGGGTAGGGGTGGTGGTTGTGCAGCAGTGGATGACGGGAATGATACAACCAGATTGTGGAGGCCTTGTATACAAGATTAAGAAATGTAAATTTCATCCTGCAGGTCAGTGATTTTCTACCTCTGTCCACAGAGTCTCCTCAGTGGCCTTGCTGTAGGGCAGGTTTGGGAAAGGAAGACAGAACCCTTGGGGTGCACAGACATATACTTCTCCACGGGTATCTGCATTATATATCAGGCTTCCAAGTAAGTCCTTTCTTAAGGACTATGATACCAGAAATAATAGAATACAGGTATTTTTTTTGTTGGTAAATTAATAGCTATGGTTCTAGAAGGTCTATTTACAAGATAGAGTAGTTTTCATGGACATTGTGCTGGTACGGATTTTAAATGTCTCCCCCTGGGGTGTGGTGCTTCTCCTCCTTTGTAAGTTTAACTCAGTTATAGGTTATTATATTAATTTCTGACCTCTGGCTGTTCAACAAGCTAATCGTTAGGCCTATGCAACCGTTATATACTACACTTTTCAACTAACGTCAATTTTTCTCAAGCTGAGCTCTAATACCCACAATCCTTCTTAAATCAGGCCTCTGGATCACCCTGAAATAGAATCACCTGTTCCCAGTGAATTTTCAGGGAACTTTCCCCATATTAATTACGGAATCAAAATCTTTGGGGGTTGTAACCATTCTCCATAATGTGAGACATATATCCACTTCTTGATGGGAACAGCTACAGAATCACAATGAACAGACATGGATTCAATGAGATCATTAATTGGGACCATCATTGCAATCAGTCTACCCTAGGGGTGGAGATTGAACACATGCATATTTTTTTATCATGCCCTTTGGGGCCTATGAGATTCTTTTACACACCAAAATTAAAAATCTCCAAAACTTACAAAGAAGTAACCAGGCTCCAGAGCCTGTGTCTGATAAAGTCAACTCTAGTAAGTGATATGATAGTCCCAAGAGCCATAGATGGTTGCTGTGTTGTGTTTCAGAAGGAGTAACCTGTTAGCGTGGCACAGGTTGGATTAGAATGCAGAGCAAATGTGAACAAGGACACCAGTTAGGTAATTTCAGTAATGCAGATGTGTGGTGACAAGGACCAAGACTAGAAGGCCAGAGTAGACATAGAGATGAAGGACTTTTTCCTAGAAATACCGCAAATGAAGCATTTGCAAGTCTTGACTGAATATATGGCATGAAAGGGAGAAAAATTCAAAGATACTTGTGAACTGTCTCCTGTAGATGACCAGGAGAATAATGACAAAGGCATTAATTTTAATTTTTAAAAAATATTTTTATAATCATAAAAAGAGTTAGGATCTTATGTATGGTATCTAAAATAATATTACAACTAATGTGTTTTAAAGCAAAAAGCACAGAGAAAATCCTGGAGAGCATTGTTAACCATATACTGGCAGTGTGTGAGAAGCAGCAGATAAAGAGATGGATTTGTATGAAAAATAAAAAACTAAAAATGGTCATTACAATCCAACAATGAGATCACATCTTTAACATAAAGTTAGCTTTTGACTGAAATGATTATTACCTTAATAGGTGTGGTTATTTGAAGCTGTATGTACCCCAGAAAAACATGTTCTTAAACCTAATCCATTCCTGTGGGTGTGAACCCATTGTAAGTAGGACCCTTTGATGGGTTTACTTCAGTTAAGGTGTAGCCAACCTCAATCATTATGGGTCTTAATCCTATTATTGGAGCCATTTATAAGTGGAATGAAATTTAGACTGATGGAGAGAAATCCAGAGGAAGCAGCCAGAAACTGAACATCAACAAAGCCCGGAAGAGAAGAGAAAGACCAGGAGATGCCTCCATGTCTTGCCATGTGACAAGCTAAGGACCAAGGATGGCTGGCAGCCAGCCCCAACACACCTCAGTTATCAAGGAGAAAACATTGCCTTGATGAAACTTTGATTTGAGCTTTCTCTTCACTTCAAAACTGTGAGCTAATAAATTCCCCTGTTTAACCATACCCACTTCATAGTATTTGCTACAGCAGCTCTGGAAATGAAAACAATGTGATTCTCAAGTTACCCACAGGTACTATCCAGTTGCACTTAAGGTATGACTCAAGTGGGACCCAACATAGTTAGACAGTTAGATACTGAGAGAAAGTCATATTAAGCAAAATAAAGTATAATTTAACTATGTTTCTTCTTTTGTGGCTCTAGTGGTGGTTTCCAGCCCAATAACATAATGAATATCCATTTTTACATGTTCATACATTGTGACAGTGATATAAAAGAAGAAGGAAGAGAGCAATAAAAGCGTGTTAAATGGAAATGAACAAATGAGTGATATCTGCCATATGTTTCTCCTTCAGAGAAACTGATAAGGACAAAAATGAAGGAAAGGAGACAATCCCTGGAGTTGGCCCTATTGCTACTGAACATTAGGAAAGACAGCTCACCTTCAGGCTGGGTTCAAATCAGATCATCCCATTGGTTTTCCTTATTCTCTGAAGTGATCTTTCATTCCAGAGGACACCAAATGATATGACACTAAAGTGATAAACTTCTCCTTCTGGAAATGATATGCGTATCTCATTTAAAGTCACTTGAGCACTAATATACTCATTAGACAAAGACCAACTGGCACGGGATTTGAGTGACAAAGCTCTAGGTAACTGCTCTGCAATTCCCAAGAACAATAAAATCATGAGTGTGCATTGTTTTAAATAAGTAGATAATGAGATGTGAAATCATAATAATGTCTTTCTAAACTTGCTGACATTGAAATTTTGCCATCCATAGTTTAAAACAGAGTTGATGTATTTCCTCAGCCCCATCACTGTGCTATTATATTCATTTGCCTCTTTTACATGAAGGATTTATACTACCTTTTAAAAGTAATTGTAGGCAGAAAAGTCAAGCTGTGGTCTCCTACCTACTTTTCCCCTAGTGCTCTGGTTTTCCACCACTTCCCAGGCAAACACATGGATGTGGAAAGGGACACATCTCAAAGGAGGGAAACCCAGGTGTGGTTATAGTATTCTGGTGTGGGAAGGGCCCTGAGTGATTCAGTGGTTAGGGTAGCATTCTCTTGTGGTTAAATTTAGGGCAGAGTTCTGGGTTCAGTTACACCCAGTGCTCAAATCATGTGTGATCTTTGATTGACAAATCCATTCTATTTTTTTTTTTTGCTAAAATCCTGGGTTTAAGCAGAATAGAAAAATAGAGAGGAAAATGTGAAAGAAGGCTGCCAATGAAATGCTTTCCATCATTCCCAAACGAACCACAAATCCCTACTTGATACTGAAAAATCTCTAGTAAATGGTTGTGCAAGCCAGTGATCTGGTCCTAAAGCAATTAATGGCTAGGCAGAACCCTCAACTCTCTATTTACTAATTTATTCACCATTGATGAACCCCACTCTTCTGGATGGAAATAAAGAGATTATAGATTTTTTTTAAAAAATAGAGCTCATGCTTTCAATGAATTTATTGCCTAGTTAGGGAACAGATAGGGTATTTAAATGATAACTATTGTAATAAAGATGGGTGGTGTCAGATCATAGAGACCATAAAGTAAAAATCCTATGGAAGGGTGGAGGAGGCGTTAATAACCCATAGAATCTCCATGGTGGAGATCATATTTCCCTTGACTGGAAAATACTGTTTCAATAAGGGGGGTATAAAGAGAAAGACTTGAAAAATTAGCCCATGAAGTGAAGGGCCTGATAATACTATGGTAAGGATGTTGGAGCCTGCCGCAGACACCTCTGCACTCACCTGCAACAAAGGAAGACAGTTGTCACCCCTGCTGAGAACTTCCCACCTCAAGCTTCGGCTGCTCCTCTGCTGTTCTGCCTGAGGATTTTTTCTCCTGTCACAGGGGCTGGCTCAGCCTATGGACAGAGCAGTCAGAAGTGCCCAGGCTTTCAGGCCCCGGGGGCAATCCTTAGTCAGTGAGGAACGGCAATCAATGGACACTAGCACCCCAGCTTCAGAAAGTCCCCAGAAGGGAGAGGGATGGTATGTTAAGGAGATTGATGGTCCCCAAGTTGCCCACATCCTGATCCCAGAACCTCTGAATATGTCCCCTTACATGGCACAAGGGGCTTTTCAGATGTGATTAAGTTAAGGATGTTGAAATGTGCAATTACCCCGGACTGTCAAGGCTGAGCCCAATATAATCACAAGATCTTTAACAGGGAAAAGGGGGGAAAGGAAAGTCAGAGTCAGACAAGGAATGAAGGACCCCCAAGATCAGAGTCAGAGATTTGAAGATGCCATGCTGCTGGCTTTGCAGGTGGGGAAGAGATTACAAGACAATGAATGCTGGTGGCTTCCAGAAGCTGGAAAAAACAAGGAAATGGATCGTCCCCAAGAACCTGCAGAGGAAGACTGACTCTGCCAACAACTTGATTTCTGCCCCTTGAAATCCATTTCTGACTTCCGGCCTCCAAAATTGTAAGAAAACGAATTTGTGTTGTTTTAAGCCTCTGAGTTGGTGGTGATCTGTTACAGCAGAGCTGGGAAACAAATACAGGCAGGATAACTGATTTTTCCTTTCATGGAGAAAGGTTTGAAGGAATGGGGAGGGAGAGGTGCTTCTTGAAACTGGCCCAGAATTTCTGTTGTGGAGAGAATTATTTTGATAGTGTAAGTGTGAAAAGACAGGCCTCTGAGCATAGTCAAGAAGCAAAGAACAGAATAAAGAAAGATACTAATAAAACTGCCTAATTTAACAATAATTACAATAATAGCAATTGTGATCGTTATGAGAGGAAGACATGAGGGGTGAAAATAAGACGAAAGTTTTGGAGGTAGAGAGCCAGCCCAGGAAGGAGGCAGGAAGCTGGGGACCACGTCTACTGAGGACGTCTTCACTGTGGGCCAAGTGTCTGACCAAGGGCCTCTTAAAAGCAAAGACATCCAACGTAAAACTGAAACCATTTTTACGTACAATAATGGCACTGCCCTCCATGACCACAAAGTGCAAATGTAAAGGAGCTATAAATTCGGCTCTGCCATCAGAGACACTGAAGGGATAGACTTGCACTTCCTGCTTGACACTGCATATCAGAGAAGACTGTAAGAGGTGGGAAATGCCAAGAAGTTGAGAAGTGAGCAGACAAAATTGAAGTATGAGTTATATTCTTTCCCCAATCCTCAATGAGATTGGTGGTGAGGAAGGTTACACCTCCCTCCTCAAGCTAAAAAAAATCTAAAAAATATCAGTGGGAAGAGAATGCTCCAGAAGACAGGAGGGTTTGGGATCATTTAGTTGGCCAACCCAGCTATGAGTTCATTCCAGAATGTTGAAGACCCTAACCTCACACTGATTCATTGTCGGGGGGATGGAGAGGGCCTTGCTTCACTCATCCCTCTGAATCTGCTTAGAGGGAGAGAGGAGGACAGATAGGAGGGGCAGGTTCCAGAACCCTCCATGGGAACTTGCCCAATCCTCCTAGCTGCACCTGCAAGTAATCCCCCTAAACCAGCCAAGGTTTACTGCTCCCCACCTGCCTTCTCAGGGCAGGCAGTCACATTCAGTCATTCTCACATGGACACAAAACCACTGAGTCCTCATAATAGCAGCGAGTCCTAGCAACAGCAAGACATGTGATCTGCACAAACTCTTTGTATAAATTAAAAATACATTTTTATACAAAAATTGAAACTTGCAAAAGAACCCACAAAATATATGTTGGTCATGAAGCATGGAAATAAAATAAATACCCAACAATTACCATGAACACAAAAGATATTAACAACAGCTTCGGAGCCCCAGGAACCACCCCCCCCCAAAACCACCTCATTCATGCCCCTATTTTCCCACCAGAGATACCACTGTCCTGAGCTGTGCAGCCAACATTCCGTTGCTTCTACAAAAAATACTTTGAGCATATCAGTGCCTTCCTAAATAATACTGAGTTTAGTTTTCTGTTTCAAGCTTTATAAAAATGGTATCATATTTTAGATAGAATTTTGCAACTTGCCCCTTTCACTCAATATTGTTTCCTAAATTCATTCTTGTTATTGCATATAACTGTACTTGATTCATTTTCACTGCTGTATAATATTACACTGTATGACTCTATATCAATTTATTTATTTATATTGTTGATGACGAGCATTTAGGCTA
The DNA here is from genome assembly GCF_015220235.1 of Choloepus didactylus. Lineage (NCBI taxonomy): Eukaryota > Metazoa > Chordata > Mammalia > Pilosa > Megalonychidae > Choloepus > Choloepus didactylus. The sequence goes on from NC_051323.1 coordinate 69,816,187, forward strand.
TTTGAAGGTTTTTAAATATTATTTTTTTTAAAAAATGCTTGTATCAACATTTTTGTTTATCTCCTGGAGCTGCTTGTGTAGTATTTAAACATCTAGATAACACTGAGGAAAAAATCAGTTATGTATACTGATGAGAAACATTTGGTATGTTAATAATGATTTGACAAATATTTGAAAATTATAGCAAATAATATGATGTCATAGTCAATACAAAAAAGTACCAGGTACAAAACCTAATAATCTTGTCATTTGTTACCTAAACCCCAAATTTATATCCTTCATTGGTCCAGCATTTTTTCTCACAGTCCTGCCCACTAGGATTTTAATGCTCTCGAAGAAACTACTCTCTTTCCTTTCCTTGAGTGATTCTTCCTTATTTATATTTTATCATCAAATGATAGTTTCTTACCATCATAAAGTTGTTCAAAAACTGATCTTTAATGTTTCGATAGAATTACAGGGTTTCTGGTCCTCCCTTTGTCTTTCCTTAGTAAGATTAAAAGCCTTCACTATTTGGAAACTTTCCTTCCCCTATGCCCTTCCTAGGCATTTCTTCAGCCCATATGAAGCACCCTATTTAATGTTCAAATCTTAATTTTGCCTTCACAGACCAAAGTAGAGAAACTCCTTGAAATGGTTTGCTGACAGGGCTGGGCAACTTCCTCCTTCCACTTTCTCAGTTATAAAAAAAATTTTCTGTAACAAGTTTCATTGAAGACCTTTGCCCAATTTGTCTTAAAAAGAGCACCCATTTGTTTTAGGAACTGCTATGAAAATGCCTTGCTGCTATTTTTTGTCCTGAGTCTTTGGTCTGGAATCAGTCACTGTTTCAGGTGAAATGGACCCAGATTTCCATAATGACTAAAACCAAGGGCCTGGGTTCTTTGAGTTTAGGATGATCAGACTTCTCTTTGAAGATGGTGCCATTGATATTGCTAATGGGCCTAAGTGCTGTTCCTTCTGCTCTAATGGAGTCGCTTTCTTGAGCTAATACACGTTCTTTCATATGCATTCCATGGATTTTAAGGGATGGCCAGCCCTGTGTCACCCAGAGCCAGAGTCTGCCTTTATTGTAGTGACATCCTCAGTAGCACAGTGTAGTAGTGACGGATTCAAAGAATCTCTCTTCTGCAGGGGGAGATTTTATTCCCAAAGACAGAAACATTGTAGGAAGCCAAGGAATGTATTCCTAGATGACAAGGTTGAAGGCAGAGGCTCTGAATTAATTTGCTCATCTATTAATGGAATTAAAAATACCTGATTTGTAAATTTCCTTGGACAAATGAAATAAGATAATGCCTGAAAAATACTCAGGGCCAGGCCTGGCAGAGAAGAAGTGATTGAAAAAGATAACAGTGACATTGTTTGTAGTTGGTCCCTATTTCAAACTCTTGATGGAGGAAGAGGGAAGGAACTAAAGTGCAGCATGTGAGGCAAGAAGAATCTGTATTCAATTAGGCAGTGGAAAGAAAAAGACAAGGGGAAATCGGAAATAAAGCCAGAAAGACAGAACGAATTTGGGGACAATACCCACTTCTCTCCCTTCCAAAGCCCAAGAAAGGTCTCCAGTTGCCACAAACGAACCAAGTCCCAGACTATCCTCCCCAGAGAAGAGGGGAGCAAAGCACAGACCACAAAAGGCTGATATCAAAGCCTGCCCAGTCTCCATAAGAAGCTAGGTTGTTGTGATGGAATTGGATTTGGACACCCGAGAAGGGAATAACATTTTGCCACCAGGGATGGTGCTTAGAGAAGCTCAGAAAATCTAAGGATATACAGATTAAGGGTTGATATCAGGCCGGGTCAGACAGGCCATGGCCAATCTACTGATATGACAATTTTGTCTTTAATATTATTTACTTTCAACTGTACATGGACAAATCAAAACCACACTTAAAGCAATATTTGAAAGAACATCTCAGTGGAAACATTGATACCGAACCACAGAACACAGATTAACACAATTTTAAAGGATTTATTTGTGTGCGTATCCATTTTGTTTTCTTTGTAATAAGGTCTTTTACTTATAAAGAAGTTTTAGTCTTCAAAATATATTATTCAAAGTCATCTCTTCCAGGTTCCCCCCCGCTCCCCCCAAGCCTGGGCAAGGCCCACCCACCCCACCAACCAACACACACACAGATCATCATCCTCGTTGAGTCCTGTTCATACTCCAGTCATCTGACATCCTTCTGTCAGACTGATGCTCACCCCACTCCTCAGTTCAACATGTCACAAACTCTCCAAGATCTCAGAAAAGTAAAAGAGATCTCCTTAGCCTGACATTCAAGTCCTTTAAAGAGTCTGGCCTCAAACTCCCATCCAACCAGACTGGGCAATGATCGGCCTTCTCAATGTTACTTGCCTATTTTAACCCTGTGCCTTTCTTCACATTACCCATCCACCTTTCCCCCATCAGATCATGCCGGTCCTAAACCTGCAACCCTCAAGAAACTTTCTCTTGTCAGTCAACCCACAGCCATCATTCCTGCTTCAAAATTGCTGCAGTTATTTTCCTTCCCAATTGTAGATGTTACATTGTGTGCTGTCCTATATTATAGGATCTTTTTTTCATGTGTATTTGGAATATCTCTTCAAGTGGAGTTTAGTCCTGAAAGTGAGTTTTTATCTCTCTTTCTTAAAGAGTCACCAATGTGCCTTGTGCAGGATCCCAGACATTATTTTAGCACTTTATAACTACTGCTGATGAATTGATACGGCACGAAATTAAGCAAAATCATTCAGGATATTTTCCCCAAATATATCCTGATGTGTCATTTTTTATCCATAATTCACCTGAACAAATCACTCTATGTCACAATCAAACCTAGGAAATGTTCAAAACAAAGGAACTAAGTTCTATAATTTGTCATGCCATTGAATCAGCAAAGGTCTTTAGTGATTTATTTAAAACTAAAAATGTATCCCTGCCTATTCATGAAATAGTATATATCTTAACCATTGGAAAATGACAACACTGAAAATTAAGACCATTGTCATAAAGACAGTGGCACCGTAGTTGACGTATACTGCCCCATCAGCTCAAAAGTGAGACCTGCAGTCAGGGGTGGCAGGGCCATTTTGGAGGGGGAGGTGCTTCTCCTTGGCTGAAGAGTCCTTGGATATCAGTAGGTCATTATTCCCAGTCCCTACATCTTACAGCATTCTATGTGATTCTTAATGAACAACTGGGTATGCTTTGACTGAGGGAATTATTTTAGCACATACTGCCAAATAGTCAACTGATAATACAAGTCCATGAAAATAATATTTATTACTACTACTGATCCCACAGTTAAACAGACCACTTTCGTAAATGATCTGCTAAGTGTACACAAAAAATAAGCATTGATAAAAACTTTGTCTTTAAGCAGCTTGACTAGTCTGGTCCAGACATGATGGTATAGACCCATTTCTCATGGCTCTTCTTGGCTAATACAATTATAGACCCTGGAAGGAGGCAACCCAAAGAGGACTCTAGAAGGTGGAAAGAAGAAGGAGAAATTGTTGGAGAACCCAAGTCTGAAGGAACAACAGAGCAGGGCATCTCACATCCACCCACCCAGCAGAAGACCCAACCTAGCAGCAGATGGCGACCCAGGTGGGATCGTTCTTCCCTCAGATCCAACAGGAAAACCACCAACCATAGTAGGTGAATCCAGCAGCACAGAGAAAGGGGACTGCTTGCGAGCCCTGCTAAAAGTAAGCAGCCAGGGGAAGCACTCTTCTTCTCCACCACGCCTGGGATTTACCATCCCCAATGAAAGACGCCTGGAAGCTAGGAGGCTCCAGCAGGGGATCCCACCACAACCTGGTCTGGGAAGCTTCTGTGCTCCCTCAGGAATGAAAGTCCTTCCCCTATCGAGAGGCTGGGCTGGCCTGCAGGAGAGAACCCAGCACAACCAGTGGCCCAGCCTGGGATGCTTCATCAACTCACAGGCACTTTTAAAAATGCATGGAATTGAATATAAATGAAAGTGCAATATATCAGAATATATGAGCTGCAACTAAAGCAGAGCTGATAGGGAAATGTATAGCCTATAGTGGAAAAGAGGAAAGCTCTCAAATCAGTAACCTAAGATCCTACCTCAAGAAACTAGAAAAAGAAGAGTAAAATATACCCAAAGCAAGGAGAACAGAAATAATAAAGAGAAGAGAAGAAATCAATGAATTGAAATAGAAAAGCAATAGAAGCAATCAGTGAAACAAATAGCCGTTTCTTTATAAATTCGATAAGATTGATAAACTTCTAATAAGGCTGACAAAGCTTAAAAGAAAGAAGACGAAAATCACTGATATCAGGAATGAAACAGGGAATATCACTACAGATCCTGCAGCAGTTAAAAGAATAATAAGAGTACTGTAAACAATTATATGTTCATAAATTCAACAACTCATAGAAATGGACTGATCCTCAAAAAATGCAAACAACCAAAAGTCAACCAGGATGAAACAGATCATCTGAAGAGTCCCATAGCCATTAAAGAAATTGAACTGTAATTAAAACATTTCCTAAAAAGAAATCTCCAAGGTCACATTGCTTCTCTGGAGAAGTTTATCAAATATTTGAAGAACAGTTAACACCATTTTACACATTTTCTTACCCAAAACAGAAGAGGGAGTACTTCCAACTCATTTGATGAAGCCAGTATTATCCAAATATCAAAATTAGATTAAAAAAAAAAAACTAAGGAAAAAAAAGAGAAAATTACAGACCAATATTTCTCGTAAACTTAGATGCAAAAAAGTCCTCAACAAATATCAGCAAATTAAATCCAACAATTTACAAAATAAATTAATCATCATGATCAAATAGTATTTATTCTAGGTATGCAAGGTTAGTTCAACAATTGAAAATCAATCAGTATCAATCCACCATATCAACAGGCTGCACAATAAAAATCAAATGATAACATGAATTGATGTAGAGAAAGCATTTGACAAAATCCAGTACCCATTCAAGATACAAACTCTCATCAATTTAGGAACAGAGAGAATTTTCTCAACTTGATAAAAAAAAATCTACAAACAACCTACATTAACACCATACCTGATGGTGAACACTATCCCCCTAAGATCAGGAACAGGAAGAATGTTGTTTCTCACTACTCTTATGCAATACAGGACTGGAAGTTCCAGCTATTTCAATAAGACAAGAAAAATAAATGGAAGAATACTATCCTTATTTACAGATCACAAGCCAATCTACTTAGAAAACCCAAAGGAATCTACAAAACAGAAAAAAATTCCTAGAACTAATATGTGAGTTCAGCAAAGTCACAGGATACAAGTTCAACACCCCCAAATCAATTGCCTATCAATACGCTAATAACAAGCATGTCAGAACATAAATTACAAACAGAATACCTTTTACAACTGTTCCAAAGGAAATGATATATGTAAGCATACACAAAACATTGAACAGGAACTGTGTGCTAAAATTACAAAATCCTAATGGAATAAGTCAAAGAAGACCTAGCTGAATAGAAAGACATACTGTATTCATAGATTAGAAGTCCCAATTCTCCCCAAAAGATCTATAGCTTTAATGAAATTTCTATTAAATTCCTAGCAAAGTGTTTTTTCTTTTGTAGACCTCAACAAGCTTATTCTAAAACTCATAGGGAAAGGTACAAACCTTAGAAGAGCTAAATACTAACGAAATAGATGAATAAAGTGGGAGGAATCACTGTACGTGATATTGACTTACTACATAGCTACAATAATCAAAACTGTATGATGCTGATAGACAAACACACAGATCAATGAAACAGAAGAGAGAACCCAGAAAAAGACCTACTTAAATATGCCTCGCCAGCCAGAGAAGAATTAGCAGGCTGTGGTATGAAAGCAACTGCATTGGGAACCCCTTGATCACACACTCTTTTCTAATTCACCAGATCCATTCCATCCAGAATGGAACAAAGCTACAAACGCAGTTCAGCTGAAGAAGGATAAAGCCTTTGCAACAAATAGCACTGGAGCAAATGGGCATTCCATAGGTAACTTACAGCTTATACAAAAATCAACTCAAAATGGATCAGGGACGTAAATGTAAAACATAAAACTATAAAACCTTTAGGAAAAAAACGGAGGCAAACATTAGGATCCAAGACTAGGCAAAGAGTTCTTAACCCTGACACTTAAAGCAGGATTAGTAAGAAATGATAATACATTGGACCACATCAAAATTAAAAACTTTTGCTCTGTGGAGATGAAAAGGCAAGTTAATGAGAGAAAAATATTTGCAAACCATGTAACTCACAAAGGGCTAATATCTGGAATACATAAAGAACTCTCAAAACTCAACAGTAAAAAGAAAAATCTGCTCAGAAAATGGAGAGGCATTTCATCACAAAGAATATAAGGATGGCAAATAAGCACAAAAAAAGATTTTCAGCTTTATTAGCCTTTAGGGAAATGAAAATTAAAATCACAATGCAATTTCACTACACACATACCAGAAGGGCTTGAAAAAAAAAAAAAAAACAGTGATAACACCAAATACTGGTAAGGTTTAAGGTTGCAGGGAAACTGGGTCCCTCATTCACTGCCAATGGGGATGTAAAAATGGTACAGCCTTCTGGCAAACTGTTCAGCAGTGCCTTATGAAACCAAACATCTAATTGCCATAAAACCCAGTAAACTACACTCTTGGAACTTGATCCCAGAGAAATAGAAATTTATGTTCACACAAAACCTATACACGCATTTTTATAGCAGCTTTACCTGAATGTCCTTCAATAGATGAATGGTTAAACGAACTACAGTACATCCGTACTACAGAATGCTAGTCAGCAATAAAATGGAACTAACGATAAATGCAAATACTTGGATGACTCTCCAGGGAATAAAACTGAGTAAAAAAGAAACTAATCCAAAATGTTATTAGTGAATGATTCTATGTATATAACATTCTTCAAATGACAAAATGACAGAAAAGGAGAAAAAATTAGTTTTGCCACGGATCGGGGGAGTGTGAGAGCAGCAGGTGTGGTTATAAACAGCAACACGAGAGATCTTGTGCTGATGGAACTATTCAGTCTTGACTCTTTGCTTGTCAGTGTCCTGGTTGGGACATTAAGCTATAATGTGGCAAAATGTTATTCAAAGAAACTAGGTTAAGCTACAGGGGCTCACTTTGTATTATTTCTTAGAACCAGTGTGAATCTACAATTATCTCAATATAAATAATTTAACTAAATAAAAAACATATGGAGAGGGATATGTTTTTCAGCCATCGTTGGAAACGCATTCTACCACAGTGTCCAATACAGGCTGCAGGGTTCTCTCCAGCACACCAACGGTTGCTACCCATTCTTTGGAGCAACAGAGCTTGGAAGACAATTACCTTGGTGAGGCATCTCCTGTTAACACTTGTCTAGCCACAACTATAACATCCAATTCTGCAGCTTTCTCTAGCATCCCCTATGCTTCTGAATTTCACCACTGCTCATTACTCCAGGACATCTTAGATCCTTGCGTTACTCTTTTCTCCTACCCTGAAATTAGTGAAAGAGAATAAGAAAACTTGGCATATGGCTGTGTCCACACAATGCAATTGAGTTTAGCTCCTCCTGAAACTGGTTCAGTAGGACAGCAATGTCAGAAAGGAGAGTGCCTGGGAGTCCACTTTCACATCCTACATTTCTTGCGCACCTCCAAACCTTTCCCTGGGACGATCCTAACCCTTCCAACAAGAGTTGGGAATTGGAAGGGGGTTACAGGAGCAGTCACATCTGTGTCAGGCAGGCCCCGTTAAAAAGCCAGCAGCCCCAGAAATGTAAAGAAGAGGTTGTTTAAAAGGTGTTCCACCATGTGCCCCTGATCACACACTTTGTTTTCTGATTCACCGGGATGGGGCTTCCCGAGTGGCACAAACACTGTGAGCATGCCAGAAATGCCAGTCTTCCATATTAATTCCCCATCCCCAGATTTTTCTAACTTTGAAATAAAGAGAAATTTATTATAGGTTTCAAAGTTTTAATTTGTCAGAATCCTTAGAATTTATCTCATATTCTTTTTATCTTTCTCCAGCTGGTATACCTGGGGGAAGAGCTTCACTCACAACTTTACTCCAGAAAGCTGGGGTGAAGGGACATGAAACACAGGTGGTGCCTACTAGGAAACTGCAGAAAGCAACAAGATTTACTCTTCGCTAGAACTCCCCAAGCAAAACCGTATCTTACATGTTTGTAAATATAGTGACTGCTCCTTGAACAGTGTGCTCGTGAGTCTGAATTTATTAGGACACCTGGATTTTCTGTCACTAACCAATCCTAACTGATTCCCCTGCTTCAGGTTTCAATCCTAGTCTATTCCCTGCCAATGGTGCTCATTACTTAAATCACCTGAGGAGCTTTGGAAATATACAGCTATTCGGGCCCCACCCAAGGTAGTTTTCATTTAATTAGTCTCAGGTGGATCCCAGGCATCAGAATCTTTTAAAGGTCTCTAGGTGGTTCTAAAGTGCAGTCAAGTTTAAGACTCGATGGTCTATAGTGATGAATGATCTTCCTCAAATACAGCTATTTCTCACCTGCAGCAACTGTATGATGGCTTCTTATCATTTACCAGGTTCCTAGCCTGGGATCTATGGGAGATTCACCTCTGAAGTTTTCTAAAAATTCAGATGTCCTACTCTGAACCAATTAAAACTGAATCATAAGGTATTGTTTAAAATCTCCACAGATAACAATAGCACCCCTGTGGCTGAGAATTATTGATATTGGAAGCTCAAAGCTAAACTGATTGAATGTGTCTTGCAAGACCTCCGTGAACTGGCTCTGCCCTATTTCACACTCAGCCATGGCCTCACACGTACACCTGTTTCATGCTGTGTGGAACGAACTGCACTTCTCTAAAGTGATCCCACCACAGCTCACCTTTCTTGGTTTCCTCTGCCTCTCTGGCCACTCCTTTTCTGCCTCCTTTGCGATCTCTTCATCCTCTAAAAAGGACTCAGAGAAGTACTCAAGGTTCTTAATCACAAGTTGCAATTCAACATTTACCTTTAATGAATTAATAAACAAACATGCCATGTATTTTCACAACACCATTCCTTGGTGCACGATTTACTCTCCTCTAGGACTACCCTTTTCTCCCCACCTTTTCCAACTTTTAATCTCCTACTTATCATTTAAAATTCAATTCACTTATCTACTTTAAAAAGTAGGTAGTAAAGTTAGGCCATCCCTCCGTTAAGTATTCATAATATAAACCCTATTGTGGAGCCTTTTATGAATGATCACTTGTTTACCTACCTGTCTTCTCCCAGTAAACAGGGAAATCTTTTGGTGGGGGGGGAGGGGGGAGGTGGTCATGGAAGAAGTCATTTGAATATCGTGACTGGCATAATTAATATTTATAGAGTGAATGAATTTAACAAATATTACCATGAGTCTACTATGTGCAGAAGTCCCTGCTACTCAGATGAATTTAGCTATGTTATCAATGTAGTTTAGCTTTTGCAATGAAAATGTCATCCTACTTTTTCCCATCTTTTAAAGAGAAACAATAAAAATAATTACTCACAAATTTCTTCTCAGTGATGTCAAAGAGTTAGTTAGAGGAATGGGTAGGATGTGTGTTTAAATCCTTAGAAATCTCCTTAGAGATAGGGAAAGCTGTAAATAGATACGACATACAAGCATGGCTGATTCAATTGGAGGGAAAATGAAATATTTAGTAACAAAATAATCCAGAATTGTTGAAAATAGAAGTTTGGAGCTTTGTTGTTTGGGGCTTGACTTTTTGAACAAATTTCTGAGCAGCCTATTGAAGTCATCTAAATAACACTTAAAAATCCATCTGTATTAGAAAAGCAAGGGGATATAAGAATCATAGCTTTGACTCAGCTCTTAAATTTTAAAATGCAAAGATAGAAGTCAATGTACTACTATCTGTTGCTATAAGAAATGAAGACCCTGCAGGATTACATGTTTAAAGACTAAAGGAAATGAGCACTGGTATTTAGGGAAATAAAAGTTCTAATGAACATTAATAATAATGACAAAAGCTTGAAAATATCTGAAAATCCTGGAGCCATATCGAAACTGCTCTCCATTACCAACAAATGAGATTGTAAGCACTTCCATGGAATGAGTACTATAAATACAAACAACAATATTAACAATAATGAAGACTGTGGCAGAATAGAAATGTCTATAGATCAAAAAATCAGAGACCATATACTGAACAAAAACAGAAACAAGCTTAAGTTACCTAGATTTATTTCAGTTTTATACACCATCTATATTAAAAAAAGGGGCAGCAATCTTTTTTCTTGGTTTACTAATTGCAATGCATTGTGGTGGGGGCTTTGACTGTTTGAAATAAAATAGATACCAGTTCTGCCCTCAAGTAGTGTGAAACATAAATAAATAGTACACAAGATGTTTGAATATAAACAAAAAGATGAGGGCATCCAGAGGAGAGAAACTGCTGCTGCTTCAGAAAAAGGCTTCGTACAATCCAGTATGATTTGGACAAGATAATGTGAGTGGGTGGAGGGTATGTTAAGCAAAAGGAACTGCAGGGAGAGGGAAGTAGGGAGAGCGTTTTGGGAATGACAAATTGTGGTGTTACACCAGGACCGCATTAGATAGTAGTTAAAGATGAGTCTGGAGAAGGGGATAAAACCTTCAAAAAATATGATGGGTACAGATCCTTTATAGTTGCCTCAAATATGGGGAAACGGTGAAGGGCTCAGGGCAGGTGAATCACAGTATCAGATGTGTGTTTGGGGGTAATTGTTTAGAGTAGATCAGAGCAGTCAGGATTGGCCACTAAAAGACTAGAAAGAAAGTATCAGAACGGTGTAGAAATTACCTATTTGGGGCCTGAACTAGTGGATGACAGTGTGAGTAAGTTAGATAGAGAGATGCCTGCTGGGTAATCAAGAGGGAAAGACAAATTGAATTAAAGAGACAAGTTTTGAGACAGTTACTTAAGGGAAAAGTGAGGCATTGGCACGCTTTTTTGGGGAGAGGGAGGGGCACCCTGGAAGAGAGGGTCCCCCAGGGAACAGCAGAATTGAGGGAAGGTGTTTTGTTTTTAATTTAAATAGGGAGGGATGTTGGTCTTTTGGCACAAAGAAGGAAGGGTCCAGTTGAAAGATAATGAAGATTCAAGAAGAAAAAGAATTAAAGGAAATAATCTTGGAGGAGGCAGGAAGAAATAAAATCCAGAAGCCAGGTGCGGAGCATTAGACTTGGCAAAAGGAAGGATGTTTCCTTCTCCAAGACATTAGAGAAGGAGAAGAGAATGCACAAAGATAGACCTTAGGCATTTAAACGATTGAAATTTAATGAAATAATTGAGCTGTTCTGACTTAAGGCCATAGCTATAGATTTGCAGGATCAAAAAAAAAGAGGCCAAAAGGAAATCGAATTTCTAATTAAAAAAAAAAAAGGAAACTAAACCCTTATCTTATGCAGTTTCCTCTGTCATATCTTGCAGATTTTTAAAATAAACCAAAGGACACTTTGCACAACCAAAAAAATGTCCATGCTAGCATGGGATTGAGAAAGGCAAATGAATAGCATTTTCTTTCATTACACTTCAAGATCCACAGCAGACAAATATGAAAACATAAACGGAGCAAATTTCCAGTTGTTGAAGTGAACTAATTGCAACTCTGAGGAAAAATAAAAAACAAAGTTACGTATCTTAAAGAAAAAATGCACGGAGAAGCCTTGTGCCATATTCCCTTTCCTTCTTAAAACTTCATCTTCATATTTTCTAATTCAAAGGGACTAAAATGTATTAATAGGGGCAACAAGAGATAATAGACTCATAGAATCCCAGAAAATAGTCAGAGGTCATTTAATTCACTTAATGCAGAAATTCACTCTGAATATTACTGAGTGAATACTTGCCCAGCTGCTGCCTGAATTATTTTGAATATGATAAACTAACTATATTTCTCAATAAACCACTCTATTTTGGGGACAAAAGTTTCTTTTTTTCCCATATACAGAAATCTGCCATCCATTCAAGTGGAATCTGCCAGCCCTTCTTTGCATGACAAAAGCATCTGAAGAAGACAATCAGGCCTATTCCCTGGTGTTCAATCCCCAGACTAAATAGCCCTTTCCCTATTCCTTTTAGAGAGAAAACCTGCCCCAGTCCATCACCATCTCCTGGGTAAACCCAACTCAGTCCACTTCAGTTGTGGAGGCAGTGATAGGTGTGGGTTCAGTGGACTTGATCCTTCCCTTGCTCCTCTCTCTCATTCTACAACTGCAGCCTTCAGTTTTAATCTGTTATTTTGTGGACTCATCTAATATGGCCAAATGCTCCAAATAGTCCACGCATCCCTTGGCCATTCTGACCCTGTCTTGCAGTTGTGTTGGGGACTTGCAACTAGTTTTGGGAAAGGAGTCTGAGCAAGCCCACCTGTGTCACTGCCAGGCTGGGGCAGCTAAGGGCCACTGTGCATGCTTTGTCCCTCCCTTCCTCTGCCAGGGCCACCTTGCAGGTGTCATGTTCAAAATGGAGAAGGACCACCAAACTCCCAGGAGCAGCTACTGAGGTTTGGAGAGTGGTTTGCTTATTTATTTAAAATATGTATTCATTTTTTGTTGAGTAGCCTATCCTGTCCTGACTAATACATGGTGATTAACAACTAATCTATATTATTTTTCAGCTTCTTTTAGGCTAGATCTTCCTTCTTTTTGGGTTTGAAGTTGTCACAGTCCAAGAGGGCTTTTGTAGCCAAAGGACTAAAGAAAGTACTGGACACGTTCTGAAACATGAGCTTTCATTATGGGGCTTACCTACAGGGTGGGGAAGTTGAGTCATGTTGCCTTGAAATCAGGAGCTTCTTTGAATGGATTCAGGAGCTGCTCTGAATGGTGGCGAGTTCAGAGCGCAATGTGGAAATAGTCCGCACTTTGGAGGACTGAACAAGCTGGTTGTAAGAGCTCAACTTTCCAACGGGTATGAGAGCATAAGGCAGGGAGTTGAGGGTCATGAAACATATATAGTACATATGGAGGGGCTGATTGTCATCAACAGGGTGGAGGGGAGGATTATAGAGATAACAGTATCTCAGGGAGTCTCAGGGAGGAGGTAGTTTTGGGTATAGATTACATTTAGCACCTGATATTACAAGGACAATAAGTCAAACCTTAACTGTCCTAGGTCACGCAAGCTGCTCTGTGCAGTCTTCAAGACAGTTGGGGGCCCCGGGCTCCCACAGAAGTTGATTAACATTTTATCCTATTCCTTGAGACAATAGGGAAAGAGATAGTATAAATGGCCTCTTCAAGGTAAAAATAAAACTTTCTTAGAAATGTTGGCTAATATTTATTTTGATATCACCACATACCATTACTTGCTAAATTGTTATGAATCAGAAATGAAGTCTAAAATATTTTAAATGTTTCCAGAATCTTGGTGGTTGTTGGATTTTTGAGAAGTTACTTTGTAAAGCCAGCAGCCATTTTGGCTTTTTTATCAATTCCAAGTTTTTACACATAGGATAGAAACTAGATAAATTCCACATGTTTCATAAAATGATGATAAACCAAGTATCCTGTGCATTTCACATCATACTAGGAATAGAGTATTCTTGAAGATATGGACCATATCATATTTTCCTTTATGTCTTTGCCTCTGCATAGTACAATGCTGGGAAAATCACAGGCACTCAGTATAAAAGGGCACAGTGAAAGAACACCAGCTTTAACTGATGTGGGTTTGTATCCCGGTTCTACTACCCAGTAACTGTGGCCCAAGAAGAGTTATGTGAATTTCTAGGTCTTGATTTTCTCATCTATATGTTTGGGTGGAATAATTCCCCCATTACAAGGTCTCTAGCTCAAGCCTTTCTTCTGGGTCAGAACTCAAGTGCAGCTTATTTTTTGACACCTCCAGTTGAATGTCTAAACACTTTCAAACAGAGTTCTTGATTATCAACACGGTAAAACTTGTTCCTCTTCTATTCTTCCCCACCTCAGAATATGAAACAGCTATCAGCCCAGCACCTCAAGCATTTTCCATTCCTCTCTTTGCCTTACATCCACAACTAATCCATCAACCAGCTCTGTTTATTCTATCTCCAAACTTTATCTCAACTCCATCCGTGTCTCTACTTCAAATCACTATCATCTTTTGCATTACTCATTCACTAATTTCTCATTTCCCTTCTTGCCCTTTCTTCTTCATCAGTCTCTACAAAGAAACCAAAACAATATTTTTAAAATATGAATCAACAGGTCCTGCCTAAAACTCATAAATGGCCTTTGTGAATGTTTGGATAAGAGGGGTGGAGAGAAGACAAAGAAGTGCTATAATAGAGAATTAGTGGGAATGATCCCATCTGTCTCTCCAACCTTGACCTCTGATAGTAATGGAGAAGTTATTCAGTAGAAGTACCCTAAAAGATAGGAATTTGCTAATTGGAGAAAATCATTGAGGGATGCTCCAATTAATTAATTGGAGTCATATGTATGCACAAAAGAATGGTGGCCATACGTAGTAAGTGTAGATGTGCTGAGTAGACTCTAGACAGGAAGCTGCAAGAGTCAACCCAAAGTGGGAGCAATAAGGGCCCTGTAAACATGACAAGTGATGAGGAAGATGGGGAAACAGTAAATCTGAGTGAGGCAGTGAGAAAAAGAACAGTGTAATCTGGCAAGTGATGGGATGTGAGCTCTTTGGCAAGGATGGAGCACGAGTGTTTGCATGAAGCTCTGACACTCATTCCAACAGCCTCATTCAATGCCTATAGATTCAGTTAATGCGTAGCCACATGCTTAACAATTTCAGCTATTAAAATACTCCTACCAAGAATTTTTTTGAAAAGTTATATCTTTCCTTTCTCGTTTTTTTTCCTCAAGGAAATTGAATATAAAATTTTACAAAGTGGTCCATTATAAACTAATTCAGAAATGAATTAGCTCACCACTGACCCCCACCTCCTCATCACCAATAGCAAATTTTCTATGGAAGATTGTAGGTCATTAATATCTCTTCATAGCAACACACAGTAACATTTTTTAAAAATGGTGTGATATCTGATCTTAACCTTTAATCCCATGATAGCTGAGTATTCAAGACTCTTGAAAAAACTCATTCTTAAAAGCTTGGTAAATTGTCAGATGGGACATGGTCAGTTGGTGTTAATCATGAATCTTGTGCTAAATTTTATTTCACTCTGTTGTTAGCCTCCAGCTTTCCAGTGGGTTCAGGTCTGAATGTAGTGTTGGCAATAACTCTACATATGAATTAAACCAAAATGACTTTCCTTATATAATCAATGCTTCATCTCTGCTTTTCAACATTGAAGACGGGGATACATCCCCAACCACACAATGGCCTTGACTGGAAACTTGAATTTCACATATTAGAAATAATTTTGTGCTGATCCATCCATCCACCTCCCCCTGTTCTCTGTTTTACTTGAGTTCCTGATATTCTTGAATATTGAGCATAGTGCCTGGTAGTCACTAAATATTCAATAGATTTTAATAATAATAATAATAGTTAACATCTACTGAGAACCTTCAGGTACATAAAGGTTTTATTTACCTACGTAAACAAAATACTGAGAAGGCAGGCACAAGATTCGTTAATTTACTTAAGCAGTTATATCAGGCTTCTGGATAAAGATTTTCTGCACATCTCTTGGCTTTCTCTTTGAGCTTTCAAGCTGGCTGCTGTATCTTCAAGCATCTCATCTTCAGACGACACCTCTAAAATAAGTGGGAAGGAAGAGAGCTTTTCTAGATACCTCTTTTCTTTTTCAAGACAGAGCATTTTTTCCCAGAAGCCTGTTAGATTTCCTATCAGGTCCCATCTGTCAGTATGGAACACATGCCCATCTCTGAACCCAGGCAAAGAGCAACAGGATTACCATAATTGTCTTACTCCTAACAGGTGCATCCCCTGACATTGGGAGAAGAACCCACCTACGCTAAGTATATCTTTAATCAATACTTGAACAAAATTGATTCTGTTAACTAGGAATTAAGAAAGGATGCTCTTGGAGAAACACTGTCTACCCCAAGTAGTTCCTATCATTATTCTCATTGAACAAATGAGGAAACTGAGGTTTAGGGGAGCTCAAGGTCATACAGCAAGCATGTGTCAAAGATGGCACATGAACGCAACATGGTTCAAGAGACTTCAGAGCCCAAATCTTCAGCTAAACTCCGCTATTCTCAATGGGTGTGTGAAGCATCATACAATGTCCAGGCTATCCTCTGGAAAACAGAGAAAACCAGACCTCTTGATTTCTAATCTACCATAAAAAAAATATTCTAGCTCTTCATTGAAAGACATAGGGAGATAGGGCCTGAGTAAGTCCAAAAAGAGAACAGCCATGTCACAAGGTCCTCACATCATCCCTGGATATTGAGGAAAATGGGAAGATCTTCTAGAAGCAGAGCAGCAGGATGGGAAGAGACCCTTCCTACCATCCCATGGGGAAAGAGGGAAAACCCAGCTCCAGGAGAAGATGGCAGACCCCTGGTCACAGGAACTCATGACCATGGCTCTAGAAGTTGTGATATGGGGTTTCTGGGTGGAAACAGAGTTTGTAGGGTCCTAGAAGATGAAAACGTTTGGCCTCAGCATCAGTGGGACCTGAGCATGCCCATGTGATATTAGCTAAGTGCCGTCAACCTGTCCCACCCCTTCTGGAAAGGCATCACATCTGTGGCAGTGGACTATACCTGAAAAATCTTTAATTCCCAGAGAGGATGACTCTTCAGATCACACCAACCAAACTTATCTTATACTTGTTTGTCAGTCATTCAAGACTTTTCATCATCTCATCCCAGACTGTGTTCTCCCCTACCTGTTTTCTACAATCCACTTACAAAAATATGCCAGTCCACTTGAGTGCTGTAAAATTTATTTTGCCAACTACTCACTCATGTGTTTTCTTATTAGATTTTTTATGACTAGACAGTCAATGTTGTCTCTCTGCTTACAATATTCCATAAAATTTTTCAATAAATGTTGCTGGTTCAATCAACTAACCATTTGCATGTGTGGCATGGCCAGTACACACACTCACACTCACAGACAAGCAAGTTAGACTCTTGGGAGACACCACACACCAAAATAAATTCCAAATCGATGAAACTTTAAGTATAAAACAAAACAATAAATGTTCTAGAAATAAAGAGATGCAAATTTTAGATAATACTTTTTGGAAAAAAATGTTTCCAAACAAAAGCAGAAGTGATAAAAGATTAATAAAGAAATATAAAAATTAAGTACATGGAAAATCATTATAAAAATGAAAAATGGAAGAAAACTAACAAATATTATGTATATCAGACAAAACTTTTTTAATTTTAATATATACAGAGCTCTTAAAAGTCTTAGAAAGGATTAGCAGCACTAAGAGAAATGAACAACAACTTTGACTAGCTAATTCACTGAAGATCAACAAACGTCCAATACGTGTATAAGACAAAGTTCAGTATCATGAGTAATTAAAGAAACGCTAGTACAAAAAAAAAAAGAGATACCAGTTCTTCAAGTTCAAAATGAAAGATAAAAACCACAATTATAATACCTAGAAGTGGTGAGATTTCAGGGTAGTCCTAATCATATCAATAAAATCATAAATTTGTTCAGCTTCTCCAGCTGTGCAATTTAGCCTTAAGTGCATCATATTAAATAGTTGTAAATACAGATCTTTATATTTTTGATTCCATTTTTTTCAGCTTTAGGAATTTATCTTTAGAAAATCATTAGCAAATATTTGCCTGCAGGAATTTTTATTGTAGCACTGTTTAAGACAGAAAAAACTACGTAAACATTCATCATAGACAGCTAAATTATTTACGGTACATGTATTAGATAAAATGCAACCCAACCATTTAAGAGGGAGATTAGTAAAACTAATTTTACAGAAAATGTTCACAATATATTGCTATTAGTAAAATGACATGTATAAACATGCTTTAAAATATATATGTATGTAAGCATGGTAATATGCTTTTGTGTGCTTTCCCCTTCTCTCTAAATTTTCTATAATGAAGATATATTACTTTTGTAATCAAAACAAATTCGTCTTTATCCTATCCATCTTTTCAAGCCCTCTTCCCATATGATCTTGATAAAATATTCTCCACTTTCCCCAAAGGGGGCTTTCTGTCTTCTCCAATCGTAGAGCACTCATTTCTATAGCACTCAGAGAATATTTACAGAAGCCCACCTGTGTTGGAGGCTTTGTCTTGCTGCTATTGTTCTGTATGTGGCTGATCAGCCCCACTAAACCGTCAGCTCCTAAAAGTCAAAACTTGACTTTTGCTCTTTTGTATTTTTCATGCAATGCTTGGTGAGTAATACGTGTTCAGGAAACTGCATCATTATAATGAGATTTCATCTTTTCACAAAGCTTTCTGAAGAACTGCATGAAAAATAATCCTGTGAATACAAGAAGAGCAAGAGAGATTATGTCCTTTTACCTGGGAGGGAAGCCAAAACCCAAGGTCCAAAGACCTTTCTAGTTTTATCAGAGTTGAGCCTAAACCCAGATGCAGAAACCTGTAGTACTCAATTTTCCCCATCATATCAGAAGTAGCAACTATGTTGCATGCTGTGGGAATTGTCAGAGCAATGGCCCCAGTACCCAGGCCTTTGAATGGTTCCCTCCCACGTTGGCTGGGCATGGCTCTGAGACTTGCTTTGGCCAATGGGACATAGCCAGAGTGATACTAGCAAAGGCTTGACAAGCACTTGCACATTGGGGCTTAGCTTCTTGAGACACTGCCACCATCAAGCCAGCTGCTTAAAGAGGCCACAGGACAAGGAACAGCAGACAGCCACAATTAACTGCCAGGCACATGGGTGATGCCATCTTGAATCCCACAGCCCCAGGTGAGCCACTGGTTGACAGCAGGTGATTAAGTAACCCCAGGCTGATACCGGTAGAACTGCCAAGCTAAGGCAAACCCAAATAGCGGGATTATAACAAGCCAAAAAATGGTTGTTGCTTTAAGCCACTAAGATTTGGTTTAGTTTATTATAACTGGTACACATAACCTACACCACCTTCTCACCCTACCTGCTGCCCCAGCTGAAATGAGTATCATAGAGTATGCCCAATGGATAACATCACTCTTTCATGACTTGACTTCGGAATCCTTCTCAACCAGGCCATTGATCAGTCCCTTACAATCACAACTGATCACATATGAGTTTGAAACTCTTTGCCATACCCGGATAAGATGATACTTTCTCTTAGCTAATGCAGAAAGTACTAGACAGACCCTAGATAATGTTTTGTAAGATTGTGAAGGTAAATTCCAGATAGTTGCAAAGTTCAGTCTGAGTTAGGTGATGTTTTACAATCAAGGGGGCTCTGCTGCTATTCCACCTGCCCATTATCACACCATAAGGTGGACAGCACAGTATCTCAGGCTTGCCTGCCTGGACTGGTGAATGGTGACCTCCTTTCTAGGTTTCTGAAGTGAGGAAGGAAGGTGGGGATTGAGCTCAAATTGCCCTTTCCTATACATCTTCCACAATGTGCCCTCCCATTTAAACAATGAATTTGCCATCAAAATTACAAAAGTATCAGTGGAACTCAGTATGGGAGCCCAACTTTACTTTAGGCAAATTTGATCATCTGTGCCTCACTTTCTTCATCTGTAAATTGAAGACTGTTACACTTGTCCCTTTCAGAGACATTATAGTAACAAATGAGATAATATACTTGAAAATATATTCATCAGAGGAAAGTAGCTGTAATATCATAATTTAAGACAATGCAAAAATCAACTTATGTTTATCAAAATGTGACATCTGTCGATTGTTGTCACTTGAATTCCTACTAGATATGTGAATTTTAGTTTTGTTTACAATGATTTCAATGAAACTATAATTTACCTACTGTGATATCAGCCCAGCTGTTTTATCATGAGTAAGTCCAGTTGGGGTACAGCCCTATTCTAATAAATTACATGTGTATTGGAAATTCTAGTCATTGTAGTACTTCTCTGAAAAATCATTTTGCTTAATTTCCTAAAAGGAAAAAAAATCTGAAGTCTGTGATATTTTATAAAATGAAAAAGATTTATCAATACAATTTTTCAAATAAACTTGCCATATCTAGAAGTGCAACATGTTTCTTTTTTAGCCTCAGTTAAAACTTTAACTCTTCTAATAGGTAAACTTTGCAACTATCTGTAACTTAAAGGAAACTATTTTTAAATTGGAAAGTCAAATGTAAAAACAGCTCTGGTGATCAAATATCTTGCAATCAATTGTGAATCAAAGAGATTTTGGTACAGATAAGTATCTAACTGATCATTCCAGAAATTTCCAGTTTGCCCCTCAAAGTGACACAATGACAAAGAAAGAAAACTTCCATGACATTTCTAATCTTAAATGCATACTTTCATCTATCAACTCTCTAACATAAACATGTATGAGAATGGTTTGACCCAAATTTCCCCTTCCCTTTCTTTTTCAGATGACGTGTGTGCTGGTTTGAATGTTACGTACCCCAGGAAAGCCATGTTCTTTTAATCCAATCTTACAGGGCAGACCTATCATGGGTGGGACATTTTGATTAGATTGTTTCCATGGAGACTGACCCTACCCATTCAAGGTGGGCCCTAATTAGTTTACTGCATCCTCTATGAGACGATAAAAAGCAGAGACAGTTTGAAGAGAGCTCAGAGATGCTTAGAGAGAAAATGCCCAGAGACATTTTGGACACAGTCGTTGAAACCAGAACCAGGAGAGAAGCTAAGGGATGAAATCCAGAGTTTGCCCTGGAGACGCTAAGAGAGGACCCCCAGATGCTTAGAGAGAAACACCCTGGGAGAAATAAGCAAGGATGCACAGGAACTGAGAGAGAGAGGCTAAGACAGAAGCCCAGAGACATGTTGGAGAAAGCAACAGAAACCAGAAGCTAGCACTGGGAGAGGCCCAGCAGACTCCAGCTTTCCCATGTGACACGAGAACCATCGGCCTTTCTTCAGAGAAGTTATCATCCTATTGATCCCTTAACTGGGACATTTTCATGGCCTTGGAACCATAAATTTGTGAACTAATGAACCCCCATTGTAAAAGCCAATCCATTTGGGTATTTTGCATTCAGGCAGCTTTAGCAAACTGGAACAATGTGTCTTCATAATTGTTTGGCTACATCAATTTTCATATTCATATTCATTTTGATATCCCGTGCAAGTATAGATCCCTGAACACAATTTTTGAAGTCCAACCTGAATATAAGCAGTTTCATAGCAATTTGTCTTTTCTATCTTATTTTGTTTCTATCGATTCTTATTTCTATCAATTTTGCTTTTGTCTTATTTTGTTCCCCACCAACCCTGTGAATGTAGTTGGGCAGATCTGGGTATTATCTCCATTTTACTGATGAGGCATCAGAAGCCTGGAAAGATGACTCTGGATTTAATTAAAGTCAACAGAACTAAACTCAGCTGTCCTAACTTCTAGCCCTAGCATGACCCATCATTCTACATCACCTTGGGAAATACTGAGGAATCAAACTGAATGATGTGGTTAGAATGCAGGTTGCTGGAGCTCGCAGGCACTGAGGCGGGCAGCATCAGCCTGGCCAGAAACAGCTTCCTCTTTGGTCAGGACACATAGTCCTCTCCAGGACCTGCCGCACATTTGAAATCTCTTTCCTCCCAATGGGTCTATTATTTACCTTTGTTTTCTAGCAATTATTCTCTGGAAGACCCATTATCTCCACACTCTGTATTAAGTGCAAGAAGCATCATTGTGGGGATGGGCTGAGCGCAGGGCAGGCCGTCAGGCATTGCGGCTGAGCAGTAGCCCCACTCAGGAGTCCCTGGGAAGTGTCTGCTCCAGTGATGGATGGCTGTGGCCAGGGCACAGATCACCCTCAATTGAGCCCAGCCCCCTTCAGATGTCCATGCGGAGTAAGGACAGGGGCATTTATAAAGGAAATCTAGCAGACCTATCTGTGTGACAGCACCTGTTGTGAGCAGAGCACCAGGAGCCAAGAGAAGGTTCTGGGCCTGAGAAATCCTCTCCCCTGGGACTGAGCTCTGGGAGAAAGGACAGTTCAATGGACCACAACACAACTTGTTCTGATTCCACATTCATCACATCCTTCCGATAAAGCTTCTTGGAGACGTTGAAACTTGGCCAAGAGCTCCCCACATCTAGACCTACAACTCTTGCCCAAATTTAAATTAATTAAATAATATCCTGTTATATTTATTTTAAGATAAAAGCAAGCAACCTACCCCAGAGTTGAGGGAGAGGGTAGTCGTATGATAAAACCTGGTGATGAGGACTCTGTTGCGCAGTGGACAGCCTTGGAAGACCTCCCGCATTTCCACCATGGAGCAGTGGTGCCGTGGTGGGGCATCTGGGTGGGAAGGGGAAGGCATTATTCCAAATGGTGCTGTCACATAAAGGTGCTTGTTCTTGGAAGGAACAAGGTGAGTGCCTGCTACTGTGCTCTCTGCTTAGTCCCCAAATGTGATGTCAAAAGCATGTGGAGTGGCAGAAGAAGGGAGTCATGTAATTGCCAATCATCAGACCCCAAATCCATTGTTTGTTTTTTTCATATGGGAACTGCCCTGTGGGCAGGATGAGGGTGGTGGTAAAAACATATGAGAGTTAGGCAGCCAAAACAGGGAACTGAGGTATTAATTTTTTTTTCATGGAAAATGATTACAGCAAATACAAACATCCCCTGAAATGTTGGTTACCTGGAGGTTAACTATGGCACAATCCATTAATAGGAGTTGAGATGCTCAGTGCCATCTCTTCTGTTGGTGTGGGTTTGTATGCATGCCTGGATGGTCTGGGATAGGGCAAGTCATAGAAAGTACTGACCTTAGCTAGCATTGATGGAAAGTCTGAAGTATTTGAGGGATCTTAGGTTTCCGTCATCCTTGCAGCTTAGGGACCTGATCAATAGAACAAAAACTCAGCAAAATGGACTATGTTATTGTCTATGGCATTTTTCTAAGAAACTTCCCCAACATTTATGGAACTTAAGCCATATTTTCTAATCCAAATCTTTGTCAGGGCAAAATGAAAAGAAAACAAAGCTAGAAACATAGAAATAGAACATGGTGGACTCTTCTGGATTGTGCAAATCTTACAAGGCATTCCCTGTGTCTTTGGAAAGAAGCACTGCAAAATCATCTTTCACCATGGACAAAACAGATCCATTAATAAAATCTCACCATATAAAATTTTAAGGGGAAATTTAAAACAAATCATTTTTAGTCCCTTTTACCTGAGAAAGACCAATAAACAGTACCTTAGAATCATCCAGGTC
Source organism: Choloepus didactylus (assembly GCF_015220235.1). NCBI lineage: Eukaryota > Metazoa > Chordata > Mammalia > Pilosa > Megalonychidae > Choloepus > Choloepus didactylus. The sequence goes on from NC_051323.1 coordinate 69,839,453, forward strand.
ATTTATCTGATTCTATATTCTCTAAAACGTAACTACAAATTCTATTGCAAATTTTCTACCCTTTGCACATTCTCATCCCTCTGGTAAACAGCAACAATATTTTTCAAATAGAGATGATTCTCATAAACCCTACTGACTCTCTCTGGCCTTAAAGGCCCCAAAGCTTCAAGGGCCAAAGACTTCAAGTTGCAGCACGATATCAACCACTCCAGCCTAATCTGAGAATACAGAACACACACACTCTAGGGTTTCTCCCAAAGATGTATAAGATGCAATCACCAAGTACACAACTGTACAATATGCTCTTGGTTCCTTGAGGAATCCTGGAGGACTGGGTGAGATATAGGAAACCGTTGCATGATTGCCAATCCCTGTTTCAACCATGCTCTGTCAAATCCTCCTTTTCTGACTCCATAGCTGGTCATTTTTAGATTTTAAGTCCAGTCCAATCCAGTTTAAAAGCTTGAATATCCCATCTGGTTCAAAGCATTCTCACACAATATTGGTTCCATGGAGGACTAGACTTGTAGCTCTGGGAGCACGGAGTTGAGAGGGAAGCAGTTCCGTGCTCCCCTCCTCTCTTATGAGTCTGTCTTCCTCTGAGCATCAAGGAAAGCTATATGGAGGTGGTGATACCTGATCTGAACCTTGAAGGAAGGGGACAGAAGGCGAAGATCCAGATGCAGAACATGCTATTTTGAGGGAACTCACATTCTCTGTGTGGTAGTCCCATCGAGTTCCTGGGGCATAAACTTCACCCAAGGGACACAGAATGGACGTCTTCTCTCCCTGCTGACTTTTCAAAGGGTGGAAACATAGTAACATGGTTTAATCAATGTGAAACCTTCCATCCTAATATTGGTATATGCCTTGGTTCAATTTTTTTCTTCCAATGATGTAAAAAATGTACAGTTGTTATAAAAAATAGAAAATGAAAACAAAGGAAAACTATGAGCATGGATATAGAACTGAGCTCAGGACAACACTACAACTTTGTCATCTCTTCTTAATTGGCTTTAGATCCAACCAGCTGAAGACACGCTTCTGTTCCTGTTGGCACTTACAAAGTTTTTCATTACTTGATGAGCACATTTTCATCCTCACAACCAGTTAATCAATATTTCCGCCTTGATTGGTTGTGGTTTATTGTTTCCCTGTTTCCATTATTTGAAAACTTTTTCAAACAAAAGTAGATGCTGTCATATTTTTCCACAAGGATTTCAAAGATCTCTTCAGGAGAGTTAAGGTATGGTGCCATTGGAAGTAATGAAGAAAGAAGAAAAATTTTATCATCATAATAATTAATTCATTTGATGTGTATATTTAGAGACTAGAGCATCTTCACACCAGGATCCTGCCCATGGTTGTAATTGTAAGAGTGCATACTAAATTTTACAAAAATTTACATCAAGGAAATTCACTTTCCAATCAAAAATATTTAAGATGAATCCCAATGTTTTAAAGAATCTCATGTTTCTAATTTTCAGGGTTGGACTTGTGTGGCATTATGAAGGCCTTATGTGCTATTATCATGCAGATTGTCTGCCAATGGAAACTCAGTTGTGGAGAAGGATTATTTATAACGAAAGGAGCTCCCAGTTGAAAAATAGCTCTGAAAATTTTCAGAAAACATCAAAAACATCGAGAATGAATTGCATTTAAATGCATTTAAAACCATTATAATTTTGCAACCAATTTTATTTTTTGTGACAAAATTAGTGCTGAGAAATCATTGTCTGATCAATTAAATTTGAGTGAGAAAAGTAGACTTTGCTTGAAATTTCTTAGGAAATAGTATTTATGATTGGTTTGCCAGGCTGCTATGACAAATACCACACAGTGAGTTGACTTAACATCAAGCATTTATTAACTCGTGGTTTGGAAAGCTAGAAGTCCAAAGTCTAGTTATTGGCAGGGCTTGCTTTTTGTTCCTGAAGTCTCCAGCATTCTGGTGCCGGTTTGCCACGGTCCTTGGGGTTCCTTGGCTTTCCTCTCTGCCTCCCATCACATGGCGAGCCGTGTATCCTTGTGTCTATTCTTCCAGCTTCCTGTGGATTCTGGCTTCCAGCTCCTCTCTGTGGCCTGTTTATAACACTTCCAGAAATACGGACTAAGACCATCCTGATTCGGTTGGCCACGCCTTAACTAAAAATAACATCTTCGCAAACTACTAATTACCAAGGATCCGAACTCACGGGACATAGATTAAGATTAAGAACATGTCTTTTTTTGGGGTATGCAATTCAATCTACCATAGGTGTGATGGTACATTTTTTCTAGGTATAGAGGAAAATTTTGATGGTGCTGGAAATTACCATGGAGGTTAGAGGAGAAGAATGATTTCAATGTGTGAGCTCCCAACTCAATTCCTACAAAAGTGCACAAATTCAAAACCAAATTATTTGAACAATGAAGAAAAATTGCAGAACCTTTTGAATGAGATCAATATTTATTTGGCTTGTTCAATAAACTAAGATTAGATTGCCTGAGATACAAGCACAATCATCAAAGACTATTTTAATTAAAAGGAAACTCACGTTTCAGCGATGCTGAAGATATGACTGACAGCATCTTAACATAGTATAAACCTTATCGGTGGCAAATCAGAGTTAATATTATTAACATCTGTGGCCCAGCCTATATTTGCATATGGTGTGACTAAAGATTTTAATGGAGTTCTGATAAATTATGGAGTTCTGATAAATAATGGAGTTCTGATAAATTATAAAGATGTTGAGGCAAAAATGTATATACATGCTTTTATCGTATCTTTTAGACTTAATGTCTTAATAATGATGTCTTATGAGAGTGAAAGAGCACTAAAATGCTTTCAAATTGTTGATTCTTCAAATAGTACAATAAATGAGTATGTTGGTTAAAAAATGGCAAATATTTTTAAAGAAAAGAAGAAATAACATGCCAGTTTCTCTGTACTCTTACAGACACACTACACTGAATGTTGCATTATTAAGAAACATTAACTGCATTTGAGGTGCTTCTGGAGATTATTGTCCCACACCAAGTATATCAGGATCTGTGGACAGGATTTCTTTTTGTTTTCTTTTTTAACTTCAAAATGAGAAGCAATATTGTCTGTCAACAAGGATAAATATAGCAAAAACCACTGTGTAAAGAAATCATGCCAAAATAATCTCTGAGTATTTCAAAGTTGAGCCATTTCCCCTTGGACAAAAAGAAATAGTTTAAAAGAAAAATACATCATGGCAATTCAGAGAGTATGGGTGTTTTTTTGTCCTATCTAATCAGAAAAAAGAGCAGAAAATTAAAAAGCTCTTGCCAAAGATTGGAAACTACATTACAAAATTGAAATACATGATTTTTGGATAACAAATTCAGCAAAAGGAAATAAATTTTAGAACTATTTTTAAAATAAAACCAACCATTAAATGGAGCAATGGTGAAACCAGCCAAGAATTATGCATATTTGATGCAAATCCCAAAACTTTGATTTTTGTGCAGCCATGAAAAGCTCAACTTTATCTATGATTGTTGATTCAGCTGACTGTGGCCATTTGTTTATTCAATATGGCCTTCAAAATCCTGCTCCTCTTTCCTCCAGGAATCTATCTATTGTATCACACTAGCCAATAAAGGCAATAAATTTTCTGTTCTGTACTTCTTAAGAATATACTTAGACAGCATGTAGGAGAAGAAAGACTCAGCAGCTTGGCACTGATGATAGTTGAAAAGAATTGGTTTAAACAGACACACACACACACACACACACACACACACACATTAATGAGGCCTGAAGGATTTGCAGCAGCGTGAGAAGGTTGCCACATCACCTTGCTACACCATCTGAGGGACAGATGATACTTTACTAATTTCGTCTTGTCTCTTGAAATTTTGCACTTTGCACAGTGTACTATCAAACTTTAAATGTCTAACTTTAATTCACGGCCTAAAAGTTTTTACAGTTCAGTGTGAGATTTGGGAGCTCGTTGACATAACGAGCTGATGGACAGTAACATGATATTTTTAAAAATGCCCTCATATTATTCCAAAAAAATACTATATGAAAATTGGTACCTGATTTTTCTATAAAGCATCTTATTTGCTTACTTAATTTCTCCTTGTAGAGAGAAATGCCACTATAGTTTGCCAGTACTATAATAGCCTCCTGATCACGATAGTCCTACCTTGCTTAAAAATGTAGAAAAATGAAAAGATTTAAAGTTGGAAAAGTGAACAAGAATATAGTATAAGAGCTTATGTTTATATATGAATATGGAAGATGTATATATGTGTGTATTTCTGTAAGTAAAACTATGAATGCTAGTGTAAATAAAACTATGTGTGTGCATGTATAAATAAAACTATATATGTGAATATGTGTATAAATAAAACATGTGTATGTATCTTGTCTTTTGTTAAAATTCAGTTGACAGCACAAAGAAAATGCAAGTTGACTCTACTTATAGAAATTGAGACTTCAAGTCATACCTAAGACAAACTTCATTATTTAACCCTTGTACTAGGTCCGTGGTGCGCAGTGGGTTTATATGGTATACCACAGTACCAGAGGAAAAGGCAGATATAAAGACTTGGAATTTTGTCATAGTTTAAATTGGGCGGGGATTTTGTGTTTCTTGTCCTCTGTTACATTCCCTGTACTCAGGCTATACCTGTTACCTGGCAGGCTCTCAGTGCATATACATTGAATAACTGGCTTGGATAATTAATTTCTGAAATGACTGGAAGATAATCAGTTATAATGAAGCTGAAATTATTTGATAGAAGTGGCCCTTTGGCAGTTTGGAAGGAAGGGAGGGATGAACTTTGGTTAAAAAGGAGGAAGGTATTTGTAATGTTAGAAATTATATATGTGAGTAGAAAAAGTAGACAAAGTATGTGTGTGGATAATCTTGCACCCCAGAGCTAAGTACGACAGGCCTCAGGCAAAAAGGACCTTGAAGTACAAAATAGCTATTTTAATTTTATTTAAAAGGAACCCGAGTGTTACCCTAAAATTTGGAGAAAGAAACTTACTTGGTCCCATAAGCATCCAGAAAAAAGTTTCCTTTGGTATGGATGGTATAGAAATATTTTGAGAAAGGAATATACAACTGATAGTAGCTAAAAAGAAAATGATTTCAATTGTCCAAGAGTGAAAATGCTACAGAAATAGGGAGGGTGCTAGTTCCTAAAATTGTACAGAGGAAACAATGTCTTAGGATGGTATCCTAGTTTGCCAAGGCTGCTATAACAAACACCACACACTGATTGACGTAAAGAACAGCAATTAACTGCACCACCCTTTTGGAGGCCAGAAGGCCAAATCACAGCAGCCCTGCTTTCTGCAAAACCTGCAGCGTGCCGGTGGTGGCTAGCTAACGTTCTGTCTGCCTCTGTCACCCAGCGATGTGTCCCCTTTGGTGTCCTCCTGTGGCTTCTAAGCCTCCCGCACAGCCGTCTGGATTTCCATCTGGAGTTCTGCCCCTTCAAAGAACTTCAGTCATATCGGATTAAGGCCCATCCTGATTCAATTTGGCCTCAAGTTAATTGGATCTTCAAAGATCCCATTTACAGATGAGTTCAAACCCACAGGATCTGGGCTTAGGACTTCAGTGTGTCTCATGGAGGACATGAGTCAATCCCCAACAGATGGATGTGAAATAAGAAGGAGGGATGGGTGAATGTGATGGGATATAGCAGGAAACAAAACAGAAAAAAAAAAAAAATCTTTACCGTCTTTAGGTGGACACAAACGTGTAGAAAAAACAAAAAAAAATATGTGAGTCATGGAGAACCTTGTAAGGTTATGTGCAGGGAGCCATAAATAATAAAGTGGGGACACGGCAAAGGGAGCTCAAGGAGAGGAACTGTGTTTTCAAGCAGGATGGTCAGGAAAGGCTTTCATTAAGATTGCCTTCAAGACGAGCAGTTCTGAAGTTGGTTATGTTCTAGAAGGACAGAGACTCCATCACACTAACAGAGAAATTAAAGGGCATAAAGGCTTGGAGACAGGCAGCATTGAGATCCTTTGTTTTAAAAATGGATTTTTTTTCTTTACAAAATCTAATTCAGTGGTACATTCAGATAATCTGAGGGGAATATTTTTTCATTCCATATTAAATGATTAAGGGATAATTATGATTCTCAATTGGCTTCTTCTATATTTTAATTCTATACATATGAACACACCTACCATTCCTGCTGGGAGCTGCCAAGGTGAGCACATTTCAAACCACAGCCCCATAAGACAAGGACAAGTAGCCAGGAGAAGGTAAGGGTTTAAATACTTTGACTAGAATATTAATACAATAATATAAAATTAAGGCAAACACAAATGCAACACAGAGCGAGTATAGGCAATTAGGAGGAATTCAAGGTGGATCGTGTTGGTAGAACATCTGCAGCAATGGGTAGAATTCTGAAAAACTTAGGTATAGACTAGACAGCTCACCTTTAAGGAATGAGATGAACAAAGAAAAAGTGAACGCTTATTTGGGGATCCATTTTGGCTGGTGCACGAAGAAAAACGATATGTGAGAAGTGTTTGCAAACATAATTTTTATTCCTGTACTAATGAACCAAAAGCAGTCAATTTGTTCTTTGGATGGCTTTTTAAGGCTTCCCACCTCCTGTCTCTAGCTCTGCCACTACCAGCCATGTGACCGCAGGGCTGCCACTTCTTCAGCTGTGGAATGGGGACACTGGTGTCACTGCAGTCCCCCAGGTAAAAAAAATAATAATAAAGTGAACCACAATACCAAGTGTACTCAATCATTGACATTTCGAGAAATAATATTTATAACTTCAAAATTTATAGACCCCCATCTCCCCAGTCAATAGCATTATATTCTGTCCTATCAAAGTCTCTAAGACCTTGCTGCTGTTTTTTTATTTCCCAATGACAAGTGCCTTTATTTTGTATAGTTACTTATACTTGAGACTTCCCTCATTATGTCAGTGAAATCTCTCTGTGTTCTCTTTTATTTCATCTCTGTTTTAGTGGGTTTCTGGTTGAGCTACTGAACCAAGACGATTTGAGCTAAATTAGGTGCCAATACAGCAAAAGTAGCATCAGAGGAAGAGAGGGTGATGGTGAGACTCACAAATGAGTGTGAGCACATGCAATATTTGGGGGAAACAATTTGGCCTCTGCTTTAATTGAACTGCCTGTTAAAAAAAATGCACTTATATTGAACTCTTCAGTACCTCGTTTTAAAACATAAATACATGGCCTTAAAGAAACTGTTTTGAAACCATACTGTCACAAACATTGGCTTACACTTTTGTGACCAAAGATATATATTCCCTTCTATTTTTCTTGGAGACTAATCATTACCAATTGGTTTTCTTCACTGAATTTTCTGATCATGAATACACATTAGCTGTGACACACTACCATTGGGTGGTGTGGATCCCATTTTCCCCCCAGTGAGAAGACTTTGAGTCCCAGATGCCCCTAAGCCCACATCATCTGCAAACACTTCTGGACAGCCTCCAGGTCTGGTCACTTCTGCTGCTTTAAAAATAGAGATAGGACTAATCTCTCTAGAAGATGATAGTGCTCAGGAGCTGCCAATCCATTCGCGCGCCATATTACGGTTGTTACATCTTGGTAAATATAGAGACTGAATAAATCATTTGTTGGACAGCACTGAGAGACAACCCTGTCAGGTGAAGTACGCAAGTCCCATTTCTGGCGGCTGAGAAGCCCTATCAGGATGTTTTGACTCGTTACCCTGAGCCTTCATCAGCTGATGAAACTAATTTTTTTTCATCAGCTGATTAAGATTCAGGATAATGAGTCAAAACATGCCAGTAGTAATTCCCAACAGCATTGAAGACAGGATGTTAACTTTTCCACGCACATATATGCACACAGGCAGTCACAAAGCGCACCAACACAGCCTCCCCACATATGGAAATGTTCATTTTGTTGATGAGACGGGTGACAATTGCACATACACATAAAAATGAAAAACAAAAAAATAAGCCAACCAAACAACTGAAGTGATTACTAATAATGTTAATAAGAAGAGAAATGGCATGAAATTAATTCATGAGAGAACACAACTGAAGGAAAGAAAAAAAAATCGCACAGGAAATTGCCACGTACAAATCTGAACAGAACCTAGGAAAACCAAAAATTCCAAATGCTGTGTGCTTCCTCTTACATCAACAAATGCACTTCAGAATGTTTTTGATGGCAACCATATCTAAGCTTCAAGTTCCAGGAATTTTCCACAACTGTTCTGCATTCTGCAGGCCTTTTGTCTGACTACAGAATATTGAGTTTACCAACAAAAGCATTTGATCGAATACTGTACCCCTTAATATCAGATATATGTATTTTAAATTCCATCATGCTTCCATTGGGAAACTACCTAATATTTGGAATGCGCTGCTTAACGTGCTAACTGATCTTATTTGTGTGTGGCGCTCACTGTCACGGACGAAAGCTTAGTGACGGTTATTGCTGGTGAAGGGATTCTACGGAGGTGTGAGCTGAATGGTAAATGGACCTGGAGTCAAGAGTTAACTATTTCCTAAATCTGGTAATCATCCGGCATTCCAAAAGCTAAAGAAGATTGGACATAAAATCTTCTACATATCATTCTAGGTTTATCTCTTTCAGTAGTCTAAGTAAATCAACTTATAAGACCTGCTGTGGAAAGTCTTCCTCTAGAAATATGGTAAGTGCTAAAGCATGGCCTGAGATAGTCTCAATGGTAAACTGAAAGCAAACAGTTTACACTGGGAACAAACAATGGCTGTGATCCTAATGTCTTTTGAATGGCAACGACGGACTATGTGATGCTTTTAAATGCAAGATTCAGAACAGCAAAGTGGCTGTGTTCTCCCATAAACGATTAAGGGGACCTTCCACCTATGGTCCATTGCTGATCGTGGGCTCCCTGGAAACCTTTCTGCTGGAACACTTTGTTAGAATTTTGTCTGCGGTTTTGAGGGGAGGGAAAAGCATAGTGCTAAACAGAAGAAAACATTCTCTTCTCATTTTTTGCTTTTTTTCTTTTTAATCTTTTTTCCCCAGACTGCCGTATCTCTATTGTACAAGTGTCTGCCATTTGCAGAAGACAACATCATTCAGCTTATTAGGAAAGCACCACTCTTAGCATTGTGCAATTTACAATGTGCTACTTGGAGGTAACAACTCCAAGAGACCAACTCACACACGTGTTCAGAGAGGGTCTTAATTCATGCATGATTTACTGTATGATGACAAACTTTGCTTGGATATGCTGAATTACTTTGCTGAGGAAGAGCCCTTTATACAGTTTTTATGGGCCTGTCTTCTCATTGGGAGCATACATTTACTAACTGTATAATTGGTGGCACAGTTCTTCCATCATAAACATTGTTATCAGTTAATTAAACTTGAAATGCAGCTTTGTTCCACAACATGTTTTGTCAGATTGTTTTCCTTATTTATTTATCATCATAAAATTTTACTTGGTGACTGGCAGCTTCTCAGCCCTCCAATAATAATATAAATCAAAACATAAGATTTTAGTCTTCGTGCAATTTCCTTTTGGTCTGAAAATATGAAACCAGATGTTTTTGGCATGCTAAAGATGCTTTTCATCTTTTTTTAGATTCTTTCAGTGCAGTCAAAGTAAATGCATTTTTAAAACCGACTTATGAAAGTTAAATTCCCTTTGTTCATCTGTGTGTAGTCTGGTTTGCATTCACGCAGTGGCATTGAGAGACCTTCCAGATAACATACTGAATGTCATGGAGGAATTACACACGTGGAGCTAAAAACTAGAATTGTGTTAATAGCAGGAATTGTATTCATAGCAGATCATTAGACCATGAACCATGATTCGCCACAGGGTCTTGCCAAGCAGCCTGCCTAAGACGGAGGTTCAGGTTGGACAGTGACCAATATGATCTTGACTAGCTATATATTATCTGGGCATTGGGCCTAATTTGTTCACCTAGTTATTATCACATACTTCTTCCAGCTTGAAAATGTGAGGCCGGTGAAAGCATGGGCATTGGAATTTCCTTTGACAGTGAGTCTCATTTCAGTGGATATTGCCATCTATCTTAGCCTAAGGCTATCACTAAGACATCTAAGCATTCCCAGATGGAATCTACTTCACTGATATTAAAGGGATTTCATGTTACTGGAGAAACTTGGGGTCAGTAAATAGGAGCAGAAATAGAGTAGCACTGTAGCCTAATCTCATTCGTAGATGGCCTCAGATTGCCATTGCATCCTGGGGCTATTTTGTGGTTTGGGTATTGAGACTCTTAGGACAGACTGAAATACTTTGGGATCTTGGTAGGTTGGTGTTTGGAATTGTTTATAATCAACTTTGCTCTCTATGCTTTGATGTGGTTGCCCCGTTCCTGAGCCCCCAGTTCTACTTCATTAATTCCACAGACCAGTGCACGGGACATGGCTACCTCTTCCCCACCATCTCCAACAATCTTGGCAGAGTAGGACTCCTCTGCCTCTTTCTTTGCTTGATTTTTCAAGCAAGTTTTCCCAGAGGCAACCTTTTTCCATTTCTACATATTCCATGGACTTTCTTATTACCCATTGCAAGAGACATTCCATTTCCGGCTTTCCACTGAATTTGTCACCAGTGATCCCTTTACAGCCAAGTGCAATGTACCCTTTCAGTCTTCAATGTAATTGACCTCTTCCACATTAACCTATTACTTTTCCTGAAGTTTCTCCTCCCTTGACTTACATAATGTAAATTCATTTGGTTTATCTGTTTCTCTCACCTTCCTACCCAATATTTTCTGCTCATTCCTCTTCTTCTGCCTGTAGTCTTCATGACCCTCTGCTCCTTTACTCTTAACAATCTTCTGGGTGTGACATTGACTTCCATGATTTTACTACCTATATGCTGATGTCATGCATAATTCTATCTCATTCCAAATCTTGTTCCTAAACTGAAGAACCTAATGTTCATCCACCCAGTAGAAGTTCACACAGAAGAGTCCCACAGACACCACAAACTCAGCATCTCAGCATAATAAAATCAAACTAATTGTTCCCCCAAGTTGTTGTTTTTCTTAAATAGTCAAAGCTAATCAATATCCCCTAGAGTTCCAAGCCAGAAATCTGTTGCTCGTCTATGATTCCTTCATCTAAATTGCTCCCACATCCATTTGCTCACAGCCTTCAAATCTACCATTAAATTATCTTTTAAACTTGTCCAGTTCATTCTGTTAATACTTGGAGGGAAAAAATAATTTAAGATGATTAGAGAATATCTGGTTCTCTGGAAGTGGATGAAAATTGTGTTTAGATAAAGATTCTTCTTGTGCTAACTTCAAATCTTGTATCATAAACCACCACCTTCTCATAGGTCTGACCTTGAGGCACACAAGAAAATGGAAGGTGAGATACAAGTTTTAAAAATGAAGACAGGAAAATGGCAAAGGGAGAAAAGGCAAGGAGACAAGAAATAGGCATTTCCCCAAACCAACTTTTTCTTCCATTTTCTGATTTTGAAGAATGGTACTGAAATCTATCTAGTTACTCAAGTCAGAGTTTTCTTTAAAATGTCTTCCTTTTTCTCAGCCCCTCAGTCCAATTAGTTTAAGAGTGCTGTGATTTCTACTTCCCTGGCATCTTTCACATCCATTCCCATTGCTACTGACCCGTGTCGGCTTCCTTGTGCTCCTCCAGTCCATCCTTTTTATTGCTCTTGGCTGCCTTTCTAAAAACAAAAGCTTCTTAAAATAAGTTGACATCTCTTCATAACTGTCAGAATAAAATCCCCATTTCCTAACAAAAGGGACATTGCCCCATCATCTTTTTTGGTACTTTATCTCTGCAGCCTTTCTGTGGCCACTCAACATTTAGGAGTACTGAACACTCGATGATCTTAAAGTATCATTCCGATTCCTACATTGTCTTTGCCAATGCTCTCTTGATGACCTTCTCTCCCTCATCATCCTCCACCATGTACCTGGTGAACTGCACTCAGTGACTCAGCTGAGGCATCACTTTCTCCACGTCTCCCCCACTGCCCAGATGGACTCATCTAGCCATACTTTTCTTATTTCTCTCTAGGCTCCCTTTTCCATTTTTCATATCAGCACCTGAGCAAGTTATAACATATTTTTGTACACAGTCTCATCAACTAGACTCACCAACTAGACTAGAAACCCCTGAAGCTCCAGAACCATTCCTGTGCAGGTTTGGTGTTCTAGTTCTTCGCACAGTCCCTCTACTTGGTAGGCCAGAGTGATATAGACCTTGTGTCCATTCTGCCTACATATGAGTACACCAAGCCTTGTGAACCACAGGCCTCTTTTCCAGCCTCTGCTACTGGAGTTACAAGTCCAGCTTCCCCACCTGCTGGCCAGCATAACTTCTCTATGCTTCCATTGCATCTTCTCTAAAATGATGATAATGGTATGACATACCTAATGGCATTGATGCACGGAAAAAATATTAGAACAATGGTGTGTCAAATACTTAACGAAGTGTCTCATGTGCAGTGAGTACTTTTGCAGCTCACAAACATTAGCTGTTGCCATTAGCTGGCTAATGAGTGCTTATTAAATGAAGAAAGGATTAGAAAAAGTAGGAGAGGATGTCAACATTTATCAGCTCCATGAGCCCCAGAAACATGCCTTGAGTTTCTTCTGAGTGTTATTTTATGGGTGGTGGGGGGTCCATATTCTTGGAATAGTAGTAAACTCAAAATGAGAATTCCAAACATCTAGTTGAATGCTAGACCACAAATATAATATATAGAGATTTCGAACATGAAGGGAGGGGATAGATGATGTGGAGACATTAGAGAAACACAAAGGGAAAGAGAAGCATCTTAGGTGGGGAGAGGCACAGGCCTATCACCAGGGGAGGGAGACCGAGGGGTCTGGGAACAGTGGGGAAGTGGAGATGGGAGTGGAAGCTTGGCCGGTGCCGTGAAGCCCCAGATCCCTGTGAGGCGGAGGGAAACGAGTCATCGTTCTTGTGAAGTACAACAGAGAGCAGAGAGTGGGGTAGTACAAAAACTAGGCAGTGTTGGTAAAAGGAGGATCTTCAGGGGGCATTTTCTTTGCCTGCCTTTTTCATTATCATTATTCGAATTGTTTGTTTTTTAAAAACTTGACAGTCATGTGCTTACTACTGCAGCATATCTCAGAGTTGACATTACCTCTTTGTAGATGTGCCTAGATTCCTGCTTCCATCAAGTTCTTGCTAACTCCCCTTCCCACAGAGATTTAACCCCTGAGGGTGATGAGGTTAACCTCGGAAGGTGATGAGGCCTTCTGTGCTTGTAGTTAAAGAAACTTTGATAATCGAAATCTTTATGTGCTTTCAGATTTCAGAAAGTAACGAAATGGAAGTCTGTGTCCTCGTCGTGTTAAAACGTGTTTTTTTAAAAAAAACCATTCAGCAAACTCTGGATAAGAAAACAGAGCCACATTTCCTGTTCAATAAATAAAATATAATTTGCTTGAATTGTATTTATAAATCTGAATCATTGTTGTGGGACACCTTAGGAAACACCTTAGACCCTCTGATATCACTCTGCAATATTTTATCTTCTCATTGGAAGCAGACAAACCCGCAGGCCGTGAGGGCTCTTTATTGACTTCGAGGAAAAGACACAGCAGGATCAACTGCAAAGATGTGCCCCAGACTGGGTTGGTCCCTTCTCTCTGCTCTCAGGCTCCTCCCCTTCTGCAGCTCTGCTCAAGAACACAGTGGACTACCAGCTGCGAACTACATTTCCCAGACTCACTTGCCCACTGACTTCCTGTTAGGTTCAGCCAAAGGAAGCTCTGGCAGGGGATTAGCAGCTGGAGAGAGAGCTTCACCAGGGCATTGCCCCCCACCTCTATTTCTAGGGACTTCTCCAGCAGTATCTTTGTCTCCACTAGAATTCAACCTCCCACCAAGCAGACCTTCCTCCCCCGGCCCTGGTACACACCTTGTGCATTTGCCCCTCCAACCCTCAGGTTGGGAGCTCCCTCCTCCAGTTGCTAATCTCTGGATTGCTTTGCTTTCTTCTGTTTTCAGAACTTCCCATGCCTCTGGAACGTGCTTTTGTATTAGGGTCCCATGACAAGCCACCTGGGCATGAGTTCTGTTTTCCCAACCGGACCCTGACAGATTCAATCACACCTGCTCCACACAATCTCTGTGGCCCACGCCTGACACCTCCTCCTAGTTTGTATTTGGAGGACGAGCAGGCTTTCTACGAGCTCTTTAGAAACTGCATCAGTCCTGGTGGAGAAAGATTTCAGATTGCTTTTATTCTTAGGTCTTTCTGAGAAGGGTCCGTGGAGACACACCCCACAGCGATGGCTGAGAAGGAGCTTGCAGGGTGCAGACTGCCTGGTGCATTGGCACCTGATGGTCTCTTCTGGAAGGCGGCTCCTCTGTGATGAAATACTGCTTTGAGTGCGATAATCTTTTGGCAAAATAATGTTGTCATCATCTGCCTAAGCTTTCTCCAACAGCATTACTGTGGGCTGTTCAACACTTAAATCATACACTCCACAACTTTCAGGAAGGAAAACAGACATCTAAAAAGAAAACACACATGCAGACGCTCGGTGTGAACCTCCAGATATAAAGACTGGCTCACCGAAGGAGGTGACTCCATGTGGTCTACCTGCAGTAAATTGTAAATGGTTTTAAATAGTCAGTCAATCACCCTATCTTCAGTTTTGCCTAAATCCTATCAATTTTTAATGCAGCTGGAAAAAATGTGGTCTTTCCAAAAACCAAGTTTGATCATGGCACTTTCCCACGTATAAACCTTTATTAGATATTCGTAGCTTTCAGCATGAAGATCAAATATTTTAGCGTGGCCTGCTATGTGGTATTCCAAATATATGGCTCCTACCTTGCTCTGTGGTCTGTTCCTTTCCACTTCTGCCCCCCTATCATTCCCCTTGGCTGCTAGAAGTTCCCTAAATCTACCCTAACCCTTTCACAGATCTATAAAGTGGTGTTTGGTGCTCTTTTGCCGATACTATTCTCCCTCCTTTCTTTCTTTCCTTGGCTTACACCTTCTAGTCTTTTCAGGCTCAGCTAGTATGCCACTTGAAATCCACCCCTGTCTGCCTTCCTTCCTGTCCCCTATTTGGCTGAGGTGCCATCCATGTGCTCCCATCACATCGGCCACATGTGCTACCTCCACCCTTTGCATGAAGCAGTTATCATCTGTTCACCCAGCTGGCAACCCCAGCAGACTCACCACCTCGTTGGCAGAGACATCCTCCTATGCATCCCTGTTTTTGTCAACATCTGACATAGTGCCTGGTATATACTAGGCACTTAATGCACACTCCCATCAGCAATGCATGAGAGTTCCACATTCTCGCTATCCCTTAGTATCTTCAGTCTTTTAAAATTTTACCTATACCAATGGTGTTCAGTGATTTCATTGTGGTTTAATTTGCATTTCCCTGGAAACTAATGATCATGAACTTCTTGCCACATATGTATCAGCCATTCACATATCTCCTTTTGTCAAGAGCTTGTTCAGAATTTTGCCTATTCTTATTGCTTAAATTTTTTTATTATTGATGCATAACAGTTTAATGCATATAATTTTGAAAATTTGATAAGTGCATATTGATAGAGTTTAATAAGAGAACTTTTGTCACAGACTCTCAGAAATTGAGAATACTTACTTTTGTATAACAAGAAAGTATGTCATTAGCTTGAATTCTATGAATCAATGACTTTAAAATAATTCTATATTTTATAGAAATGGGAGATTCCAAATAATATCTGACTACAAAATGTTATTTTACCTTTTGTATCCATCCATAAAATACACAGATGAGTTTTTTTTTAATGAGGTCAGTATGTAAGAGAGAATCATAAAATAATGTGCTTCAGAAAGAAAGAATTTATTTTAACTAAGAAATGTTCCTCTCAAATTTTGGCAAAATACACAGTGGAAAAACATGACACTAACCA
Source organism: Choloepus didactylus (assembly GCF_015220235.1). NCBI lineage: Eukaryota > Metazoa > Chordata > Mammalia > Pilosa > Megalonychidae > Choloepus > Choloepus didactylus. Next base: position 69,855,372 of record NC_051323.1, read on the forward strand.
TTTTCATTTGGTATAATAAACACATAACATATCCACAAGAGGAATTTGGATCCAAATTATTTTTTATAGGAAATGGATATGTTTATCACAGATTCTGAACAAACCATACAGATAACAGCATCTATTCTTAATGTTTTGATCATTGCCAGAACAAGCACATTTCCGGATTTATTTATTTTTTTCCCAAAGGTTGAGCAAGACATAACAAACACTTCCTGGCACAGGCGCGGCATGGTGGTGGGTCGAATACCTGGGTTATATAAATCTTTATGTTGAGCATTCATGACATTTCAGCTTAGAAGTTCATTCAGTTTGATGATTGAGGCAGCAGGCAATTATGACATTAAACAGTTCACAGACCTTAACCCAAAGACCCAAATGGTTTAATTTTTTTAATGGCTAAATTCACCTCTCCTGAAGTGCACAGACCAAAGCAGAGTTTAAAACCTCACCCATCTTAATTGCCCCTGCTTTGTTGCAAGCCCCACTGACTGCCTTCTTGTTCCGAATGTCTTCAGTTATCAAAAATTATCAATAGAAAGTAATAAAAAGTAATCCAGACTTACACTGGCATTACAATTGGCCACATATGCCCTAGTGGAGCATAAAATAAGAAAGATCGTTACTGTTACTACTGAAGTGTCATATCAAAGAACATACGCTAAAAGTGAAATCACATTATGCCTGTTCAGTCAATTATTTCTACTTGCAAAGACAGAGCATCTTCCTGAAGATGACTTTCCTTTCTTAGGTAAAAGACACAGTCTTAGATTCAAATGTATGCTTGAGTCTGAAGATGCTCCTCACTAGAATTACCAGACTGGGGGAGGAAATATAAAATTTAAATAAAGGCACAGCGATTTTATTTGACAGTAAGCATATCCAGCCCCAATTTGTCCTTTGTTCCTGAACTCACTGGAATAGGTTGGAATCATATTCAATTCCTTTGATTTTCACAATTTCCTAATGTTGAATTCATTTTTTGGAACTGCTTAGTAAACGGTATCATTCTTGGCTATGAAATCAACCCGAGATAGCAACTGTGGCTGAAGGCTTAGAGCAATACAGATCGAGGCTGGTGGGGTCAGTGAATGCTCAGTATCTTAAGAAGTGCCTCCTACGATCCTGGAAAGCCCCTGAGATGGGAGTTTGAAAAGCCTATCGGTGAGCCGAGAGAGGCCAAGTTCACACTAACTTTTTTATTTGGGGCTGCGATATGCTTCACTAGTGTTCTAGTTTGCTAATGCTGCCAGAATGCAAAACACCAGAAATGGATTGGCTTTTATTAAAGGGGGTTTATTTGGGGTTACACAGTTACAGTCTTAAGGCCATAAAGTGTCCATCAACAAAGGGTACTTTCACTGGGGAAAGGCCATTGGCATCCAGAAAACCTCTGTTAGCTGGGAAGGCACGTGGCTGGTGTCTGCTTGCTCCTAGGTTGCATTTCAAAATAGCGTTCTCCAAAATGTCTGCATCAGTTTCCAACAGCCATCTTCAAACTGTCTGTCTCAGCTCCAGCTTCTCTCAGCTCCTGTGCATTCTTCAAAGTGTCCCTCTTGGCTGTGGCAAGCTCACTCCTTCTGTCTGAGCTTATATAGTGCTCCAGTAAACTAATCAAGGCCCATGCTGAATGGGAGGGGCCACACCTCCATGGAAAACAACCATCCAGAGTTATCACCTACAGCTGGGTGGGGCGCATCTCCATGGAAACAACCCAATCCAAACGTTCCAACCTAACAAACACCATTAAGTCTGCCCCTACAGGAATGCATTAAAGAATATGGCTTTTTCTGGGGGACATAATATATACAAACTGGCACAACTAGTCATAGCATAGAAAGGAACATTGAAGATATTTTAGCTAATTTATTCTTTCCTACAGTCTGCAACATAAAGTCATTTTCAAAAAAAGTATAGAATATTTTCTTACTATAGATAATGGTTTCCTGAAAGAATCTTGACTGTACTATTTCAATAGGTTAATATAGAATTAGGTTGATATTTCTCAAAATCATATCCTGTTTGGTCCCTCCTAAGAAAAGTGTCCCACCTCCACCCAGCTTACAGGATCAATCACCACTTTAGCAAGCATATCGTGAATCCTTGAGATAAAAAAATTAGCTTTGTCAGCAGTTTGCTTCCGTCTTCTTGGAAAGTCATTTGATTGCCTGATATATCCTTTCCCTCACTCAGAGGGAACCTTGGCGATCAGAACCCTAATGATTCTAGAAACTTGTGGTACTGGTGACCAGTGTTGGGTGGGGCGAATTGACAGCTATCTTGGCCCAACCTCTCCCCCACCTCTCTGCTCACTGGAGCATCAGATCCTTTAGCTCTCAAGCTTGGTGAAGTCTGTGCTGGCCCCACAAGAGAGACAATGTGCCATATAACTTTATCTTTCAAAGAAAAGGTCATAATTGTGGGCCATGAACAGTTTTTAGAAGGTCAGTAATTCCTTTATCTTATACCCCAAATTTTGTAGTTATATATGCTCATTTTTTTCTAGAGAAAAGGTTTAAGTTTTCTTTAGCTTCCAAGACGTGACCTACAAAATGTTAATAAACTATCCTGTATGCTATTCAATGGACATGCTCCAACCAATTCTCCACCAAATGCCAGATGTTATCCAGAGAGAAGGGAATTGCCAGCAAATAAGTGGCTGGTCAGCACCACTGGTCAAGCACTAAACTCTTAATCCCACAAACACATGTTCGTTTGATGGGGCTCCTTGTATTTGATCCTCCATCAAAGCTCCCCTAATACCTTGTACACATCACCATGTCAAGTGCTTCCCACAGCTGCTCACTCTTACTTATTCTCCTCTCTGTTTCTGTTTTAAGGCTCTGAGTGCTTCCATGTCTACTCATTCTGTACCCTCAGCATGTCAAAAGAAGTCCAGACATATGGGAGTTACTCAGTAAATGTGTGAGGAATAAATGATTGAATGAATGAATGAAGTGTCAAGAAATAATTGGACCAGATTATTTTCCCTGAAGATTCAGAGTGAAACTGAATCTGATGACTCAGAGAACTGCAGCGATATGAGGATGTTTCAAAGTGTGTTTAGCAAATGTGCCCAGGAATACCTAAAACTCGGCACAGTTATAGAAGATAGTTCATTAGCAACTACCTGGACATTTAATTTATTCAAAAGGTCTGCCTTGAGAATCACATTTCGTTCAAAAATTCATCTTCTGTTGATGTCTATAAAATCTGGCCACGGACTTTTTGCCTCCCCATCACTGTCATCCCCCACATTCCAGGTGAACCCCTGTATTTGCCGAAAGCATTGTTTGCTGCCAACTCCTCTACCATGACCATGTTCTTTCTTTCTTTTGGTCCATTCACTTGTCTACTCCTTAGACATGCTTCTTTCTGCTATTCGCCTACTTAATAACAGTATCTTCATAACAACATTTAAGGAGGCCTTAATGTGTCTCAGATATCATGCTAAATGCTTTCACTGAATTTCCACATTTAATTCTCATCACCACCTATGTTAAATATATTGATTATTTTGATCGCCATTTCAAAGTTGAGGCATCTGAAGTTTCAGAAGTTTCAAAGTCTCACATCTTACTCATCATTCTTGACTGAACTCAGGTAGCATTTCCTACAGGGAGCCTCGTCTCACCTCCCAGGCCCAGTTAGGTACCCCACCTTTAGCGAGACACACATGTCATTGTTTTGCTGTTATCTACATGTCCATCCATCTTGCCCATGACACTCAAAGGTTCCTTAAGTGTGACACCATGCTAAGACAGTGTCTGGTACTTGGTAGTAGTTCAATAATTTGTTTTGGTTTTGGTTTTGTTGTTTGCTTAAACAATAACAAACCATGACCTGCCACTCCACTCTGAATCTTCCCAGATGATGCATCCAAAACCAAGATCTCACCCTGGAAGTGTTTCAGCTTTGTTCTCCTCCCACCAACCTCCAATCCAGGATCAGTACGTCCACATGCCTTTTCTGCTCGTACTTCCAGATGTCAAATGATGCTAATGAAAAGCCCTCCTTATACCACTTTCCAAGTCTAGACTGCACACAGACAGGCTGACAGCAGAGGGGTTGAAGCACAGACTCTAAAACCACACGGCCTGAGTTCATACCCCAGCCCTGCCACTTAGTGGTTTGTGACATTGGGAAACTCATTAACCTCTCACTGTCTCCAAACCCTCATTTGTAAAGTAGGGAAATTAAAGCTCAAACCACACAGCGATGTTATGAGGATTAAATGAGTGTGCATGTGTGTGTAGGTATATAAATATATAGCTATATACATATGCGTATATACATATATACATACATATACAGCTCGTGTGTGTGTGTGTGTGTCTGTGTGTGTGTGTGTAGCTTGCTATTTTCTGAGGTTGCAAAGTATCTACAATCTGGTCCAGATTCATTTCTTCTCTTTTGCCATCATTTCCTGCAGCGCTTGGTTATATAAGCCATTCCTTTTCCTCTACTTCTAGCCCTTCTTTTGGTAAATATGCTCAAAACTCATCCATACAAAAATAAATAAATAAACAAATAAATATTCATGTGCTCTCACCCTACATCCATCTCTAGCAAATACTCTCATCTCTCTCCTCTCCTGCTTGAAAGCTCTCAACAGAGAAGTCTTCTTTCCCTGATTCCAATCCTTCACCTGCCACCCATGCTTCCAACCACTGCTCTCTGGTTTGCCCATCAACCACAGCACTGAAACTACTCTTTCTAGGTAGACTGTTTCTGACATTCACCCTTCTGGACTATTTTTCTTCATTTGGCCTTGTAGTTCATGCCCAAACCCCACCCTGCCTGTAGAAACGCATTCCTTCTACTGGATTCCACCGCTGTGCAGTCTCACAATGAATCACACACCTCTCAAGGCGTCCTTTTGCTCACACCTCCCTGGATTCCACTCCTTTTCCTGCCTTTTAAATGTTGTTCCTCCCAGGATCTGACCTCAGTCCACCTCAATTCTTCCATAAATATTCTTCACTGCTTCCAGTGTCCTGACGATGCCCGGATGTGCATAGCCAGTCCTGCTCCGCCCCCTGATTTCTCATCACACTTCCTTCGTAACCTGCTCAGTGCCTGAACCCATCCTCTCCATGGATTCTGCCCACTCCACCTGCACCTGCCCAGCACCTAAACAAGGTGTAGGGTTCAGCATGACATCGGCTTTCCAGATGGAGTTAGGAACATCCCTAAGTTACACTGACCCAGTACATATCATCTTACATTCCTATCATCCACTTAGGTGTCTGTCTCTTTTACTTGGTTGACTCAGCTTTCATGGCAAGAATTGTGTCTTGTCCATCCTTGTGCTCCAGGGCCGAGCCCACAGTCCAGCACACAGAAGGTGCTTAATAAATATTTGCTGAGTGAATTAAGAAAATGTGGATCATTGAGAATAAAATAGGATATGGCCCAGATCTTAGGAAAGAAGCACCAAGATCTAAAATGCAAACTTTTGGGGGAAAAAAAAAAGCAATCACTGCAGAGAAAATGTAAGAATCAAGAAAGGGCCCTAAAGTAAAAGTTAGTGTTTAAGTGAACTAGGTATTCAGTTGATATGGGAAAAAAATAATTCATCTGAGGAAAGATGAGAAGGGTATAACAGAGATTAATTAAAATTTAGTTTATCAGATTTTTCTCAAGAGGATGGCAATTTAGAGGAAAATCTTATTTAAGTTCATAACTGTATTTCAGCTTATAAGTGTGATGCATAATAAAATGAAAACAGAAAATACCAGTGTACATTAAGTCATTATCAATTTGGAATTTGATACCTCTCAGATTCTATATCTAGAAAATAAAAGTCTCAGGAGAAAAGTTTACAACTATCTCAATAGGACCAATTTTTAAAATACCAGGTGCTTGAGGTCACCAGTGACCTTCGTGTCCCTAAAGCTGATGGACATCTCTTGGTCTTCATCTGGATTCTCAAGACACACTGGACCACCCCATCTGGGAGATGGCCCCTTCTGTTGGCTCATTTACATCAGTCTCTCCTGGTTTCTCTGATGCTCCCATAGAGTACCCCTTTTTCACTTCATTTTCTGACCCCTCCTCCTCTACTCCATCTCTAAATGTTACATAGCCTAAGGAATTAGCCTTGGCCCTTATTGTCCTCTCCATTTATCTCCTCCCTCAATGGTCTTGTCCACTCCCATGGCTTTGAGCCACGTCTCTTGGCCATCAACTCCCAGTTTCACATCTGGGTTCTGAGGCCAAGAGGCTGTGTAAGGCCGTGACTAAGACTCCAGGCTCTGTAGTTAAACAGCCTGGTTTTAAATCCTGCTTCTGCACCCTTGGTCTCAGGGTCCACAACTGTAAAATGGGGGTTATAAGAATAACAGAGGAGTGTCTCAAGAGATAATCCAGGAGTTAGCCAGTACCTGGCAGAGTAAAACTCAACAATAGTATTCCCAGGCCTTCTTACCTGTCTCTGGCTGCCACGATTTATCTCTGTCTCCACTGCAACCTCTAGAGGCCAAGCTGTTATCATTTAGATACCACTGATCCATATCGCAGCCCCCTACCTGTTCTCCTTCCTCTCATTCTCTTCTCACCAAAGCATTCTCCACAAAGTAAGCAAAGTTACGTTAATCATAGCACAGATCATGGTTTTCATTGGCTCAAAACCTTTCAAAGCCTACCCATCTGTCTTAGGGTAAAGTCTAATATTCTTCACCTCTGTCAACCTTCCAGTTCTGCCCAGTTTCCCTCTTCTCCTGACTCTCGGTGCTCCTCTCTCCAGTCCTTGCAGCTTCTCCAACCCTGGCTGCCCCACACTCCACTTCTCCAACCACCCTTCACATTGCTGGCTGCAACTGGTCTCAGCCTTCCCCTTCCCCTTCCCCTTCCCCTCCCTACCTCAGGGAATCTGGTTCAGATCCCTCACCCTACACCAGCTGCCCCGTCCTTTTAATTTTCAACACCAACACTGTGCCAGGTGCTGGGGAGCGGTGAGCAAAACAATTACAGTCCCCACTCTTGTCCCACTTCCAGCAGAGTCGGGGACATCCCTTTTAAACAAATATTCAACAACAAACCTATGGTTGCACACTATAGTAAATAGGCAAAAGGGAAAGTAAAGAGTGCTTTGAGGATGTTGAATAGGGAAACCTTGTTTAGATTTAGGGTTCAAGAAAGGTCTCCGTAAAGATGAGATGCTGAGCTGAGACCCATAGTGTAGGTTGGAATTATCCAGGGAGAAGCTCGGGGCTGGTACCAGAGCTCAGGGCAGGACAGCATGGAGACTCTGCACCTAAGAGCTCGCTGAATGGCCGAGAAAGCAGAGGAGTAGCTGTGGTTGGATGGATGAATGAAAGCAAAGGAAGAATCACCAGATCTAAAAAAAAATAAAAAAATAAAAAAAAATGGAACTCTAAACTGTTTGTCATTTTGCCAAGAAAGACAAAATGAAATGTGCTTTTACCTTACATTTAAAATGAAAATTCCGGGGAAATAAGGGTAAAGTGAAGAAACCATATACAAACTTAACTATGGGAGAGAATATAGTATGCTAACATCCCCTGCACTAAAGTCCTGGCTGCCTCACATTCCAGTCACAGGACCTGATGCTCATCTATAAAATGTTGAAGATTAAATCAGCTTTGGGGACGGAAATATGGCAAGTGGTCAAGAAATAATGGCTAAGGATGAATCCATTAATTAGATTAATGCTTTCCCTGGTGATGCTCATATCTTGAAATCCTAAGGTCATGATGAGGCCTAACCATGACCTTAGGGGGATGACTAAATTTTGAAGCTGAATTTGCACGAAGGACAGTTGTTTATGTGAAGCACTTTGGGTAACAAGGACATGATGAAGTTAATGCTTCAAATTATCTGTGTCATTTTTTTAACTGGTATCTGAGTGGCCCATCATCTGGATAGCATTAGTCACTTTGAAGAAAGTAAGAAAATGACTCCCTTACAATAATGAGGGACAACATTTATTGATGCTTCTTTTGTGCCAGGCACTGTGCTCTGTGCTTTCCCTGCCTTGCCCCATTTAGTCAAATTCTCAGAAGCCATGACCACTGGAGGAAGAGAACCAGATTTCCATTTAGCAGAGGTGCTTGTGGACAAGAATCAACTTCTGTTGAAATCTCAAAGCCTGAAAACAAAATTCCAATCCCACCCACCACCCAGAAGTAGGGTTTCTGTGACTTTGAACAAATCAGCCAACCTGTCTTTTAGCTTCACTTCTCTTCAAAATCAGGAATATATAAGGGCACGCGTCTTTGGTGGGACACACAGAGTGAAAGGATCAGTGAACTTTATTCCCTATGAAAATGTCAGACCACTCTAAAATACATGGGTTCTTGAGGGCAAGAGGATGCCGTTTAGGAGAAAGTGGAGCTCATCATTACTTTTCAAGAAAGCAAAACCAAAGTCAGGCCAAAGTTCCTTGTAGTATTGACGTGTGTCAGCTAGCTGAAGTAAAAGGGCTTCGGGAATAGCTAGGACCACAAACAGAAATAAATGGTTACCAGGTCTTTCTACAACTTTCCATCTGAACTCCTTGATCATATTAGACATTCTCATTTAAAAAATCTATTGACAGGTCCTCCTCTCTGTATGAGGATTCTCTTTTTTAAAATTTGAAATTCAGATTTTTAAGAGCTCTGACTCAGCTACCACTGTGAGAGTGATTCTTGGTTAAAAGTGTTTGCTTACAGAAAGGCAAGTGCACTTCCTTGCCCCATCCTAAAACCCATCCTGCAACAGGAGGTTTCTGTTTGTTTTGCTTTGCCTTATTTTGTGTAGACAATTATGAATGAAAGGACACACTTCCTTGAGTCATTTCGCTAGTCAATCTGTCAGTTAGAAAACATTTATTGAGCATAAAATTACATATAAACTACAAAAACAATCCCCATCTCCTAGGCTCAGGAAGATTGGAGAGAAATATTCATTCAATGATAAATTTCTTTCTTTAGCTTGAAGCTGAAAAGAATGTCCTGATTTGAATTTTATAGCCCAGACATTTCCCTTAGCATTTCCAAAATGTACCCCAAAAATGATATTTTGACCACTTCAGAGAAAGGATGCTAAATATATTAAAACAGTGGAGAAGAATACAGATGTGTTTTTACGTTAGCTGAACCTGGATAACTTACTACAAACGCTCCCAATTATTTCAGGGTCATTACAAAAATTTTGAAAACTGATAACAACATTGCACTCCATGCAAATTAAGGGCAAAGTTGGGATGATTTGTGTCTGATTCTGGGCTATATTTGAAAATAATTCTCTCCATTGTAATCACTGCAATTTTAATGGAAAGATAGGATTTTTGTTTACATTAATACCATAATAGACTCAGCAAATATTTATTGAGTGCCTATTAAGTGTCATGGCCTGAATTGGGTGGTACAGGAGCAGTAAAAGAATGTTGGTCAATTGCTCTACTCTCCCTGATATGATTTAAATATAGTCACTTGTTTAATTATCTCATCTATTTATTTCCCAGGAAGATGGTTCTACCCAGTAACTTTTAATACAATGTATGTCAGGATAAAAAGCAGCATGCAATTATCCAATTTTCATCTACTTAAATTTTAATGGCCATACTTACTTGCCCATTGGATTTTGCAATTTTTAGCTGTAGGCACTTAACTAGCAGTTTGAAACCTGAGATTCTCCCAGATTTAGTTCCACATTGCCAATGCTTGTTAGACCACTGATTGTCTTGCAGTAGGTGGTTTTTGCTCAAAACAACCTTCCACTTAAACTGTCAAAACTCAGAATAATTAACAAGCAAGCGATCCATGATTTTAGAGAGCAACACCCATGTACAAAATTCATGCTTCTCGCTATGTTTCCCCTCGAGAATCTGGCAAAATGAAGGGTAGGGTGATTTCTACCACACAGTCAGCTCAACTAGCAGGTGAGCACAACAGTGAACTCAGATCTTGATATTCAAATGCCTAACCCTGGGGCCCAGCAAACCCTCTTAACCCAATCAGTTGCCCAATACCAGGCGGTAGAACAAGGTAAGCAGGTTCCAGCTACATTCTCACAAGTGAGTTAAATATATCCATGCAATTGTTTTCATACCTTTGAAAAGGGGCAACATTATGACTCAGTGCATTTTAACTCATAATCCATCAGCTAGGCACTTAGCATGGATAAATTCAGTTCGGTACTATGTAACATAAAGAGCAGTATGTTTCCTGACTCCACAGATTGAGGAGAAGTTAACCACTCCCTGTAAGCTTGCAAAGATGTATCACTAACTCCCTTTTAAGCCAATTAGATAACAGCATGTTCATCCCATTGGAATCCAACAGGCTCTGTTATCACTGGGACTGTTTATTATTTATTAGAACCCAGTAAAGAAACTATAATCAAAGATATGGCAAATTTTTCAGATCAACTGAAGAAAAATTACTACTGATTATTTGCTAAAATTTAAATTAGAGGTTTATATCCATTGCAGAAATAACTTTGAATGAAAGAAAATGTGGCAAGAAAACAAATTTTGAATCAGCATATGCAGAGTCAAAACAGGTATTTCACAAAGACTACAACTTAGCCTAATTATGACTTTGATTTCAGAGCTGCCTTTTTCCTTAGCACATGTCCTTGTTATGCTAAGAACAATGCTAAGTCCAGTCTAGTTACCTCTTAGCACCCCACATAGAAAAGATCTGTATCCTCTAGTTCTGATCCAGCTTCTGACATGACATCTCACATTTAATACAGTAGCTTTGTATTAGTCAAGAGAGGCTAGATTTTGCTACAGTGACAAATAACACCAAAGTATTTGTGGCTTAACACAAAAAAGTTTTCACTCACACTAAATATCCAACACAAAGACAGCAGGGAGGCTTTGCTCAGCATAGACTTGGGAACTCAAACTAATAGTGGCTCCATTACATATTTTCCTCCACAATCACCTAGTCATGAAAATGGGAATGTAGTATATTGCATTCTGGCTTTTAAAACTTCCCTCCAGAAGTGACATATTTATTGGACAAAGCATGGCCATATCTAACCTCAAGGATGTAGGGAAGTGCAGTTTACCACATGCCCAAAGATAGAACTAGAAATATATCATGGCTGGTGCTGATGACTTAGAAAGTACTGCAAGAGGATGATGAGTGGGACTTTTCCTTTTGAGTTGGGATATACGCTAAGACTCCAAACTGACACAACATGTAGGCCAAGCCCCATCCCCTCCCCTGTTTATTTAGAGATGCAGTGTCAGATTTGAAGAGATTTCTCCCTCCCCTCTCCAAGGTTAAATAAACGGGTCTCTGAGAATCACTGGTTGATTTGGGGTGCCTCCATGAAGGGTAGACTGGTGTCTCACTCCCCAGCTGGAAACTTGCTAAGTTGCTGTGTATTTTGGTCACATTGGTGCTGCTGCTAGAACAGGGCAAATGAAGGGGTTCTCAAGGAAACTTGACCTGCAGATCCTGATTGCAGTGGGCAGAGAGAAGGTCACAATTGATGCCTACAACTGGCCTGGCAATGTCTGAGATGGGGAGGACTGTGGACAGCCTGGGTTACACACATCCCTAGCTCCCTGGGCAACCAGGAGTAGGAAGAAAGGAGCTTTGCATGGGCTTGTAGCTCCATGGAAGGAAGACAGGGATTAAAGGAAGAGGCATCCTACCTGAGGGAGTTGGGAGCATGGACCTCTGGAGGGGCCCAAGGGACTGGCTCACCTTGAGGGAGTTCTTGGCAGAGCCCTACCCTAGAGGAACCGCCCACACTTTCTAGGCAGAGGCCAGACTATTAGACTAGAGCTCCAGCATCAGATGGAGTACAACCAAGCCAGCATGAGACCAGAGCCTCCTCTCTGGCACCAGCAGACAACCACATAGGTAAGAATATCTCTGACACTTTCATCCCCCGCTCTTCCCCAAACTCAGAGGGGATAGGCACAAAGAAATAAAAGAGGAGGAGGAGGTATGGCAGAATCAGACCTATTCTAAGGAGCTGGAGGGTTGGGGAGTGAAAGAACAGGATTTCCCAAAACTATTTTACCTCTTTCTCTTTTTTAAGATGCTTAGTAGAACATGATTGTTATGAAAGTACCAAATATTATGGCAAAATTCCCAATCACAGCCACTTCCCATTGGTATCTACTAAAATGCAAGATTTTTGATCTGATTTTAAGCCACTCTCCTGGCAAGTCTTTCAGCTCCAGCCATGGCACTAAGAAACCTGCAAACATTTCTTACTTTTGTGGACTAAACAGGTTTAATTTTGTTTTAATCGACTTAATTCCTATCTCATTATATGAGTTCAAAATTATAGTGACAGTCTTAAACTGATTGTAAATGCAGACCTTGATTAATCTTTAAAAGGGCAAGTTCAACAGCATTACATAGAGAAGAGAGGTGAAGCAGAAAAATCATTGTAGTGCTCCTTTTTATTAAAAATATATATTTCCCCAGAATTTTACAATCTTACAAAATAAAGGGAAATGTTTGCACCTGTTATAGTGTATTATATAGCAGGCATTTCCAAGCTTTCTTAGCTTTTTTATAAGTCTTAGAAAAAATATTGGGTCTTGGCTTGCAAATGTAGACCTCAGATACTTTAATTAGGAATCGTGTAATCATGCATATACTATATTTGACTTTTTTCCTGTGAAAATTCAGTAGCTGAGGCAATACTAAAATTATTCAAATATTTCAGCAATTGTCCAGGTGCAGTCATACCATTTGGCGCTCTTTGCAATTTGTCTTTGACATTGAAGGCTTCTTTCTTCTATATTTTTTAATTGAGTTGAAACTGACATAACATGAAGTTAACCATTTTATAGTGAACCATTCAGTGGCTTTTAGTGCATTCACATTCTTGTGCCACCACCAACTTTATCTAGCTCCAAAATGCTTTCATCACCTCCAAAAGGGAACACCAAACCTATTAAGCAATTGCTCCCCAGTCTTCCTTCCCGCAGCCTCTGGCAATCACTATGCATTATGTCTCTATGGATTTACCCATTCTGGGTATTTCATATAAATAGAATCACACATTATGTGACGTTCTTTCTCTTAGCATAATGTCTTTGAGATTCACACACATTGTGGCATGCATCAGTACTTCATTCCTTTTTATGGCCAAATAATATCCCATTGTATGTAGATGCTACCATTTGTTTATCCATTTATCCGCTGGTGGACATTTGGGCTGTTTCTGCTTTGGAGCTATTGTAAATAATGCTGCTATGAACGTTCGTGTCCATGAATTTGTTTGAGTAGCCGTTATCAATCTCTTTGGATGTATACCTAAGAATGGAATTGCTGGGTCATATGAGAAATCTATGGTTAACTTTTTGAGAGATTTCCAAACTGTTTACCACAGTGGCTGTGTCATGTTACACTCCTACCAGCAGCAGGTGAGGCTCCAACTTCTCCACATCCTTGCCAACACTTGCTATTGTTCATTTTTATTTTAGCCATCCAAGTGGATGTGAAGTGGTATTTCATTGTGGTTTTGTTTTGCATTTCCCTAATGTTTAATGAGGTTGAACATCATTTCATACACTTATTAGCCAATTGTGTATCTTTGGAGAAATATCTATTTATGTCCATTGTCCGTTTTTTAAATTGGGTTGTTGGTGTTTTTGTTGTTGAGTTTTAAGGGTTCTTTATATATTCTGGGTAATAGACCCTTATCAGATCTTTGATTCACAACCACTTTCTCCCATTTTTTAGGATATCTTTCCACTTTCTCGATAATGTCCTTTAGTGCCCAAAAGTTTTTATGAAGTCTAAAGTATCCATTTTTTCTTATGTTGCTTGTGCTTGGGAGGTCATGTCCTGATGGTTTCTTGCTATGTTAATTAAAAATATATAAAAATTACATATTATGGATGTAAAAGGTTTTAATATGTTTCCCACGTCTCTTGATGGATCACATTCTGCTCTCATTTGTTTTGGTCCTTCCTACATATATCATTCTTGTAGCTCTGCATTCTACTGCTTAGTAGGGCAAAAAAATATTTTTAAAAAAGTGTTATACAGGAGAAAGCCTTCTGAGAACACAGAGGTAAAGAGGAGAAAATAGAATAAAAAGAAAGTGGCCCAATTGCATTAACTTTCTGTTTAGCTTATGATCTGAATTCTCTAGAGCAGCATTCTCCAATAGGAATATGTTTCAAACCATAAATGCAAAACACACATATAGCTTTACATTTTCTACCAGCCCCATTAAAATAAGTGAAAAAAAAAAAACCAGGAGAAATTAATTTTAATAACTTTTTATTTAATGCAGTATATTCAAATTGTGATTGCAATATGTAATGATAAAAAATATTACTTAGATACTTTAACTTCTCATTTTCCTACTGTATTTTCAAAATCTAGAATGTGTTTTACGCATAGCAGCATGTAAGATTTCAAGTATTCAGTAGTCACTTCTATTCTTTAACACAGATTTAAAGAATAGAAGAAGCTGTACAAAAGATCTGCAAATGTGCCTACTCAGAAACCCCTATATATATTTTGATGTAATGCTACTTCAAATGTTAATAATAATAACTATAATAATGATAGCATGACAATACCTTTAACTAATCCTTGCTATCCTTCACACTCTAGGACATGTTGTCAAAACATTATAAGATCATCAAAGTTCAGAACTTGCCCAATGTCACTGAACTAGAAAATGTTCTATGGCTTGAACTAATCCACATCTGGCCCCAATGCTTATTTCTCTCCAGTGTAACACACTGATGCCCATCCAGGATATGGTTGTGAACGAGACTAGCAGAAAGCCAGTCTTGCCAGCCAGAACACTAAGATGGCTTCTGGGGGTCACTGTTGGGTTTTGAGTAAACCCAGGGTTGGATTTATGCTGCAGGGACCCCAAGACTCCCCATAATAATTACAAAATCACTGATTTCATGATGTCCTTCAGGAATTTAATTAGCTCTGATGGAATGGCTGAATCATGTTCCAATCAAGTCAGAAATGCCCCCTTTCCCCAAATCTCAGGAATTCACTAGGGACCTTTGTTCCTCAGGGTGCATGTAGAGCATTCAGAAATTTAGCTCATCTGATGCCACAGGGATAATAACTAGAAGAGCTAGATCTTCTCCCAGGTGTGACTGGTTTTTACACTCTGGGCAGCCACCCTCATATGTCCATTTTGTCTGGGCCTTTTGCCCTTGGAAATTTTTCTCCTCAGAGAATCACGTCTGATGCTCATTCTACCTGAAAAACAAAAAAACCCCAGCGAATCCCAGATGGTCCCCTCAGACAGGCAATAGGCGTTGTCTTCGCTCAGCCACACAGGAAGGAAAAGCCCCCCAAAAGTGAACTGAAGGCAGCCTAGTAGTGGATCTCAAACTGGGCATAAACCACAGGGTGCAGACACGTCCAGGCATGTCTGTGGGGCTGATGGGTGGGATTTACTGACATGAAGGCTGGAGAAGCCTCCAGGGAAACGTTTCCTCTGGGAAGTGATGGGAAGATCAGGGCATCCTCAGCAAAGCCTGGTGCCCGATGCTCAAATATTTTCTCCTGCTCTCAACCTTCAATGACTCCTGCTTGCATTCCAGGGTGTGGGGCTGCAAAGTAAAAAACCTAAAAGGGCAGTGTCACTAAATCCCCACGGGCCCCGATGGTACAGCAGTTTTGGCAAAAGACAAGCTCTGTGGCCGCCACAGTGGCCACTCAGGAGGACAGCGGGCAAGCTGGAGCCGTGTGTGGGCTTTGGCCACAGGGCTGGCTGGAGATGCCACATTGGACATCTGGAGCTTCCAGAAGTTTTATCACAGCAAGTGAGAGCAGGAAGGAAGAAAGTGCCAGGCTCTGAAAGGTAACTGGGAAAAGAAAACAACAATTCCTCAGACCTGCCTGAATTGACAAGAGGGAATTTCAGGGCAGCTGGGGAGATAACCTACTTTCCCATTCTTACTCTGAGTACATTCCGGATACAGTTGCCAGATTGAGTAAATAAAAATACAGAATACCCAGTTAAATTTTAATTTTGATGAACAATGAATAATTTTTTTGATGTGTGTCCCTTGCAACATATTGATAAATATATTAGTAAAAAGTTATTTGTTCTTTATCAAATGCATTTAACCAGGCGTCCTATATTTTATCTGGAAACCCTAATCTGACCCCCATACCAGGATGGCCCCAAAATATGAGTTTCTGATTATTTTATTGTAAAATTTGAATGCCAAGAGAGGGCAGCAGTTAAGGGCTTGGACTCCAGGGTCAGAGAAACAACGTGTGAAACAAGCTCTGACATTTCACTGACATGTGGCCCTTGACAGATGGGATTGTTTCTGTCAGCCTTGTCCTCATCTGTAGAATGGGAATTTGATCTCTTTCTCTTGTTTCTGTTAGGGTTTTGTGAGATAGGAAGTGCTTGGTAAATAGAAGTTAGAATTATTCCAGAAAGTGTTTCCTTCAAAAATGAAAAATAGTCAACATCGATTATTTTTTTCTGTTAGAGAAGTTGTAGGTTTACAGAAAAATCATTCAGAAAATATGGAGTTTCCACTTACCCCTCCCCATTATTAGCCCCTTGCATTAGTGAGGTGCACTTGTTGCAATTGACAAGAAACTATCATCCTCTGTGTATAATGCCATACTGTGTTCCCCAGCCTCATCTTGGATTTAATTACTTTGAGACCATTCTAACTACCTTTGAACCTTGATGAGTAATTTTTTTTATTCTTCATTAAAAGGGGAAGGTATTTTCTAAACGCTTTTAAATTTTAAAAGTTCTTCTATTGGGCTCCTGAAAAATATTTTAAAACTCAATCAAGTGATCCAGGAACAAAAAGATGGGATTATGTCTATCTGCAATAATAAAAATTAAAAATATATTTTAATTAATTTTAAAACAAGAAAAAGTATCCTATTTACAAGACGATCATGCAAAGAAAATACTAAGCTATAGAAAATACTTTTATCATCATGTAAAAGGTACACCAACTGCTCACTAAATTCTAGACACTTCTCTATATCAGACAAGTTCATTTACTGATATAATCATTTACAAATTAGAGCAAAACATAAGTCAGCCCTAGTGTCTGAGAACACTCACACACGCACACACACACACACACAAACAACACATACACATACAAATTTACTTTTTTTTTTCTCTCTAAGCCATAGAGAATCTCAGAATTCTGAAAGGGAAAAGATGTGCCACTATTTGACAGCAACACTTGGCAGTAGTTCTGACAGTTTGAGGAGAAGCCAATCTCAGTGGTACAACCCTTTATGGGCCCTTGGCTGGGACATTGAAATAGGAAGGCACTGTGCAGGAAAAGCAGGGTTGGCGAGAACACGAGACAGGCTTCACTCTGTTTATTTTTGACTTTGCTGTAAACTGTGCCTATGGCTGAATATACATTCTGCTATCATTACATTGCTCCTTAGAGCAGAGACCCAGAAGCAGATTGGGGAAGATTAGAGAAATGAGAGATGACTCGGCCCTCTCTTTCTTTCAACTGCAGCTTTTTAACCAAGACCTGAATGCATCAGATAGCTTCAGTTTTACTATTATTGAGTGCCCACCATATATCAAGTACAATATTAAGCCCTTGACTTTCCTCTTGTGCAAAATGGGAATAATAACTGTTTCTATTGCATAAGGGTGCGGTGAGAATGAAGCGAAAGAATGCTTAGAAAGAGCTTGTCACCATGGCTGGTATGGAGTAAACATTCAATAACTGTTAAGCCTAAAACTGAATGGTGAATTTAAAGCATTGTAATTACTGAACAGTCAGTAAGTGCAGATCCAGGATTCAAACCAGGCAGCCTGGCTCCAGAGCCGGCCCTCTTAATCACTATCTTGCACTGTCGTCATTAATTATCCATTAATTTTCATAGAACATTTGAAAATGTATCATTGTGGTTCTTCTTAATATTGATCAAAAGAGGCGCAGAGAATGCCAATGGCTTGGCCAAGATTTTAACTCAATGGAAGCTTCATCTAACAGCTACCATTCTCCACAGTAGTTCAGTAAATAAAACTTAAAAAATGCTCACAGCACACCAAGTATTAGAGAGGCATTGTGGGCAAAAATAAAGGAATTAGAAGGCACGGTTCTCAATGTTTAGGGAGTTTACTGATCGAGAAGATGAAGCAGATACCAGTGGCTTGAAAAAGGAATCAATTAATAGAAATGTATTTCATGTGAACACGCTGATACACAATATGCATACAAAGGATTGGGGGGGTGGAGAGGGAGCAGCCCCAGAAGCTTCCAGGAAAAGGAAGATGTAGAGCCAAGTTTAGAAAGAAAAGAGAGATATGCATTGGCAGAGTTTCCCTGCTCCAGCCATCTTGCCAATCAACAAATCCTCTCTGTCCAAGGGCAGTTCCCAAAGCAAATCATTGCATGTGTGCACAGCTCCAACCAGAAACCCCCGTTGCAAGGCGAGCGTGAGAGAAGCCAGTCCACACTCAGAAAATGGCCATTGATAAATGGCCAAAGAAATTCACCACTACAGTAGAAGGTTACCTATTTAGAGGGAACAAAGAATCTTTATAAAAATAATTACAGTCCTGTAAAAATCCCAACACTTTTTTTTTTTTTTTTGGTCAATGTATATTATTTTCGTGCCAGTCTTAGAACGCACACTGGCTTTTCATACTTCAATATCTGGACTTACATATGCTCCACAGTGTGTCCCCCTGTTTTACCCTCCCCCTTTCTATGCTCTTATTCCCACCCTTTCCTCTTCCCACACCACCCCAAAAGACAAATGAAAATAAAACAAACAAACAAATATGTGAAACTTATTACTTGGAATGATTCAAGTATCGCTATACTATTAAGACCCTGTGTAATGATTGGCTGCTTTCCAGGTGGCTCTGCAGTCTGTTAAATAGCTCAATTAGTGAGCAGTGCTCTCTCTCTCCCTCTCTCTCTCTCTCTCCCCCTCTCTCTCTCTCCCTCCCTCCCTCTCCTCTCTCTCTCCATTTCTCTCTCTGCCTCTCTCCCCCGCTGCCTCCAGCTCCCCCCTCCCACTGATTTTTTGCCAAGTGCATGCTGCATTGTGGGAAGGGGCAACACCAAATTAGCCTGGCAACATCCCTTTATGGCCCTGCTGTCTGGGACACCTGACACGGAGAAATCACGGTTGCCAGTCCCTGTTGGGACCACGAGGCATCAGAGAGCATTGTGGCGGGAGGGTTTTTCCTTCTGAAGGATGGTTAATGAGCAATGTAGGTGAAAACCCTCGGGAGGCACCTGGGCATCTTGCCTTTCCAAATAGAATAAAGCATTGAGATGGCAGCTGTAGCCAGAGCCCATGACCAGGAACTGAGCAGAGGAGATGGTGACAGAGCAGAAGCCGAGAAGCCAAAGCTCTGCCAGTTCATTTAGGTCTAAATGTTCTTAAGTAAGGTTTGAATCCTTTTCAAAAAACACCATCCCAGGAAATAGATAAACCAAAAATGTCAGTGCATTGTAAATCAGCCATGTGTGTTTAGCATCATTCATTCCTGGGCTCAGCCACTGAGTTTCATTCTCTCATCTCATGAGAAGTTTAGGCTCCCCACCTCCACACACCAAACACACACATAAAGTGAACCCTCAAATCTCTGCTGTATTGATGTCTATTTGTGGTTCAACCAGACATAAACAGTGTCAGAACAGAACAAATGAGAAGGTTACATTCTATATAGAGTACACAAGCCCTACAGAATTCACAGTTCCTTGGTTGAAACTTGTTGCAGTGCTCTGAAAATTCGTACAGAAAGCAGGACATTCATGTCATAAGGTAAACACATTAAGTCTGTTGTCTGTTTCAGTAACACACTTATTGGTGTGGGCCATGTGACACTGATGTATTCATTACATCTTGGCATTTACAATATACAGTATTTCCCTGTTTGACTTATTACAGCCTTCATACCAATTAGGTGAAAGAAAATACTGTTCGCAAAAATACTTTTAGGGGGATTACATTTATCCTGGAATATTATGTATCACAATTTTAGAAACATTAAGTCCCAGCATTTACATATAATTATTATGGTTATACCCTAGAGAAGATATTTAAATTTCTTTACCCTATCTATTGGGTATATGTTTCTCTTGGAAAGAGAACCCTGTCAAAGAATTAGAATGCTAAAATAAGAGAAAATATACTTGGTTGTTAAATTGGAGTAAAAGTTGCCCCGAGATAAAAATTCTTAATGTAAAATTGTACTTTGATTTGGGTGGTTTGTTTTTGTTATGACATTATGGGATTTTTTTTTTAAATTTTAAGCATAAAATAAACTCAATTATCAAGATATTTGCATTTGAGAAAATCAAATACTGAAATTAGACTCAGAGATTTTTATGTGGACTTGAATCTGTTTCTTTGTAATTTCTCCGGGTACTTGAAAGTGTTCTGCTGTGAATGCTAATGTGCTTTGTGTTTTCAGTAGTGATTCTGCACATGTTGAAACACAGACAAATTTGAGCTGGAAACAGGCAAAAAAAAAAAAAAAAAAAAAAAAAAAAAAAAAACCCTTTGTGGGATGCCACTGAAGAAATCATGAAAGTCTTCAAAAATGAAATCTCCAAATATTCCTTCTTGAGATCAGAAGACAATATATCTACGAATATTTGTCTTTCTTTGGGCCGGACATATATCTGAATAAGGAAAAAAAGTTAATTTTAATAGCGGAGCCTCCCTACCTTAACACACACCTGTATTCTTTTAAGGGCAGATCAAAGGTGATAATGGATACCTTCTAAGTCACTAGCAAAATTCTGCATTAGGATAATCTGTCACCCATTTCCATTTTTTTTTTCCCCTGAGGGGAAAAAAAAGAGAAAGAAAGATAGCATAATCAAAAGCCTAAATGACAAAGAGTTGACAGTCAGATTCTGTGGTAAATGATTCCAGAGTCGCCGGCCTGCGGAGACGCTGGAGAAGTCCCCAGCAGACCTGATTAATTCCAGCCTCTCCAGCTGCTTGGGGAGCAGAGGGTAAGCAGTTTCGCAGAGAGGAGCCTATTACCACGACGAGGCTGAAATAGATCTAATCAACTCACAGCCGCTCAAAAGAAAACTTTACAGGTTGAGCTCACTAAGGCAGTGCTTTAAAACGATGACTACAAAGATCATGGGAGTCTGAAAGCCTTTAGTCTTTATTGCAGCTCAAGGAAATCTTCGGTTGTGGTCAGGCCATGCTCATTTACGGAACATGACAAAGCCTCCCGGACCGTGTGACATCATTTGTTGAAAGGACCCAGTGCTCATATTTGAGTATTTCGAGTATTACTTGTGTTTTCTTCAAAAGCGGTTAATTGGTTGATATTTCATCGGTGTTTGGGCTAATTACATGCACCATTATAAATGTCTGGACTAACCTACTTTAACATTTAATTTAAACAACACCGCTCTGTAATTTGTCATGGTGTCCCCAAAGTGATGAATATTGCAACTTTGTTTTTTAAGCAATCAACGTTTTATCAGTGCATCTTAAGAGGAAATTCCTGGCTAGAAGTAGGCCTTTAAGAATTGGGTGTAGTGCTCACAACCCCAGCTTCAGAATCAAACTAAGTTACACAGCAATTCATATCATAAAATAACACTAGGACGTGAATGGATTGGAAATGGTATGAACTAATGGTATGAACACCATATCAAACACAGTTCTGAAGTTCATAAAATATTCCATGTTGGATTGTATTATAACCACTTCCTTTTTAAGGGAAAATAAACAGAGGAAAATTATTAAGGCCAGAAAAATGCTTGTTAGATTGAAACCAAAACCAAAAAACTCATCTCTCTCTCTCTTTTTTTTTCCTTTTTTTCTTTTTTGGTCATTGGAACTCTTTGAAAGATTTGCAGAGGTAAAATCTACAATCTGCTTTTGTTTAAATAATCATGATTTGGAAACTGCATGTTACATGATATGTTATTTAGAATGCTGTGCGATATAGCAAATATATGCAGACATGCTTATTAAATATATTGATTACTAATGAATTCACTGATCACATCACTGAAAGAAATTAAAGGGTAGTACTCAAATCACAGGATTTAAGTTAATTAGAGATGCTAATCTGCAAACCGTTTCCTTAAAAATTTTATGTCCAAGGAAAATAGAGCAAAACCCAAAAGATGAACAGTGAAGAGGCAAAGATGAGATAAATGATAGATCATTTAGAATTTTAATAGCAGCTTATGAGCCTCTCTGCAAGTCATTATTTCAAGCACAGACCTTGGGCTAAAGGTATGGGATGAGGGGAGAGGGGGCAGTTAAGCAAGGATGCTTGCCACACCACTTTCACAGAGAGCAAAATATAGTCCCATGCGATATTCCAGTTCACAGTTAAAGAAAAAGTACAAAGTTCCATTGGAATTTGACTTCTAGATTTAGAAAAATGCCTAGCCTGCTGAGGTTTGTATAGAACTTATCTTAAGACATAATTGCTTTTATATCATTATTACTGCTCTTAATTGAATTTTAGTTAAGTTGTTCTATACTTGGAGCACTTGATCAATTTTTCACCTTGAAATAGAATTTTGAGCTATTTATTCTAGCTTATTCAGAGCTCAAAATGGTGCCTTGACTTTCATTCACATCAAGGAGCCCAAGATGCATCAGAAAAATCCAGATTTGAAGATAGATGATCTGGAAGTGTCTGACTTTGATCAAAGCATCGCTTTTGGTTCTACTATTTAATTGCTGGAGTTCAAGCTGAATTTGTGTTTTCAATCAAAGAAACATTTCCTTTTCTGAGGTTTTTCCATTTTGTTCTCATTCAGGTAATATTCAGCTACTTACAGTTTCAACATAATGAATCCCAGCAGCTCTTCTAGACAGGATGCAAAAATCTCTGTAGCTGTGGAAGTGAAGAAGTGAGTCCACAGCAGAGCTATGAATTTGTCATCGTCACTGGACACCGAGGGCCAGATTTACATCTGTCTCTTTCAGTGACAGTTAGTTCCTAGTGGCCTCAAGTGTGCAAGCAATTAGACAGCTGTACATATAATTGGTTTGACATGCCTGTTTTGTTCTCCCAGGGAGAGAAACTACCTTTAAAATTCTGAAGATGAATTTTTGATGATATGGATAATTTTTTTAAATGTGATGTTCTATAGTTCTGCAGTATCTAATAGAGGTCCAGATGACACTGTAATAACTTGGAGATGAATCAGATGAGTGTGGCATCCTTGGTTGGTTTGATCCTTGAACGAGAACTGAGCTGTTGAGGTTAAGGTCACACATGTCTTTCTCAAGCTAGGCCAATTAGTTTCAGGCTGTTACAAAGCCTAACGACAACACATGCATTTTGTTGGAAGATCATTGGATTATTGTTGGAAGAAAACAGTTGAGGGGAGGATAGGCAGGATGGGTAAGAGAGGAACTAGAAAACTAGCTCAAATTCATCTGGAAAAACAACTCAAAGCAAATGGCCTGCTAATGCCCCATCGGTACCATAATTTTCACATACAAAACCCAGATTACCGGAACTCCCTGTTTGTTCTTGTGAAAAAGACGAAGTTAATATTCAAAATCTTTGAATAAATAACCTAGCTTCAAGAGTAAGAGAAAAAATAGAAATATATTCATGAAGTTGGGACATTAAAGGAATACAGATGAGAGGAATGATGGATAGGAAAGCCCTGAAAGAAAGTAAACATTTTTTTGAATATCTTTGAGCATATAATTTTAGGAAAGATTGGGCTGTTGGCCATTTTGTTTACATATATGATATTGGAGGATTTATTTATTATGATTTACTGTGGTGTTAAATGTATCTAGTGTGTCTCTAATCAATGCCATGCATATCCCAGAAAGTCATTAAGGCACAGCCCTGTCACTACAGCTTCCAAGGGACAGATAATGGACCACAGAGGGAATCTAAATGCATGCACAGTGGGGTCCATTACCAGAGAATTAGAGCCTGTGACAAGAGGAGGCCACCACCCCCAGAAATATCACAAACATTCTAAGAGCATGTTTTGTATCGTGCTTTTAAAGGAAAGGAGGATGGTTCTGAAATCTTCTGGGTTTGTTTTATTATTTTATTTCTTCTGGCAAGATCATTGTGATGTCACATGTGAATAAATAATAGAGGCATGGCTGTATTGGCAGATTTTTAGACAAAATTCCAAGAGCTGCACTTTCTGACTGGCTACCTCCATGTGGTTTGGCTTATTAGCGGGGTTTGTTTCTTATTACAATTTTCTAAATCTCCATGTACTATATAGCGTTTGTGCTACTGAATATTGCTCCAGTTTTCCTTAAATAACAAACTCTCAGCATAGAATGGTAAAGATGTGCTAATTAAACTCAATCCATTTCACATCTATTAATTCTGACTGTGAGTGTTCATCAGATTTCATATATGAAGCAGGATTTAGGGCTGGTCAACAGATGTAAACTATTCAGAAATGTGGTGAACAACCAGTTCCAGTGACAATTCCTGAGTCTTTTTTTTTTCTTTTTTTTTAACTTGTTCAGATCAGATGCTAAAGGATTGCACTGCATTTCAGTTCAGTTACGCATTTGGCACCAGCAGAGGAAACTACATTCTATGGCTCTCCTGAGTGTATATCAGTTGTAGTAATTTTAATTATTCCAATCTTTTAGTTTTCTCCTAAAACAGCTACTCTCTCTTGGATACTGCCGTTTCTAAAGGCTATGGCCAAAGAGCCACACCATGCTGGATGGAGTGAGAAGAACAGCACAAGATAACCTTATATCCCACTAGCACCTTGGGAGTGTCTCCCTTTTCCAGGAAGCTGTTCCCATCACAACCAAAACACAAGAAACATAAAACAACCGCCAACAACAAAAACCAACAACAAAACCCTTGGAGGACGACAGAGGGATAATCCGCATTTGGCTTTATAGAGGATAGTTTCACTGGAAAATGCTATATACAATGTAGTCATTAAAATTAATAATCATTCTGTCTCTGTGTTCTTGTAAAAGTGACAGAGGTCACGAGCCAACAAATTATATAGATGCTGAAAGGAATCGCACCTCCTGCCTCAAAAGGTAAATCCGCCAATACTCAAAGACCACTAGCACACCCATCACCTCTTTTGTGCAAAGCAAGAAAGTTTATTGGTAAAGTGAAGTTCAGAGCTGTACCACACAGTTTTGGGGTGTCTTTGCGACAGAAAGAGTGATGTCTGACAGGGAGAAGTCTGTGCAAATTACAACCATTCAAAGCTGAAGTTGAAGTCCAAGATCCCTGCCAATCCATGGGTTCCTTTCTGCCCCCTTGTGGATAGAGACGTGTCTCCACATGCCCATCATGTTTGCTGTGAAACAGGGACTTCAATAGGTTTCTGAAAGTAGATTTCTGAAAAACGCAAACTGTGATGTGATCAGATTTAACCAATTTTTCTCTTTATTAAATGCTTTGTAACAAAGTAACCATTTAAAATAGACAACAGTGTCCTTCCTCTGTCCTATAGTATGTGAAGTGGCGCTTCTATTGGGGCAAGTGACTTTGTGTATTGTGTTCTTGGGCTATTTTCCCCCATATGTTTCTCTCCCTATACTGATTTCTTTTCCCTTCTCATCTGTATATACCCAAAACAGAAGCTGAGAACAGAAAGGATATTGTGAATTCCCATTATTTTCTTCCCTGCTTTTTTTTTCTGACTTCCATCTTTTTAAATTTTACTCCTCTTTCTTATCTTTTTCTCTCTGATGCCCTTGTAGTATTTGCTATACTATGTTCTCAATAGGTTAATGACTTCAAGGGACTACAGACTTAAATTTTTTCACTTCTTCTCTAAATCCAGTGAAATAAAAACAATATTAGGCTGAATCAATAAATGCATGATGATACAGTTTCCAGAGAGATTTCCTTTAAACTTTGCCACCCTTAGAGAAGTATTTTTGAGTGTGACATGCCCTGAAAATTTTATAAAATTTTGCCAAAGGTAAAAATAATATGTAGCAATGACATTCTCTTTTCATAAATGCACACGCTGTAGAACCTGTGCCTAGCCACAGGATTTCACAATCTTTTGGGATTGGTATTTCACACAGTGCAAAATCCCATTTGCAGCATCACTTTCTCCAATCCCAAGGGATTCTTTGTGAGAGTATTTTAATATAATAGTTTTCATATAGTTGAGAACTCCTAGTCTAAGACAGAGGGACATTAGGCAAGGATTCAGATAATGAATTGATGGCTGAAAATGGTTTATATTTTACTTCTTTTCCTTCTGTGTATACATGTCTTATCTACTTTTCTCTGCAGTTTTGCAATTTCTTTTGCTACAAGGGCAGAGTAATACAAACTTTGGACTCCTACCACATTCAACTATTTCTTTTTAGAGACAAAACCTGTAAGAGTGTTCATTTAAAGAATAACATCCACACCCCTCTTCCCATCTCAAACCCTAGAAAATCTACTTCATTTTCTGTGACCTGTGAGAGAAAAAAAAAATGCTTTAATGAACATTGTCTCCTTTTCTGTAGACACTGCTTTGCACAGTAAGTTTTGTTGGAAAGTAGAACAATGTTCTATGTTAATCAAAGTGCCCCCAGCCCCAGATTCTCTTTATTATTATTATTTTTTTTTATTTTTCAGAAGTATAAAGTTCACATGAAAAGAATTCTTTCAAAAATGGTCCATAGGTTTCCAGGAACAAATATCAGAGAGGGTTCTGTATGTTTGCCTTCCAGAGAGAGAAGTGATCTCTGAAAGCTAAGATGACCATGAGTGACAGCCTAATCATTGACTAAATATCGATGACAATACTAATGTTGACACAGGGGCGCAAGGAGTAAAAAATGTGAAAGGTGCAAAGATGAAACAGGAGCCTCATCACCTTAGGATCAGACTCCTTCCCAAGTGTTACCACTGCCTGGGGCGGGGGTGGGGGGAGGGGAAGAATCGTATATCATTTGGTAGAGCACATCATCACTTTTCAAGTCAAACTTGTGATTTAAGGGGAAAAAGTCCCCACTCTGTGTATTTAGTGGTTAGCCTTTAGCGAGGGCCTCCCTTCTGTAACCATCAGGATTTGTGGTTTGTACAGACCCTGTCAAGCCTTGTCATCATGACACATGTTCAAGGGTTTAGATCGTTATATAGCTCTAAGTCATAAACAAAAACAAAAAACTTTTTTTTTCTCCAAAAGATACTTGTACTTAAAAATTAGAGCATACTTTAAATGAAAGCAATCAAACGCAAGTGAAAAACTTTAGCCCAAAGGAAAAGAAGTAAACCAGCCATGTGCCTTTTGCTTTTGGATCTTTCTGTTTGGGGTAAACAGATAATCGGCCTTAAAACCCTCCAACCACAGCATTTTACTTCAGTCATTGTCACTGTAGTAAAAAAGAGGAATAAACCAGAGCATATTACCCATCAGGATAAAGAGTAACCAAATTTAGAAAATCAGAAAATGTCCAATTTTGCTTTTGGCAGATGAATTGTCCTCATCTGTGATATACATTTCAGAATGAAACTTAAATTAGCACCTTAAAGTGGTCCTATGACTTTAATTATTCAAAAAGTACACAAATTTAATGAGTTTTTAAATATTAAAACTATTCTCCATTGTCACCACTGTGAGCTCTTAATTTACAGAGCAATTAAGTCAAGACCCTCATTTATCAGGACATGTGCATTTGTTGAAAACATAGTCAGTTTTTATTAATTGATGCTATAGAAATACTGAGGTGAAATTAATGTGTGTCTTCAGAGGTCGTGCCGGTGGTGGTGGGAAGCTAGCAAGAAGCAAGACGTGAGATAAATAAGTAACTGCTGTTCCCTGATTACACCAGAGATTGCTGGAATATTAAGTGCCACAATGGTTACCGTTCTCAGCCAAAATGCTTGCAAGAAAATGCCCCCTGAGTTTTTCTCTGGCAAACATCTGTCATGGGTGGTAGCTGAGAAATAGGGAAACTTCAAAGCCGTACTTTCTGATTATTAGCAGAGTGTAGAGTGTAACGTTCTTACATTTTAATGCAAACCAAGTGTTGATGAGCTGAGAGGGAAGAATTAAAAAGTAGCCCAAATTTCCTTTGTTCTTCAGTATGGGGCTAACAAGACTATTCCCAGCCAGGAGTAGTCCTTTGTACTTAATTTGTGAGGTCCAAGAAATTCACTCAATTTGTGAGGTCCAAGAAATTCTAGCTCAAGAGCCAGATGGTGGAACTGAGCAGGACCTGGCCGTCTTCACCCTGTTGACTACCTACAGTTGTTCTGCCCGATGGTCTGGTGTCCGCGGTGCACCATGAATTGTTTATGGGCACTCTTGTTCATGAAAGCAGTTATAAAGGAGCATGACCAAGTTCAAATGGTGTTTACCAGAGTGACCGCTCACGGAGGTGGCAACTACCTCAAAAGCATTTATTATCAAGTGGGATGGCACTTCCTTTTTATAAATATAAATATATATACAGAACATCAAAAATAACTGCAATTTGGCCCCAAATTCAGCCAGTCTTTGGAATGATTTGTATCTGGAGAGACTGAATTTTTAGTGGAACGGTTAATGTGCAGACAGACATAGTCCTGGAATCTCACTGCTTTTTTCAAGAACAATCTCCAAGTGCTCTTTAATTCTTCAACTCCACAATTTACCCTCAACCCATTAAAAAAAGGCAACAGGAAAGCACAATGTAACAAAAATGTACTTCCTAACAAAATGAGATGCTGTCCTCCTTGCTGTACCATTTAATTCTACAAAATTTAATTATAAGCAAGCGAACAATTCCTATCCATTCCCTACATTAAGGTTAAAGAGGAACTAGCACCTCACTCCTGTTTGCTGTGTTGCTTTTGGACTGGTAGCCTCTATAGTACCAAAAAGTTTGATGGGACCATGCCAAGGGGTCCGCTGTAAGCAGGAGTTGGTTAATATATTCCCATTTCTCATGGAGACAGGCAGCAGAGGCAAAAAAAAAAAAAAAAAAAAATCAGTAGGGCAACAAATGCTGTCTTCCTGTCTTCTGCAAATGCTCTGTAATAAATTGTTCTTTCAGCAGTACAGAAGACAGATTTTTCTTTCCTTTGCTTCTTTTCCTCCTTTGCTTGGAAGTCACCAATGGGAAGCTTGCTTTCCCACCTGGCCCTGGCTGGCTGTGCCCATAAATTTGCCTATGCAATGCCTGTTTACGGGTCGCTGATGAAACATGGAGACGGTGCATTTTGTAAGCACCGGGTAGATAATCATGGTAATTGATGTTTGGAGCTGTGAGCTCCTAGGAGCACAGGGTCTCTTTCTCCCAGTGAGGCCCTGCTCTCTGTTATCAGTCCAGCCCATAATTAAATATCACTCTCTTACAATATGTTTCAGGCTCCTTAATGAGTCTAAAGCAGAAATAGTCACCTCTTTCCCCTCTGAGCTTTATTTGCTTGTTATTAAACAATGTTATTGAGCTGCCTTCTTTCCCTGTGTTGCCAAACCTGCATCATTTCCGTTTTATAATTGCACAATTAGAGCCAGTGCTTTGCTTTCATACATCAGCGGGCCCTGCGTGTGCGTGCATGCGTGTGTATATGGGTGGGGAGAGAGAGAGGGAGAGAGAAGGGAAAATATATCAGGTGTTCATATACACTACTCAAATGCATCTTATTTTCATTAACTGCCAGATTTTGCAAAATGGGAAGCTATTTATCATGAGCCCTTTTCTCCTATCAACCACCTCCACCAACCAACACGGTGACTTTCGCCATGACCTTGGGCTGTGTTGCTGAGGGTCCAATTTGCTCATTGTTACTCGCTTGCATAATCCTATGCCCCTCCTCCCACGGCTTTTTTTTCTCCCCCAAGCAAAATCCAGTCATTTATATTCCGAGGCTAAACGGCATTCTTTTTGCCCCCAAAGCTGGCAAGCTGTATAACACTAGTAATTCCTTCTAACGAATTTCCAGGGAGCCCCTCCTCTTACACATGCTTTCTCTCTCTCTCTCTCACACACACACACACACACACACACACACCCACACACACACTCACATGCACCCCCTTAAGCTGCTCTAAGCAGTGTATTAAGGAGCTGAAGAAAATCCATTCACATTCTGCTGGGTCGCTTTCTTCTCAAGACATGAACCCATCACAGACTTTTCCTAGCTGTGGGTTGCCACGGTGAAGATTTACAATGCCAGTTATTCATACATCTGCCTTCTCCCCCCTCCCCCCTTATTCTTAAATCCCTTGGGCCAGGGCAACCTTGATACTGAAACTGGTAAAATTCATGCAGGCTTATCATCCTCGGTGAAGGCTCCAGGCACACAGGCCTGCACCCCCCTGCCTGCTCCCAGCCGTGACAGTGGGCCCCCAGCCTTTATTTTTGGCAATGAGCAGGGGGGCGGGTGGAGGAAGAGATTTCATTGTATTAAACATAATAGAAGACTTCTATCTATGCACGTATATATCGAATATACATTATATACGATTTTTAACAGACAGCAGCTCTTTCACTAATTATTATTATTTTTTAATTACTTTTGGGTCACTGGAGACCAGTGTTCATGCGATGCTAGAATGTTAAATAAAAGGTGACCTTAGTTTGAGTAAAAGAATATTTAGAAAGTCTGCCCGTCGGTATTCAGGAGCTAGCGGAGCAGGGGCTCGGTTCTCACTCTGCATCAAAAGACCAGACAGGAGGAAAACTCAATATTTTTAAAATGTATATTTGATAGCTACTGTTTCTTTGTTTGCTATTTGCTTCACTTCATTATTTTCTCTTCTTTTAATTATTACTAAGTTCATTATTACTAAAGAAAGTGGAAAAGAGGGGGAAATAAATATTTTCAACAAAAAAATTAATATTTTAAATAAAATCACTGGAATGTTCTCCAAATCTGAAAATGGGGTTAATCGTATGGTAACATAATGTTCAAATCATCAGAGAGAGAGAGAGAAGAGTGAGAGAGAGACTTTTATCATAATGCTGGAAAATAAAATTGAGCAAGTGATGATCTGGAACCCTTTTAAAAAGCCTAGAAAATTATTTTTACGTGGATTGAAATATCTTGAAATATCTTCAATTATCAGAATGTTAGGGTTTGGTTTTTTTTTTTTCCCATTTACTTTTCAATTCATTAATTTCAAGAATATAAAATAAGGCCTCCCTGCTATTTTTGCATTCGTCCCTTTCTGTTGTGGTTCACTAGCTGGGGAGGGAGGTGGCAGGTTCCACTTCGCGGCCACCCTTTCCTGACTGGTGATCAGCTTGATCTGCTGCTCTTGGCCGTGGGCGCCCCCGAGGTCAGGCAGACGACCCTCCGCGGAGCCAGGAGGCGCAGGCCAACCCACCCAGCAGCAGCGTGGAAACCGGGGCGCCCTCACTCTGATGTCATCTGAGCACCAACGGGTGTGCCACAGGACACCTTCCAGACTGTGATCAGTTTTGGGAGAGGCCCCAGATTTTTTTAACCTTTCATCCAGGAGTATGGGAAGGAGTTGAGGGACAGAGAGCCAGACCCGAGGAAAGGGCCCTGGTCGTCAGTCACACGGGCGTGCCCTTGAACCTGGGACCTCTTGGGCCTCAGTCTCTTCCTCTGTAAAATGAGGAGCGTATGCTATATTGTCTCTAAGGATCCTTTCAAGTCTCGTATTTCATGATTCAATTTACTATAGGCAAGAAACAGTTTAATCTAAAATTTCTCTTCTTCAAGCTCAATGCATGGTTGGGTCGCCCCTGCAGAGGGGGTGGGGCGGGTTTAGGTGCCACCCCCGGGTCCCCACACATTGGGTCCTGCGTTAACTCTTCAGGTGACTCTGGAACCATTTAGGAAACTGCATCAATGAGCTACAAGGTATTCTGTTGACTTATAGCATCCCCAAACTCAAGGTTTTCATTCCGTATTCCAGAGAACTGAAAGAGAACCACAGATAGTAGCAGTTGCTATAATTTCTGAGAGTATATTCCTGGAACCAGGAAAAGACTAGAGTGACACAATGAAACAAGTTCTGTTGTTATTGTTTTTATTTTATTTTAATTGTTTTTTCCCTTCTGACCTATTCCCTTTTCCTTCAGGCAGGAATTTCCTCTCCTAAACTACCTCCTGTTCCACTCGGTTCCTCATGGTTTACAGGCCTCTAGCTCAGGTGTTTGAGCAGGTGGATTCAACGACCTACTTTGGCACTAGACATCCTCTGAATACTGTCACCCGGAGCATTTCACTGCCATGTAGCCCACCTCCTCTTAGAAAACTGTCTGACCTGTGTCTTATCTGAGAAAGACGAAGTTGTTACCACCAGTTCAACTTTTTAAATATTCCATGGCTGCTCCCAAATAAAGCATTGAATTTATAATGCATGATTCTATCTGCCTTTCTTATCTACCTGGCTCCTAGATCTGGTTGAGGGGCTTACCAGCAAATCACCGAACTCTTCTGAGACTCCTGCTCACCATCAAACCTTGATGAAGTCTAAGAATCTCCATTGACCTCACCAGCATCTGAGGGTAAAGTAGGATAATGTGTACATAGTTTTTAATATTCTGGAACAGATTATATTGACATATTATCGTTATTTTTATTGTGACTCTAATAACGATGGTAATGATTAGACACAATGGCTTTGAAATGTTTTTGACCAACACCTGCAGAAAGAATTACATTTCGTAAAGGAATCTGGGACATGCCTGTGTAATCATAGCTGATGGAAAAGTTTCACAAAACACTACCCCTTTTCTGTGTGTGAAGCAGTCTGATAGTTTCTATCCTATAGATTTTATACTGCCAGTTGGTCCCAGCCTGCAGTTTGGAAAGAGTGTGTGTAGAGGACCATGTTAGTCAGGGAGAAGGCACAACTCGCCAAAATGGGGCCCAGGCAGCTGTCCCCCAAGGCTACAGCCTATGGCTCAGAGAGTGGTGCAGGGCCAGATTTCAACCCCTATTTGCCCCCTTGCCTGGAATCCTCTCAAGGGACTGCCCTCGGAGCCCAGCATTGAAACCTGGTCAACACTGGCAATAGGAATGGACAGCTGGCCAAGACGTTAAAAAGCAAGACTTTGAAATAGGTTTTGGCATAATGAATGGTGTAGAATATTTCCAAATCTGCCTACACACAGGTCAGATGCAAGGGTGGTTTGGAAAAGAAAGGAAGCAAAGACTGGCATGATTTCTGCTACTTCTAAAGCATCCCAAGCAACTAAATGGAAACAAGGAAAAGAGCAATGGAATAGGAATTTTCAAAAGCATGTCTTCTTTGCATTTCGTAGTTCTGCAAATTAACAACAATGGTTTAAGGAGCATCTTATTTCTGACTCTGCTGCAGATTCTGAAAACCATCTTGATCCTTCCCCAAACATCCACCTTCATCATGAATCACGGGATCTAGTAAGTTGGAATGTAAGCTGGGAGAAGATCTCTGGACACTTTTCCTTCTAGAGGCACCTTACCTTCCCTGCCATGCTATCACTCTTGTTATCTGATAAGGAATGACTGGCAATAAGTGACATTAGCAAACTCCCCAGAAGGCCTTTGGCACTGTCCAATTCATTGGCCAATTTATCTTCTGGGGACCTAAAAGGATCCCTAGCTTCACCAGACTGATGAGGTTAAAATTAAGTTTCTTCTTCTTCAGGTTCATGCCAAAGCTAGCCAAGTGGAACAGCCAAGAAACAAAAACAAAGAAAGGTAACTCAAAAACAAGCAGATCCTGTCCTTTCTTTGAACATTCCGGGTTTAACTGTGCCTTCAGTTTCAAGGAGCACCTTTTTTTAATTTAATGCAATATTCTCTGTGACCTTGACTTCTGTTAGGTAACATTATTACACTGAATTGTTTTCATTAATGTAACACAGACTAATAGAGCCAAACAATGAGGAAGCAAAATATTTTTCCTTTTTTATGTAATACCTCCTCCTTACCAATATACACATGCACACAAGCACATGCAAAAACACACACAGCAGTGGCCATTTTCAAAGTAGAGAATTGAATTTGAATAGGAAAGGAAATATTTTATTCCAAAACATTTTGTAAGCGCATCATGAAATTCCATGATCCATTAGTCTCTTTTTGCTCCATTTGTTTTGTTTGGATAACTATTTTTAAAACACACAATGTTGTTCTTAAAAACAAGTGAATATTTTGAACTGTCTCCCGATTTCAAGGAATTGGGAAAATAACTTTGCTACAATAATTTTTATAGTCCTCATACGAAGCATAGCTTTCTGATGATATAATCTGGCTATGGTAACAGCTAAGGGCAATTATCCGTAGGACAAAAGACTTCAAGTGGGCGTGCATTTGACATACACAAACACTGAAGTCTCCTTCCTTTCAAAATCTGCCATGTGTGGGGAAAACAACAGCCTTGAAGCCACCAAACCACCTGAAGGAAGGGAAAGCAGAGGTCCTTTGAGAAGTCGCACCCCATTGTCTGCGTTACCTTTTCTCTTTTGTGCTATATTGTTACCTTAAAAGTCATTAAGCTGTCAAAAATGTCTTTCCCATTCTTTTCCCCAATCCTTTGACACTCTTAAGACTGTGGATGGTGGCAGAAGAGAGCAGGTGTCACCCTTCCACAGACAATGCCTGGCAGCAGGGCTTGCTCCACACTGGGTCCTGCGGGACCTTGACCAGCTCCGTCACAGCCTGGCTGGACAGTGACCTTCTCACCACTGGCCTAATTTCCAGAATTAACCCAGAATAGCTCTTAGGGGGCAAAGTGTTTCTAATTCACCTTTACGCTTCCCTTACCCAAGCCCCGAATCCCTTGATCCTCAGGAGATCATTCTTCCTTGTTTTGTCCCCGGCCAAATTCCAGCCACCACCCTAGAAAAGGGAACTGTCCCGAGGGAGATCAGCTCCACCAAACACGTCCAAGCAGGAAAGGCACGTGGGGCTCTGAGCCTGTCCAACAGCAGGTGAAGTTTTCTAACGCATTAGCAGGCAGCATTTTTTAATTAGTGCCTCTACATCAGCAACCCAGGCCCCTTACCCAGATTTAGCTCCTTCTGGTCTCAGCCCACTCATGTGGGTTTCTCATTCCTCAATGTCCAAATCTTTCCCTGGGACTAATCTTTTGAGTGCCAGTTTCTTAACCAGGATCATGATGTGCAAACAAACATCCTGGACTCAGGGAATGGTTTTCTTACATCTAATACCTGCCCATTTCTCCCAGCACTTGGCCATCCTCTCTCAGCTTGCCTTCTACAGGGTATACCCTTTTTTCTCATGCATACCAGTAGATTGCCTTCTCTGACCTCAAAACTCAGCACCCTCCTCTGGGAAGCAGGGGGTCCCTCCTCTCTTCTCACAGCAGCATAGATGTGTCTCTCTGTTTACTGTCATTGTATTGTATCATAATGATATATATATGCTACATAGCATAACTATGAACTAGAGGAAAATATGGAAAATTGGAATGCCACTTCTAGTCCCAGAAATACACAAGAGTCATTTCATTATAGTTGCTCCATGTATGTTTGTTGAATGAATGAATGAAAACTTGCCTCTGATTTATGGACCATGTGTAACCAGGCTCCCTTGACAATACTCGCCTAACTCCATATCTAAGTGGCCAATCACAGAAAGAAAAATTGGCTTAAATTTGATCTATCATTTTGGCTAATTCTGGATAACACTATTAAAATAAGAAATGAGTGTGTTTTAGGAGCATTAAATTACTATGATAATAATATAGTTACAAATTTTAAATTTTGCTTCTTGGCGTGCTTACTGATGTGTGATGGAAACTTGGCCACTGTGTTCCTTTTGAACTTAACTGCACATTAAAATAACAACGCTCTATTTTCATGCATAAACCTGTGTGGAAATCCTATGGCTTCTTTACCACCTATAAGACAGCTATCCACAAGTTAATTAATAAATTAATGAAATACATGTTTGATACTAATTTGTACAAATAAAAAGTTTTAAATCTTTGCAAATACTTGATCTGCATAAGTTTGTGTATTTTTGGAAATGAAACAAATGGACTAATTTTAATTCATGGCAGTGTTATTAACTTCCTTGGGAGGACTTTGGGGAAACTTGTTTTCAAGGTTGAAGACAGAATATTGAGATGAAACTTCACTCCTATTTCATAACCCCATTTGGTATTTATAATTGAAAATTTTCCTGTGTCTTCTGTTCCTCCCCATCAACGAATAGCAGCACCCTTGACAAATGAAGGTGGTATTGTAGGGTCCCTTCCAGGAGGAATGTCCTATGGATTCTTCGTTTTGGAGAAACTCAATCAATAGCTCATTGGTTGCCCTTTTATCCAAAGGCAGAAATTAGTGGAATCAAGACTATGCGTGGTAGCCATGGTCCAAAGTTTTCCAGGTGAGGTGGCTGGACAAGGATCCACTACAAAGTTCTTTCTTGATTAGTAGCATCCTCTGAAGGCCTCTTCATGCCACAAATTGTGTAATGGATATTTCAAAGTACTATTAGTAAATTCTGTAAGAATATGAATCAAGGCTTTGGGGGTTTATTCTACTTTCCATATTCTTGATTTGGGTAGCCCAAATATTTTTCCTATGGCTTTGCCCAAGTTTATCCATTTGTGAAATAAGAATAATAATATTTTAACAAATATTAGAAACAAGGTTGTAGAGTCCACACCTCTTTGTTACCTGAGGTTTTGCTTTTAATTCAAGTTCCAACACCATGTCTATCACTCCCGGGGCAGAATTTATAGTTGGAAGAATGAGGTGCCCTCAGATAGAGGGACTTACCTAAGGGCAACACCAACTGTATCTTTTCAGAACAGAATCTGTGGGCTTTTGACTCTCAGTCCAGTCTTTTGCCCCTAAGTCATTTCCAGTTCACACCTTTTCTTTATCTCTTTCTCTCTTTCTCTCTTTCTCTTTCTTTCTTTCTTTCTTTCTTTCTTTTTCTTTCTTTCTTTCATCTTCCCTCTTTCCTTCCTTCCCTCCCTTCCTCTTTCCTTCCTTCCTTCCTTCCTCCCTCCCTTCCTTCCTTCTTTTCTTTCTTCCTTCCTTCCTTTTTCATTTATGGAGAGCTGATCAGCAGCCCTAAGAAGTTGAAATTGACCCATTCAAACCGTATAATAAAATCCAGTTATTTTCCTTCTTTCTTTCTTCTTAGAAAGTTCTTTCTTCTACATTTTTTTCAGTTTCTTGCATTCTAAGAAAGTTAGGTTTAGCAATACATAATGTCTTTTTCCTAAGCAAATTACTGCTTCATAAGTATGAGCTTCTAAAAATAGTTTTTCTAAAATAAAAAAAAAAAAAAAAAAACAGATCCAATATGTCCATTTGTAAATGAAGATATCAAGGCTGAGAGTGACTAAGTGATTCACTCAGGGCCATCGTGACTAAGCACAAACTCACTTGGACTTTGGAATTTAATTTATTCCAGAGAAGGGCCAAGTTCCAGAATATGCAAGTTACACATGAAAAGGCAACCCAAACAAGACTACTTTCCTGAATTTTAAATAGAAGCCTCAAATTGCTTGCAAGTAAGCACAAAATTCCAAGTTGTATATGCAAAATACTACCACATAGGCACACAGATGGACAAATAAGGTGGAAAATGTTGAATAGAATGAGAACAAAAAACTTGCCTTTTTTATCATATGAAAATTACATTGTAGGATGCAAATTGGGAGATAAAAATGTTTCATGGTCAGCATTACTAATACATAACCAAGGTATAATTGAGTATTAATAGCACACCTTTCACCTGTTAAATCCAGTCATGGAAATCTTTTAAGATTGCTTTGCTTTCCCATGACGTTTAGAAAAACATTATCCAAGTGATGTAGATCTGAAAAACCCACTGTAATAACAGCTTACATTTGCATCTTACTTTACTATTTTCAAAACATTTTGCCATATGGTATATTTGATCATGATGTATATGCTGGAGTACATTTTACATTCTACCAGTTTCCATTTCCAAGCCAAAATATGGACAACATCACAACAGGACTGGACAGCTGGATGAGACCACAGGAAGTGGCCCCAGGTGTCCAGTGATTGCTACAAGGGCAAAAGCAGGCTAGAACCAAGAGTTCTGAAGCCAGAAATAACAGAGGTTTAAAACAACTCCAGGTTCAGGCAAAGTGAGCTAGGAGGAATATAGGATGAAAGAGGAAGGGCCTCAACACAAAAACAAGTCTGATCTTAGGGGCAACTACTATTGCCCTGCAGCCTCTTACTATACTCCCTGCTAAAAAGACACCAGTGACCATGGTAAAACGTCTTGGCCCAGCAAGTGTAAACAGGGTTTGAAGCTAGATGGGGTGTATTCTGACTAGAGCTGCAGGGGAAATCTGAAATGGAGGGAGAGAGTTTACTAAAGTCCTAATATCCGATAAATAGTGCCAATGGCATTTCAATGTCTCTTTCTAGCGTTCTATGGATGTTGGCCATATAATTTTCTTTACTTTCATGTTTAAAACTATAGCATGTGGACCTGCTT
Organism: Choloepus didactylus; assembly: GCF_015220235.1. NCBI lineage: Eukaryota > Metazoa > Chordata > Mammalia > Pilosa > Megalonychidae > Choloepus > Choloepus didactylus. The sequence continues at coordinate 69,893,658 of NC_051323.1, forward strand.
GTAATTGTATGACAATAGCAAGAGGAAATTTCATATATTTAAGTACACATTAGAAAGAAGAAAAGTTTCATTCTCTTTAGGTTGCAGACATTATAGATAGTAAATTAACTTACCCCAAATAGCCAGCATTATTATTTACATGCAAAGTAACCTTTCTATTTCCATTTCTAACCTTGTTATGACTTGGCTTTATATTATTTTGGATTTTCAGTGGTGGTTTATAAACTCATAGGCTCATAGAAAAAAAGAAAATTTTAAGAAATAGAGAATAAGTAGTTCTAAAAGATAAATGTTCTGCAAAGCATTGTATCGAAAGAAACAGTTGAAAACAGGGTGAAAATTTAGAATAAATATGAATGAAAATTCTGAGTTTGTACATTTAGTTTGGGGTCTCTTTATGCAGCCACACTCCCTCATAGAAAGAGAGGCAATGAAAGATGTTTTTAACAATGATATATCTGCAAGTTCAAAATAGTCCTGGGGTTTAACAGAATTTCATACTATATTACAGCTTGGAATGAAGTAGATAGGTTTCGCTAAAATTCCCAAAATAAATCATTTGAGGCAATATCAGAAATGGAAAGATTCTGTACCAAGAATTTTTTTTTCCTAGAAAGATATGAATGAATTAACATCAAAAGCTTGAAATGGTAATTTGATGTTAATCACCTTCTACCTTTCAGAGTGCACCGATGCTTTTGTGCATTGGGTATGAGTTCTCTGATGTGTCTGTGTGTCTATGTGTGCATGTGCGTGCGTGTACATATTAGATGTTAATTGTGGTTCTGCTTTCCATATACAGACTGTGTTCATCTTAGTAAATTCTGCATGAAGAAACAAATGTCCTTGACATTCCATTTCATAGACAGTGGGTGGCACCATCTTAAGGAGAGATGATGTAAGGTTGCATTTGGCACTATTTTCTTTATTTGGGCTACAAATTCTATCCAAATTGTGAAGGACTTTCCACATTAGTAATTAATAGTGCCCCATTATGCTAACTACCATCCAACTTAGGACATCTAGAGGAAAGATAAGAGATGAATAATTTGAAGTAATTTTCCTGTAATCGTGCCAATCACTTGAGCAAAGTAGTTATTACAGGAGCCAGTATTATGATGAATTATAGGACATCTAACACTGAATACCTTTTCTTATCAGCAGCTTATAGTTTCCGATGCTTAAAAAAAGGCAAACGAGTAGAAGTCTATTCCGAATAACACTCTTCTTACTGTAAATAATAGTTTGTTTAGCAAACCCTGAATTTTAATGAGGCTTGAAAGACAGACTTTACGTTAGTTTCTGCTCATCTCCTTGAAAAGAGCTGAAGTTTGCCGGCTGCACCTTCCCTTAAAAGGTAGATAGAACAAGCCTGAGTCACCTTTGATGACAAGGGAGTCTTCTAGTTCAGATTTGCTGAAGTGATTAGACATTATTTATCTAATTAAAGGTTCAAAACACATCATTATTGAAAGGAATAAATTTAGTACATTTGTTGAGCAGTGTTAACTGAAATGTAACTGCACATCATTTGACTTTTTAACATTTTATTATATCTATTAAGTCTTTCTGTGCTTAATTAAATCAACTTATTTTTTACAGCTAATTTAACCCGATTTCATTTTAGTTACAGAGTCTGAATCGGATATTATGAAGAAAGCCAACTGTATACACAAATTAAGCTTCAGCTCCTCAGGTGCTCTCTTGCGTTTCATTCAAGTCTGGCTGCTTCTGAGGATTACCAGGATTTTAAATGGATATTATTTTTCACAGATTAAAAACTTCTTCTTTCTCTTAATTTAAAAAAACAATGTTTAAAGCTACAGTATCATCTTATTTGTGCTATCTGAGTCATAAATGATGGCCAGGTCATGGAAGGAATGTATTTTTCTTAATGTCAGGGAAAAAGTAAAGAAGAATACAAATGTGAAAGTATGAGTGTTAGTGGCTGGCCCCCAGGAGCTGCACTTCGTCATTGTCCCTGTTTGAACAATGGAGTCTAAACAGTAATGCCACAGTTCCTGAGACGGCCCAAAGTATTGCAGCAGCAACGACTGAGGGGTAGACTACAAGAAGGAAGTTATTTATGACTATTATTGCTGTTATATTTTATTCAAACGAGTGCCTCTCAACAACCAATTTTTAGCCATCTTCTTTTCTCTGCAAGAACCCCAAACCATAAAATGGGGACGAGGGGAGGAGGAGAACTGAATCCACGAATGTTTGGTGCTAATCACCTGCGGTGAATTGTGAGACACTGGGGTGAAGGGTGTGATTCGGTACGTTCAAATCCACCCCGAAAAGTGTTGAAATGGAGAGTATGGCTGGAAACAAATGGGAAAGGGAGAGTCAAAGGTTGCAAGTGGTGGTGGAAAATCCTAATTAGACATTTACGTCAGCTTGCAAAGCTCCTTGTTTTTCCAGAATGTTTGAGTGTTTCACTTTCTGTCAGCTTTCAATTGGTAGTACTAAAAGGGAAGGTTTCTGAAACCCTCCTCGAGCTATCAGGGATGGTGAAATAAAAAGGTGACCACAAATGTGTTAGCTTGAGCTGAACCATCACACCCCAGACAGAAAGACAGAGCATTTATGTATGCCTCTGTATTCCTGCTGCACCAGGAGCCTGTAGAGTTTATCAGAAACTGCTCATTCCCTTGGCTCCATGTACCCACTTCCATCAACTCCGTGGCCCCCTTGCATTGGCTTCGATTCCCTGGGGTAAGTGTTCATGATAGCAAATTTGGCCAAAAGATTTTTTTTTCATTGCCCTCCAACATTTCCTTTCACCTCCAACCTCTAGGCAGGGCCCTGGCTTTCCCTTTGGAGCTGGGAATATAAAGATGTGGGGCCGTGCGGGCTGACCCGGAGGGCCCTCCTGTCAATCACCACCTCCCCATCTCTGTTCCCTTTCACAGCAGGCAGCTGGACCCATCGCTGTCAACCAGGTAACAACCCCCAGACAATAGAGGCCTGAAAGCCTGGTCTAGACACTCTTTTAGCCACTTATTTGCTGCTCTTGGCAGCTGTTGAAGCATAAATAAGCAGTTTGTAATCAGAAAGCTGACATCATCGCAGCGCGGCTGAGAGGGGAGATTGTTCCTGGGCACTGAGCGGGCTTTTTTGTGTGTGTGTGACAACAGATTCTGGGGTGGGGATGCAGATTTGTGCCATGCTAAGCTGGGCTTTCTTTGATTTACAGAACACAATTGAGTCAGGTCTCCAGCTCCAGGACAAACCAGAATTATTTTTTAATGTTCCGTTCCTGGAGGGCAGAAAAATCAGATAATAAATTGGGTGGAAATGCATCAAGGATTGGGCCTGGGTGGGAAGACGGCAGGGTGGATCAGAAGTTTGGGTGCGGGACTTGTGTGTCTGGGCAGCTCCTGTGGCGTGGTGGCATGCTTCAGGTCAGGGGACCGAGCTCGAGGTTTGATACTGGACGTGTATGTCCTGCATGCTTCGAGGAATGAAGAGTTTTGCAAAAGGGAGCAGAGAAACGTGTGTGTTTCTTCCTGCTTCCCAAGTGTGCGTTTTTTTGTTTTTGATTTTTGTGGGTTTTTTTTTTTTTTTTTTTTGCAAGATCAAGTTTGCCATTCAAAGTGATTGGCAGTTATCCCTGTGAAAAGGAGATAAGCATGAAACATTCACCAGAAAACTTTTCCTCTCCCTCTCCTACACAACTGACCAGAGCCCCTGCTTAGGTTTTCTTCCCAAGACTGGTTTTGTTGGAGGAGTCAAAGATGGCAAGATGGCAGACGTTATTTATTTATCATAATTGATTTCTTTGCATTGTTTTAGGGATGTTCCCAAAGGAGGGGGAGCCTCTCTGGTTTCCTTCGGCAGCGTGGCTCTGTCCGACGTCTGTGTTGGCCCCGTAGACTCAAAGCCTGTCGATTCGCGGCAGCCAAGTAAAGGCCGGGAAGCCACAGAGTTTGCTTCTTGAAACCCATTCAGGTGGTTTTGCCCATCTCGAGTTTCACCTGCATATATAAAAGTCCAGCTCAACAAAAATATTGACTTCCTATCTCCCCGAGGGTTTCTGGTATTAGTTTGCTATAAGTAGCTCATGATTTAGAGTACAAAGCCATTTCCAGAATGCATGTTTAACAAAATGACATAGCAGATAATTGAAATTTATTTGCAATTTTCAAACTACAATAAACACAATTCTCCTTTTCTTTCATTAATAATCGCACGGCTAATGCATAACAATCCCTCTGCAGCTTTTACAAGCAAACTTGAGCTGCTGTGTTGTAATAGCTGGAAAAGTTAATGTAGCTTGAACAAGGTTCCTAATTGTCCCTGCCTCTGTCATATTTGTCTACTTGAATGGTCCTAAATACCACAGCGATTAATTACTACAGAGCAGGTATTACAAGATGTTATCATCCTTCCCCAACTGTCTGGGTGAATGGAGAGAAGCAGGAGATTGTTACAGTGTTTCATCGTTGCTCTTCCTATAAGGCACTTTAACCAGAAGATTTAACGTGTCAAAGTTAACTGCGTTCTCTAGCAGATATTCACATTCTAATTAAAGATTAAGAACGTAGTACATTACACTGTGATTTGTCATACATGGCTTGTTAAATAGGAAACCTACCGGGATTCCCTAACATTTTATAAACATTATTCAGGGCTTCGAATGTGGGCAAAGAAAAAGATCATTCGACTGCATTGCAGTATGGAAAGCAAGTCACCCTCTACCCACCTCTCCTCCCCACCCCATCCCCCGGTAAATAACAAAACGAGACAACTTGGGCACTTTGAAAACTGTTTTGCTGGGGAGATTTTGTTTAAACTGTGAATCACCTCTGGTTTGTATTTGTTGGGGGAGTGGGGGACCTTAATTATTATCCCCGGACTTTTTTTTTTTTTTACTGTTGCTTTTCGCTGTCAGTTGAGTAGAGAAAGGTAAGATCTTGCCTTTGTTTGAATCAGAGTGCCCAAAGAGGGAATAAAGATGAAACAGTATTTCAATAGGCAGCCTGAGCTTTCAGCTGAGTCTCGTTGCCCTGATCAGCACCACTTGCAGGACTAGTGGCACAGGACTGGTTCACATTCTATGATTGCCTGAGGAATAAATTAATGAGGTTACTGAGACACTGAGCATTTGCATATTCGCGGATGCTTATTAGGTAGAAAGTGAATGCCAGGTGCACTGAATTTGGGGGGAGGGAGGATACAGGATTTGTTAAAAATTAACATCTTTCCGTTCCTCAGATAAGGGATGTCCTGTCCCTAAAAAATAATTTGCAGGCAAACTCCTGCTTAATGAATCTCCGAATAATTATGATCTAATAGAAAGGCGAGGAGAAGAAGGTCTTACTTGAAAGCAGAAGAGAAGCCAACACACTGCCCTTGTGATGAGGAGAGCTGGGAGCAGTGGTCCTGGAGCGTAAAGGAAACAAATGCCATTTGCTCTCTCTGGATTTTAGGCTTTAATTATGCTGGTGGCATGCACAGCACGAGCACGGGGCCATCATACCTACTGCAAAATTATCAGTTTAAGGAGACCTTTACATTTGTAAATATTATTGTTGACAGGCCACCAATCCAACTCGGAGCAGCAAAAAGCTTGTCACAGAAAATTACGCCCAAAGCTGAATCACAGAATAAGAGAAACAGTTAAAGACTAATGTGCACGGTCCCGTTGTTTATGATTTCTACTGGGGCTGTGGGGAAGCACATTGTCTGAGCTATTTGTGTCCCATTCTTGTGAGAAGTTTTTATGCTCCTCTGGGTTTTGGATTGGAAACTGCCTCCACAGAGCTTAAATGGGCAGATTTTGTGGCCCCTCTTGTCCTTGGGAATACTTCATAAAACAGAATGATGAAGCATTCCACGTGTTTCAGAGCATTGCGCAGTGAGAGTTGTGCCTTTTTGGTCTTTTGTTTTGTGTGTGTGTTTTATTTTCACTGCCATTTTATACAGGTAGGTGCTCTTTCTTTCTATTTCTCCCCCCCCCCTTTCCCTTCTTCTTTAAAGAAAATGATTGGCAACCCTCAGCTTCAAGGAACTGATCTATCAAAATCAAGCTGGGATAAGCATTTCTTGGAGAAATTATATGTATTTACCCACAGGCTCTATTCTGCCCCCTTGTTTCACTGTACCTTATATACCACTTCTCATTCCTGACCAAGGCATGGGTAACCCTATAGTAGGAATATTGTTAGTGTTTATGTGTGAATACATTTTTTTTCCCAAAGATTCCATGTTATGCACTCTCCATACATTTTTCTGTCCTTTTCCTTGATTTTAAAAACCTCATTTCCAAGGTCTAAAGAATGTGTTCAAAGTTTTTTTTTCCTATTTTTTTAAAAATACCCTCTAGCTATGAATGAGTTAAAATGCCTTCCCAGGGAAAAGTCAAAGGGGCTATCAGGCTTTATTTGACTTCTGCATGAGACTTAAGCTTTTAATTTATTTCCTCAAGGCTCAGAGATACAGTAACTGTCAGAACACACTATCCCAAAATAACCTGTGCATGTTTTTTTAATTCAATTTGTTTTCTCACACCAATTTTGATGCACTTATAAATACACTGAAATCTCAGTAATTTCAGTGTGACAGAGCTGTAATCGGGAGACTGTACATATTTTCATAAACTAGAGTATTATATATTCATTAGTATTTGTTGATAATATTGCTTAAGCAATAAAAAGTGTCTTTCACCCAGAAAGGGCCTTTCAGAAAACATACACTGCGGCAAAATCACCGGAGTCCAGGGTTTTTGTCACACACACAGAGCACAGATTTTTTTGATTATGTAGATTTCTTTCCCTACTGCAGTTTCATATGCAAAGCATGCATCACCCACATCCATGCTATCTCCTAAAGCAGTCATTCTGAAACCCAATCTGGGGACAGTGCAGACTAAATAAAATTTCATTTTGATTTGGCCTCCTGCTGCGAATGGGACTGCTTTGTCTCAGCCGACAGAACCAGCAAGCCAGAAAGGTATGTCCTGTTTTGCATGGCTGATGGTGTGTCTTGAGGCTCACAATCAGGCTGCCGCGCTCTCTGGGGTTCGCAGCCCCTGCACTTCCGCTCGTCTTTTTCTTTCCCCTTCCATTTGCTCCCGTGCTGCCTTGCCGTCTACCTGCAGGGCAGAGAGATGGCAAACCCGCACCGATTGTTTACTTTGGCATATGTTTAATAGCTTTGCGTGGCTGTTTGCGTTTTTTTTTTCACTGCCTTTGTGTTATCGGGTTGTTTTCTGTATGTGTGTGTGTGTTTCTCCTACTTTGGTTTTTTTTTGTTTTGCTTTCCTTCCCACATTTGTTTCCTGTCTCTTTCAAGGTGTCGAATACCAAAATACTGATTTAAAGAAAAATTGTGTGAGTACCGCTATGATGCTCCAGAGATTTTACTGGAAGATTTGTCATGTTGAATTTTATTGTGAATTTCAAGGTGCATTTAACAGCTTTTTAAGGATTTTAGTTTTCATAGCCCTTTTGAGCCGCTTTGGCAGCCAAGCAATCACCTATTTTAGTGAAGGGGGGAAATATAAAATAAAGACTCCCTTTCAATGGGAGGGAGCTGTTTGGCCATCTTGGTATATTTTTTAAAAAATGCATTGCACGAAGAACTGCTAAATATGGCTCTGTTTTAAATGATGGCCTTCCGCTGGGCTCATCTCTTTAGAGACTGAATTGTGTAAAATGTTCTCCTTGCACTTGCCCCACCTTTTGGGGGATGTATTGGCAATCGGGGAACAACCTGCTGGGATGTCTCCGAAAAATTTTTAGATACGATGGCAAAGTGCCAGAGGGGGGAGCTGAGTCTGGTCAGAACTCAGTTTTCAAACCCAAATTTCTCCTTGGAACTGTCATTGCCCTTGACCAATTCAAACATTACCATAAGGGAAAGAAGTTTTTCCCTGGTTTACATATTGGCACATCATTAATCTAAATTACGTTATCCCAAACTGATAAAGATGGATATAGTACAGATGAAAAATAAATTGCTGAAGAGACAAGCAGGGTGTGACGGCAATGAGGCACTCTGGCTTGGGCCTCACACAAATAATTCTGCATAGGATATAGATTGACAAATGAAAAAGAATAATAATTAGGTTCATGGGGACCCCGCCCACCTGGAAGTAGAAAAACATCTCACATAACTTTTGACAAAAGAGTCAGAAATTTGCTTTTAGAAAGCCATGATGCGGCTGGCATGCCTGTGTTTTGAGGTGATGGTTCTCTAGGGGTAGTCTTGATGCAATTATTGAAATAACTCAGTGAGTGAGGTCTTTGCCATTAAAACAAATTATCCTCTTCCTGCAAAATCTCTAAGTTCTCCAGTTTGCACCAGTTAGCCAAGAGGCTTGGAAGAGAAGATTCATCAAGAGCTTTGGTAATTTCTTGATGGGCTGCCTGCTTACCATACAGCAGACTGGGGAGCAAAGTGAGAGTCAGTTAAAGAAGACAGTGAAGAAACAGCATGGAAACAGCACAAAAATGTCATTTGGGAAAGATGCCACCATTTTACATAAGGAAGGGGCAAATGGCAGCTTTAGGGTTATAACTGGCAGGGTTTGGATGGACAGCTGTATAATTTCTGCTATTAACCAGTACTATGTCTTTTTGCTCCAGCCTTACTCTTAGACCCATTTTTGAAAATTTTATTGCTGCATGTTGACAATATTAAAAAGCCCACATTTGCTTTTAGTCCAATTAATAAATGTGCCTATGGAGATCACTTATTGGCACACTAGGGATGTTTTTGATAGCCAAGCAAATGTTTTAAAAAGTAAGTTCTGCTATATTATCATATAGTCTGATTTTTTATATAATTATTTAACAGCAATAATATAATTTTTAAAAAGTATAACACAGAACTGCTTATGGAATGCAAAATTCTCAATGATGATTTGTTAGTCCATAAAAATGTATAACTATATATGTTTATGTTGTATATATACACACATCAAGAGAGAAAAAGAGAAACCGAACCAATGATGCTATTGAAAAGAGTCAGAAAGGTTATCTTGAGGATAAAATAGCAATAAATACTTAGCAGACAAAATTCTCAACCATGATCTAATTACCCATACACGTGTCATACATACCAAAGTTTACCATAAAGTAATACGATATTTTGATGAATTCGTGGGTTCATCTTGGACTCCATCCACAGGATTTTTATTTCTGAAAACATGGAGGCAAATTACTGTAGTATGATTTTACCTATCATGTGGTTTAGAGATATGGACCTCAATGAAGAGCAAGTGTTTGATTTTCCTTTTTTGGTGTCTCCCATGCCTGATGTGCATTGCCCTGTGTTTTAGTTCATGTGCTCCATACATACGATAGTCGAATATGTCTGCAAGCACTTAATATAATAATTTCATAGACATAAGGAAGATAAATGACTGGATTGGTGACCCTTGTCACATGAGTTTAGTTCATATGCATGTAGTTTACTAATGTTTGTGATGACCATAATCTAACCTTCCATATTGGATCCCTCTACAAGCAAGAGAGAAAAACTAACACTGACTAGACTAAAGTGTAAACTGTGGCCAAAGATAGAGATTTCTGTTTTCTATTTCCCCTCCTAACTCTTGGGAAACGGTGAATGCTCAAGGAATCCACTTGGGACTGAATGAAGAAGCAAACGTACAATTCAGGTTCAGCACGATGGAAGAGAGCCACAAGAGACGTGGTCATTAGCTGGAGCTTGTCACTGCAACCTGGGGATTATCCCTCATGAGGAAAGAAAAGGCACATTGGAAAGAGTGAAACAAGGACACAGGTTCTCAAGCTAGGCCCACATAACCTCCCTAGGTCTGGGAACCCAGTGAAAATTTACATATATTTTCCCAAGGAAACAACTTGCATGACATGCTTGAACAGATCTAAAGAAAACCCTCAAATGTTAGGGACCCATGATTTCTAGAAAGAACAGACCAGCCAGAGGGTAAAAGGAGAAGGAGAATCATAACCTTCTCTGAAAAGGTCATTATGAAAATAAGAAACAGGCTTCAGTTAATTTGCACTTGAACCACTTTCTGGCTACAAAGAAAGCATACAATATACAGACACTAATGTGATGTACTGTTTTAAAAAAAAAAAGTGACTGTTGTATGGAATGTACATTGATTATTTCTGTAGGTGTGGTAGACAAAAGCCAGAAATGAAAAAGAGAATGCCAGCTGTACTCCAGGTACTGGATTCTGGTGAGGCGCCGCTGAAGAAACATCTTTGGAGGTACTATGCAAAGCGTCACACTGGCTTGAAAGGAAACTGCTTTGTCCTGTTTTTAATATAAATTGTTACATTTATTAGAAAGATATTTACTGTACTAATCTTAATATGGACAAAAAATACTCAGATATTTAGATTATGGGGTGATAATAAAGAACATTCAAATTCCAGAAACTATATCAAAAACTGAGAAATTCAGACTTAGACCTCAGCAGACTTGAAAGATCTCCAGAATTCAGCAGATCAGAGCAGGGATTCGAATAAGATTAGTCTTCGAACAATTTCAAATCTAAGTTTACTGTTGGAGAGAAGACTTGTACTTGATCCTTAGATCAAAAGTTGTGCGGTCAGAAAAGCTCTGTAAACTGCAGCTTTCACTCACATGGAAATAATCTTAGACCTCAGCCTCTTGTCTCCTAAAAGTGCCCAGCAAATATTAATGTCCAGAATAAACAGGCATGGATGTTAAAGGGACTGCACTAGGTGTCCTCCATATAACGTATGTCCGCAGAAAAATGAAGACCTGATGTAACCTTTCTCACAAAGCTCCCATCGAAATGACCATCGCCCTGTATGTGATTAGGCAGAGGGAGGCCCCAGAGTTGAGCTTCTCTGGCTACTCTTGGTAACTGTGAGGGGTGGGTGCTGAGCTGAGAACTGAAGACCAACATCATGCTTCCTATGATGGGGCAAGCTGATCCCCAGCAGAGCCTGGCCAGTGAGCTGGCCCATGTGAGCTGAATTGACCAAATGGCAGGGACCCGGGTTTCTGTAGGCTGAGATAGCTGAGCTGCAGCTGGCTTTAGTGGGCAGAGGTAGGTATTCTTCCCCTATTGTCTTGCACAAGCCAAAATAAAAGAGCATAAGTTCACTGGCATCAAACTGTTCCCAGGAAAGCAAGCCAGACATCTAGATACCATGCAGAGAGTTGCTGGATTCAGCGACTGGAGGGCCGGGAGATCACACCGGGACACCACATGAATCTGAGAGTTCCTGCTTATTCCCAAGGCCATCAGGACCCACAGTTTGCACCCAGCCTTTCCCTGCATACCAGGATGCCATCTGAGGGACAGAAGCAGGGGGATGTGGTGAATACGTAAGACTGGGCATTTTATCCCAATGAAAGAATGAACACCAACTGAGAAAGACTGCTTAAATGATCAGCTCTGACTGCTCCAAACTTGACAGGACATTTAATTAATTTCATCCCCTACACCCCCACCCCACACCCCCCTGATTCAGGGCTCTGGAGGAAGCACTGCTGAGCTAGAAACAAAATAAAGAAAATAAATTATATTTTCTCTGTATACTAAAGTTGCATTGTGACTGAAATTTCCACCCAGCCACACTTGAAAGATTCCAGGTTTTTATATAAATGTCTGCTCTCAGTGACCCAAGGAAATGCTAGAAACTTCATATGCCAAGCTCAGAAAAAGAGAGCAAGTAGCATTGAACACAATAAAGTACTGTCATGTTGATCGTCTTCAAAACCTGCCATGCAGTACAATTTTAACTCCAGAGGATTAGACTTCTCTTGTGTATAGATTCTTCTCAGCAATTCCGCCACCTCTGGGAGGAATCCTTGAAACACAGAGTAGGCCCCCAGCTGCCAATAGGTTGAGTCCCCAGCCCTGGCCTCATTCCTGGAGAAGGCTCAGCAGAAACCCAAACAAATTCACTTTCTCTTTCAAAAAAAAAAAAAAATTGAATTTTGAAACAGAGAAGCCCATTTGCTGGTTCTTGGAACTGAGTCACATCAACATCAACACAGAAGACAAGTGGAGTTTAGACCTTCTTCCAGAAGATCTGGAAACCAGTGCCTTTCTTCTCCTTCTCCAGAACTGATTGGCCAATTGGTCTTGTCAAGGTCCATGAAACGCCACAGGATCATCTCAATCCATTCCCCCCTTCTGCTTAAGTTTTCTAGAGTTTAATTCTGCTCTTTTCAACCTAAAGGAAACTTATGTACTGCCACCAAATACATGAGAAAGGAATTCTTAGAAATAAATCCAACATTCTAAACAGACCCCCATGTTGTATAAGGAAGAAAGAATAGAGATGGCCAGCAATAACTTAGTCTTGAATTAGTGTACTGAAATGGAAGGGTTGTTGAAGTTCATAATGGTTGTAAGTGTTCATGATTTCAATGAGAAGTTTTCTAGAAAGGTACATAGAATGTCTTCAGGAATGCCAATACTTCATAGCCTGCGAAAGTTGTCTTACGGAATCAACTATCAGTGTTCCGGGGCATGCTCACTAGAATAACTTTCTGAGTGTTATTTAATGTTCCTTCCAATATATTAGCTTGTTTATTCATGTAAAACATATATCAAGTTGAATACAAACAGAAAACTAGCTTTGAATTCAAGGGTCAAAATTATCAAGCAGTGCCACAGCTTCCAAGGATAAAGGCAAAATCAAGCCACTACTATAAGGATCTAACTACAATAGAAATCTAATTATTTTCTAAACTGACACTAGGGTTGGAGTTTTGGAATACAGGATCTCCATTTTAAAATATATAATATTTTGAAGATTTGTCACTAGAACCTGATCTTTTGACTTTCCCATTAATTAAAATCAGTGAAATGATCTAAATATTAAAAATGAACAGTGTCTTGAATGAGGTGTAAATTGAGGCTTGGCCCTCACTTGCCTAATGAACAATTTCTAGTATTTGTGTAACTATAGAGTAGCACAAATTTTATTAATTCTGATATGAATGGTTCTAATAAAAAAATGATGATCGATAGGTATTATATACCCATAAATATTCTTAAACCAGGACCATGTAAGAATAATGTTATAGAAGAATGAGCACAGAAATAGCCTACTTTGGGGGCAGGAAGTCTGCATCTAATCGTTTCAATGGTTTGTTCTGTGCCTGTGTAAAGGGCAAAAGAAGGTGAATTTAGCTATACCATTATCACCCGCCCACATTAAGGATGCATTTATTTCCCTCTAGTCCATTACAGACTGCTGTGCTTTCCACTTATAGGCTTTGTTGTTTTTGTTGTTGTTATTAAACAAAAATACTTGAATCTTTTAATATTAAAAAAAGATTTTAAGGAAAACAGTGTATGTGGGAACTGATACCGTTTTCATACAAAGAATTAACTGTCTGCGGTCTAGCTAAATGATGACTGAGGATGTCTTTTACTCTCCATTAGTATCTGGAGAGCATAAAACACTAATGAGGGTGAAGAACTAGGTGGAACAGGGGATAGGATTTGGAATAATGGGATGAGATTAAGAAAAGGGAAATTTAGGTTGATTACCAATTACCAATTGAAAATCTTCTTAATGTTGCGGTCTATTAGACTGTGGGGTAATCTTCCAAGGGAAGTGGTGGGACTCCCATTGCGTAGATGTTTAAACTTAGAGTGGACAGAGCACTATCAAGAACGCCCTGTGGTGAGCAAGCCACCCTGTTGTGTGGAAGAAGAGATTTCACCTTCGTCGCCTTGCTAGGCTCGAACTTCTGGGCCACCCAAGTCTGTCCCACACGGATCAGTCTTTGCAGAAGTGAGTGGGGGAATAATGTTAAAATATTTGTTACTTTATATCTGGCATAGCCTTCCTAACATTTTGATAGGAAACAAAATAGCCAGGTCTGTCAGCAACAAACATCTTCCCAAGATATGTATTTTTCCACCCAGGAAGCCAATGTCTTCCCGAGACTTATAGAAACCAGAGTCACGTTTCATGCGACTCTCTGCTTTTCAGTAAAGTAAAAATTAAAACGACCAGGTAAGTGACACTTTAAAACTATGGCTATCATGACATTTGTGGGTATATATGTTCTCACATTCCTGAAAGAAAAAGGGACAGGGGAATGGAATATGAGAAAGAGAGCTGGGGTGGGGTGGGAGGGTCTGATTAGAAATTGGTAAGCATTTGTACTAGGTTCCGGGGGCCTCTGAAGGTAGATAGCAGTGATTGCATGAGAAAAAAGGGAATTTCCTTTTGTTCCTTAGGAGTGCATCTCAGCACCTGGAAGTCAAGTTCAGAAGAGGGTCTTTTACTTAATGTGAGCAGGTCTGGAAAATGAAACATTAGAGCAGATATATCTTCTGATTTTAATGAAATATCATTTCACACTCTTTGATAAAGGTTCTGTCAGTCATAATAAAATAAGAGAAAATATTAGATCCACATGGTATTAGATTAGTCTCATCTCAGATGGTTTCCCGACACTTTGGTTTACATAAACACACCCAGTCTCACAAAAACCTGAAAGAAATGAAGCATGAGATAACATACACTATATTAGAAATGGCTGAATTGAGGGCATGGTGGGAGTAAGAGATGGGAATGATGAAAATCAGGCCTGTAGTGCCCAATGTTGTCTCATTTCTGGAGGTGACACAGACAAGGCTGCTTGTCGGGGGGGCGGGGGGGGGCGGGGAGAGATGGCCATGGCCATGGCGAGAGGCTGTGCCCTGGAAGTCTCTGTCAGATAGAATGGGTCCCCTCACCAAAGCAGAAGGTCAGTTGCTCCATCTGCCTTCATCTCCACTCAGCCTTCCTCATAGCCATTGGTTACAAGAGTAATCCTTGGTCTACAGGAAAGGTAATTTACGGGGCAAAAGTACATAAATATAATGCAGGGTTTCAATTTCTCTTCTAAGAGTGTGTGAAGGGGGCAAGTTAAGAGAAAAGAGTAAAATTTATCTTACACAGTACATGTGCTGTTCTGTTTCCCAATTCTTCCTCATGGTGAAATTCCTTCTGTTTGTATGAGTTTAATGTTTTACTTGATGACAAAATCTCTGTAGTCTAAGTCAATAAAAATATCTCACTTCTACCAACTGGTTTCACACATGAAATAAATATTTTCCAGAAGAAAAAAAGATATATATATATCTTTTTTTTTCCCTTGTGGGGGTGGATTTCTTCAGAAACTTCCAACGGCACACAAGGAAATACATCTTTCAGAGTTCAAACACTTCCATGCAATCTATTGCTTAAACTTGCTGCTTGAAACAAGATCCATGTGATGCTTATTTAGCAGGAATGGTATTTGAGATAACCTGGTTCCTCTGCTGTGAGCTCAAGGTTCTAGGCAATTGGCGAATGTGTCCTAACCACAAGCCTGTAGCCAACGCCCAGAAAGCAGTGCTGCTGGCTGCAACTGACCGCTGGGTGTGCCAAGGACTGTAGTGTAGTTTCTGCATCGTTAGGCCAAAGAAAGGGACCAAATTGAAGGGGAAATGCAAAAACAACACCATGTCTATTTTTTTAAACTCCATTCTTGGCCAAACTGACAGGAGAGGTTACTAGTTGACAAACTAAATTTTCTAAATAAGAGAGCATGTGGTTTGTTTTCATGAAGTAGATTGCTTTTGGTTAAGATCATAGCCTCCTATGAGTCTGAGCTCATATTCTGAGAAACCCTGAAAACACCACTTAGGGTTTCTTAAAGTCAAGATATAGAATCCGAGCCGTTTGGTTCATCTCAGATGAAAACTAAAACATTCTCACTGCAGGAGAAGCAACACTTCTAAATATATTTCAGAGTTGCTCAGATTCACCTTATAAACTGGGCATATACATTAAAATATCCAAATGCTTACTTCTTAGGCTTAATGAGGGGGATGATATTTTTTCCTAGATCCAAACATTGCAATTTAGTTTTAAGATAATAATACTCTATATGTACATATACTTTACAAAACACTTCATGTGCTTTATTTCATTTTATCTTTTGAGAAATGTTTAATCATTTTTTTTACCAAATGCAATTTAATTTAAAGATAACTTCATTTTATTTAACCAACTGGTAGAAGAAAAGTAGAGTTGAGGCTATGACATCAGTAAAGTTCATGTTTAGTAATAAGCTTGGTCAAGATAGAATAGTTTTTTGTTTTTTTTGTTTTTGTTTTTGTTTTTAATCATGACCACTTACTGTACTTTCTTTCCATCCTCTTTGCTCTTTGGACAGTAGGGATACAAATTTTCATGTCCTTCTTGGGACTAGAGATTAGAGATAATCCAATTCTGTATTTTTCTTGTTGACCAGAAGAGTTTTTCAATTCTGCATTTCAGGAGATAATTTGTTCCAGCTGATCTCTTAGAGCTCTGGCTTCTCTAAGTCACACATGTGTGATCCCCACTTCCATGCTAAACAAACTGTTGTGGCCAAAACAGGTGTGGACTTGTGCTTTTGCTCCATGGACTCATTCCCCATCTTCCACAGCTCGAGCTTTAAATGACTCTCCCACGTATTCATGCTCAGGTCTCACTATCTAAACTGGTTCCAGAAATTTTACTCTTCTTGAAGAATTTTAGCAGAATTTCTCCCATATGACTGTGAGATAAAACACAATACCTGAAGAGCAGGCGGCAAAACAAAAGGGGAAAAAAAGTCTCATTGTGAGCACTTCCATCTGATGGGGGTTCCAGCTGCTTCTCTGTGGTCTCAGAAACAGGGTGAGATGAGAGAGACAGACTCTGGGCTGGCCCGTTGAGAGAGCCTGTATCTAAATTCAGCAGAGCCCCAGGGCTTACTCCACATTCCCAGTGCTTTCATTCAAGCTTCCCCAAGATCCTGTGAGGCAGGCAGACCAGATGTTGTTATCCCCACTTTACAGACGAAGAGAGGAGGCAGTCAAGCTAAGTGTCATTTCCAAAATCACAGAACCAGTAAGAAGCATGAGTCAGCATTCAAACCAAATGTTCTGATTCTGTGCTACATGCTAGCATAGATAACTGCTTGACTTAGCCAGAAAATGTCCTTGTAATTTTGATTAACAAGGAAGGATTTGAGTTAGCATTCCAAAAGCCAAGGAGAGAAAAGCTTAATAACTCTAAAGGTCAGAAACCAAGCCTTGATAGTAAAGTTTTGTATTCCTTTCCCTGGGGGAAAGTGATGGTGGAATAAGCACTTGGAAATGTGTAAAATCCACTAATTAAAATTACTTGGCAAATATGCCCCCAAATATGATCTAATTCTGCTGACAAGACATACACATAGCCAAATAAAATAATGTCAGAACCCCACACCCTCAAAGATCACAATAGGCAAGACTCTCTTATCACCACCACCCCCATCTTAATTCATAATCAGTGTAAGGACCAGCTGCATAATTTGCAGGACCCAGAACAAAATGAAAATCTGGGGCCCACTATTTAGAAAATAAGAATTTCAACACAGCAACAGCAGAGCATTAAACCAAACGTGAGCTCCTTTGGACTGCACAGCTTGCACACCCACGGAACTGGCGTTGGTTGACGTTACCTTTTCTGCATGCTATCTATTTTTGCTCCAAAAGGATCAGATTTCAGCTTAATGTAAAGGAAAATCTACTTAACAGTTGGGGTCGTGTACCCATAGAACAGACTGCCTTGTTAAGTAGATGTTTGTCCTACAATGGAGAGCTCACACAGGACCCAGAAGATCATCTGTCAAGGTTGTTGAAGGAGGGTGTATTGGTTTCCCTGCCGCTGCTAAAACAAATACCATACAATGGGTGGCTTAAGAGCAGGGATTTATTGGATCTGGTTTCAGAGGCAAGAAGGCTTGGTAACACCTGGGTTTTGTATCTTCTGCCTGGTCATCAGTCTTTGGGATTCCTGGCTTTTCTGTCAGGTGGCAACGCACATGGCGATGTCTTCCCCTTTCTCCTCTGGGTTCCGATGGCTTCCATCTTCTGGCTTCTCTCTCTGTGGCCTTCTCTGTGAGGCCTCGAGTAATAGGATTAAGACCCATCCTGATTCAGCTGGGCCACACTTTAACAGAAGTAACCTCATCCAAAGGCCCTATTTCCAATGGGCTCATACCCAGGAATGGATTAAGATTAGGGACATGCTTTTTTTTTTTTCTGGGGTATATAACTCCAAGCCACCATAAAGGGATTGATTCCTACATTAGGACAGGGCCAGACTTGATTTTGGGTGTCCCTTTTGCTAGCAGATTCCACGAGTCAGATAATTGTCATCTTCTTCCAATTTCAGAAAGAAGGCACTTGATACGTTTCATTGATACCACCTAAGAAGCACGCTAGATTTCTTGACACTTTTACCTTAAGGGAAAGCATAAAATCTCATTTCCGTAAAAACTTTGCATCATGGCCGTTTGACATAAGTGAAGTTAGCCACAATCACCTGGGAACTGTGAGCATTTGCTTGGTTCCACTCAGCATAGAGACACCTATTAACAAACCTGGGAGATTTCCATTCCAGGTCAGATATTTAATTACTTCAAAATCTGTGTGGCTGTTGGTGTCATGCAAAGCTAAAGGTCCCCTTCCTGACATAGCATCACGACGAGCCTTCATTTGCAGAGAAGCTACCGGTAGGAGACAAGCTACAGAGGAAGGATTTGAAAATGTTGGAGCCATAGCATTGAAATGCACGTTGAGGTGATGGTCCATGGCTGAAACACAGCAAAGGCTTTATGCCACCCCTTCTTGGGTTGATCTACAAAGAAACCAACCCAGACATACAGCTGGACAGAAAATCCTCCCAGATTCCCAACTTGTAATGGGCCAAGGTTCAAAGAGACATGAAAAAAGTGGAACTTCCAAGGGCTTGCTGTTTTGCCTGAGTAACAGAATCATTAACAACATTAATAGTGTGTATTTCCATTGAGTCCCTCCAGGCTGTTCAGCTATTTTAAATATACTTTGCCTTTACTTAGTTAAATGCACTCTGGTTACCAGTTAGGTTGATGTGCTACCGTTTCCATACAGAGCTATCATTCAATAGGATCTGCCATTGCCAGTTTGTTAATAAAATAAGGACGGCATTGGTTTCCAGCATCCTGGATTTTTGTTGAGCAAAGCAGCATGGTGCATCAAAGGCATGTCAAGAGATGTGACGTAAATGGAAATCGCAGAGTATCATAATGCAGCACAACAGGTGCACAAAATAGATGTTCAAAATGGTTTCTATTATTTGGCTTTTTGGAATCAAATCAGAATCAAGAACAATAGTGGCCATTTCAGATAAATTACTTCTGCACATTCTTGCAGATTGAGCAGCTGTAAAGGAGGGGAGGGGGGGTTGGGGGTGCTTGCTATTTGGAAGGTGGATGCAAATACATTCGTAATGTGCATGCAGTATATTCAGTAAATTAAATTTTTGCCTTTCTTGCACAGTGATAAAAGTAGTTTCCTTTCCAGGATTGCAGGTTTCATTAATACCATATTTTAATAATTAAATAGCACAGCTCTAGAGGCAATAGCTAAGATAAAAGTTTGCAGACAATCCATTATTTTTCTCAGACAGTCCTTTGGAAGAGCCCATCGAGATGCAGTTTAATGATTTAAGTTCTAAAATGGGATGTTTAATAAAATAATGGGTGTTTATGTAGTTTTATTCCAGCAGAGTATCTTTCCTTTTGTCAGGTGTGGTGTTATTAGTTGTGGGAGCTAGGGTGATGGGCCCGTGCTCCCCTCCGCACGTCGTTAGCCACTTCTGCCCACTCTGTGGTCATTTTTGTTGCATTACAGTTACCATTTGTAATTTTTAACATTGGGAAAGGAGAGGGTTGCTGTCTTTTTAATCCTCTCGGTTGGCATACTCCATTTTATTAGGCATAATTCAGAGAGCGAGAGAAAGGGAGTTAGATTCTGGTTAAGGGGGATACATAATTGGGTGTAGTGGGATTAAACTATTATTAGTGTACACTCCTAATGGATGTCCCATAAAGAACCCATGGCAAAGGCATTAATGAGTTATGACGGAAGGGTAGGCAAGCTGAACAGTGTTTCCATTATCGCAATCCTACTTACACACAAATTGTTGAGCAATCACTTAAAAGAACACCAGACTCCTGACGTATTTAAGCAGAGTAATTTTCCTTCCAAATTATCTGTTCTTTTTTCCTCTGTAGCTTCCAATTTGCAGGCTCTTTCTCACATGCCAATCCTTATATTTAATTTTGCTTCGACATCAAGCCTTGAATGTAAAATAATTTCCCTGAAAATTTTAAATATTACATAAAAATATATAAATGCACATACAAACATGGCCTGTTCGATTTTTTTGTTTTTTTTTTTTTACAAAAAGGCAAGATATGTAAGACATGTGAACACTAATGCCCCCAGGTGATGGGAGTAGGAAATAAGTTACAGAGCATTATTTCTGAGATAAAAATATTCAAAAGTTAAAAAAAAAAAAACAACCAACAGTAAAATGTGAAAACTAAATGTGCTTTTATGTCAAAGTTAAAAAAAATCAGAGCCAAATCCTTTTGCTGTGGTTCTTGTTGTTGATGTTGCACGTGAAAATCAAAGAGAAAGTGAAAGTGCATAGGGTTTCACAGATGGATTAGATAACGTGCTTAAGTGTATGTGATTGATTACTCTGGTTTAAGCGTGTATCTGATGGATGACACTCCACTAAAATGGTGTAAACATGTACTGTAATTCTTTTCCTTCTTATATGTTTTTCCACTCCTTCCCCTTTTACAATAAAGTGTTTTTTTCCTCATAAAGGAACACATTATGGATTTGATGACCGCAATGGAAAAGTCATACACATCATTTGGAGTTACCTTTGTGTGATGTCTTTCAACACTCACAGATACTTGATAATATTTTTATCCAAGATGGAATGACTATGACACTTTAATTCATCATTGTGAATTTTGTAAAATGCTATCTCCCCAATGAAATAATCCCTCTACATTTTAATCATTACTTGAGGCTTCTTTATTTTAAACTTGTATAAGAAAGGGTAGTTGAAGGACCTACCCAATTGCAAAGTTTTGAGTAAAATTTTTCCCCCAAGTGTACATATTTTTAAAAACAATTTAAATTCCAGAGCTGGGTGTGTTTTCTGGAAATCCTCTCTCCTTTCCACTGTGGCAGCCTGTCCGGCATTTGTAATTTGGAACGTGTTTGTAAAAATGAGTGACCCCAGGACGCTGTTCTGAAGCAAAGTGAACTGCTGCCCCGAATCGGGTCTGTGTACGCTGTTTCACAAGAGAAGGCTTGCAGTTAAGGCAGCTCACTTCCAAGATGAAGGATTTAACCTTCCAAAGATGCACAGCTTCATTTTTTGATGTCTCCTTTTTTGCTTTTATAAAATGGGTTTCGGTTCTCATCCATAAGCTACTAGGCAGAGAAATGAAAAGTTCTTTGCATGAAAAATACTATCCTAAAGTAGATGGAAACTCGGTTTGGAAGTAATTTTCACTTTTTTCCATTCGTTTTTATTACTTTCCAAAGTGAAAACTCCATAGACTCAGAAGCCAAAGGGCCTTTTGAAAAATGCCACTTTAAGATTTCAGCCAACAGCCACAGCTGGATCGACAAGGGAGGGTTCTAACAAGACAGTTGCTTGCTGCCAGCTACAGTTCCCACTTTTGTTTCCTATGGAAACTAACACGGGGCAAATTGAAAGAGTGATTATTTTAAGTCTCCACTGTCTTTCCTGATCCAGTGTCTACAGTATTTTCATAGAAAATGGGAGCAGGAAAAGCAGGGGGAGATGTCAGAACTTGTCAGTTTCAGCTGTGGTTGTTGGCAGAGAGCTGAAAGTTCTAGCTTTTCAGACTACAGAAATCTCTGCTCTTTTTACTTTTAAAACAAAAATGTTAGTTGAACATCAACTTCACCTTCCCTGTCCCTTCCATGCCTTTCTTTTTGCGTTGTGATTTTTAGGGAGGTAACATGACACATAGTTCAGATGGGCAGTTAGGAGGGGGAAAATGCACTGCCAAAACTTTGTTCCAATAAATAACACATGAATAATGGATTCTCTCTAACCACAGGACACGGTATCTATGAATGTAGTAACTGGCTTATCTGATTGGTGATTTATTCAGACCCTTGATTTTCTCTGTTGTTTCATTCCCAATGAGCATCTCTTCATTTATAAATCTCACTTTTTATGGGGTAGCACAAAAAAAGACAGGAGGTAAATAAATATCAGTTACTCAGAAAACATGGTTACTGACTGTAATACTAAAACTGACTTAAAATAAGAATCTATGTTGTCTGTGCATGGATAAAAGTTATCCTGCCTTCCATTGCTAGCTACTTCTTTATGTAACTTTAACAAAATCACTACATTTTAATATTAAGAAATCAGTATATTTACCGATGATTTATTCCCAAATGCTGCCCAACCCTTTTTTTTTTTTTTAATTGCACGGTGGTTTTTAAGTGAATTTATAGATTAATAACATTCTTTTACTATTTTAGAATATATCATTAAATAGGTGGACTGGTTTCTTCAAATGCTTTATATTAACATGGTAAGGGATTTTTTATAATTATGCTACTAATAGCGTCTATTATTATTTGTACTATGTGCCAGATTTGTACTATGACATGCATTGTCTCTATTAATTTTTCCAATAATGCTTTTAAGGTAGTTACTATTATCCTTATTTCACAGATGAGAAAACTAAGGCTTGGGTTAACTCTGACTCAGAACCCTTGCTTTTAATAACTATGCTACATCACAACGTTGACCTCCACTAACTCAAACATGGGGAGGGGGTGGGAAACCACATTAAATGATCAAGCATGAACTAGTTGCTGCTGTAGACAAATAAACATCCAAAAATGTTCACCGGGCACATCGGATGGCACGGTGCACACAGTCATCATGGTCTGCAAGGTAATTAAGAATAAGGAAAGCTGTTGGCAGACAAGGCTATAAATAGAGCTTTGGTTTGGCTCCTCAGTTGGTTGCTCCCTGGCATCTCCAGTCAGCCGCAGTGTCAGCAGTTTTCCATCCTGCTCCTCCCGTTTTGTCCCCAGAGGTGTGGGAGTGAGTGTGTGGAAGGACCCAACACACTTCTAGTTGCCACCGCTGTTCCCGGAGCGGCTCAGGATCCACTGCCCAGAGTTCAGGAGCCTGATCCTGAGAAATGCAGGAGGCAGGTGGACTCAGCAGCACGAACCCCCCAAATCCCAGGCATCCAGGAATCTTCAGATAACAAGGAGAGAGATGATGTCTACTAGAGGAATCAGGGACTGGCCCAGATATTTTCTGTATTTTTCAAGGATGTGCTTCCCACCTTGCTACACACACACACACACACACACACACACACACACACACACACACACACACACTGAACAAACTATGCTTCAGTATTGTTCCGAGTTGCCAGTAGGTCCCCACATTTAGGCCCAATCAACTCCAAATTGCCTAAATTTATTTGACAAGGAAAAAAAAAGACATTCATCCTACGAATCAGAGTTAACACCATTAAAATTCAAAGAGCTAGGAGCTTTAACAATTGATGTAAACGTTGCGTTCAAACTCTGAATGAAGACCCAAAATTATTCCCCAGGTTGGAGAAGGTGGGGAGGAAGAGGAAGTCATGTCACTGAGACATCTGTGACTGGAGGGGGCTTAGTGGGGAGAGGCGAGCCACCCTGGAGTAGGAGAGGGGCCCGAGGGATCTAAAGGAGTAGCTAGTAAAGCAACCCTAGTCTGAGGCAAATTGGCTTTTACATGTAATTTTTAGTCTACACTAACAGTTTGTCTACACGAACTCATTTATAAAGTAGAAAAGGAAAAACCTCAAAATTATGCTTTCTGTTTTTTATTGAACCGAAAGAGATTTTTTTCCCCCCAGTTTAATTATTGAGGTAAGTTGCCAACTTCTTTCTCTGAAGTAAAAGAAATCTGCTCTTAGGGACTGAACTCTTATTGATTCCAATTTGGTAACAATATTTGGAGGCAGCTTTTTATATATATTTGAGAGAAGCTTTTTAGATTGCTAGAGTAAAATGTGAATATTACTTCAAATGATTCATTTTATAAATGAAAAATACATAGCATTTCAAAGGGCAAATCTGCAAAATCTTCTAATTTTAAAAATCCTCGTTATTTTGTAAATCGGCACTAATCTTGATAGCATTTGCACACATGTGTGTGTGTTCTTTCTATTGAGAAAGTGTTAGGAGCAGATTATGAAGTTCAGGTCCGTAGTTTGGGTTTGAGACCTGACCCTGCCACTAACTAATTGTGCGAACTTGGACAAGTTCCTTAGTTTCCCTGTACCTTCATTTCTTCATCTTTAAAACAGAGGAAAATAACGGCACCTACCACCCTGTTACACAGTCAACACTATGCAAGTTCTTGTTCAATAAATTATTCTGCTCACAACAATCTCACTTGGAACATACTATGATCCCCATTTTTTTTCAGATAAGGCAATTCAGGCTTAGAAGCACCATTATGTTATAGCTATGTGGCCCAGTTAATAGAGAATTTAATTCAAGTTCTGTCTGACCCAAGGCCCATGTTCTTTCCACTAAATCACATCAAAATCCTTTCTTAATTTAGACGTGTTAACAGAGTTTCTTTCATATACCTGCTTGTATATTTTTATTTGAGGGCATTCTTTATATATTATAGGTGGTATCCTTTAATGATCATATGGCTTGCCATTTAAATTTGGTTTTTGCACTTACATTTTATGGAGTTTTTGCTTTTTTAATGGGAAAAAAGTAATCTTTTCTTATAAGTATGTTCTTTTTCCTTGTAATTTAAGAAATTCTTCTTGAATTCAATATCAAAAATATATGTTCATATTTTCTTCTAAAACTTTTATCTTTTGCTTCTCATATTTAAAACATTTATCGATCTGGGATATAGTTTTGCAAATAGTGTATATTTTCCATCTGTTTCCCCTCAGGGTGTTCCAGCACAATTTATTGACAAATCCATCATTTCTCTCCTTACTTATCATCCCAGCTCAGACCTAGGGGAGCTGTACTGAGTTCCTAGAGACAGATGAGTGTTTCTGAGCTCCTGATTTGGTTCCAGTCATCTATTTGTTTTTCACTCCATGAGTACCACAATGATTCAGTCCCTATAGTTTTATATCTGTTTCCTCCTTTTCATCATTATTTCTTTATGGATGCATTGTTTTTGTCTACAGGTTTTTCAGTTCCCTTTTGTATTTCTCTACTTTCTTTGGGGTCCAATATTTTCCTCATGAAGTAAAGTTTCAATGTAGCCTGTCAATGGTAAATAATCAGAATCTTTGTTTGAGAATGTCTAAATTTCAACCTCTGTCTCCAATGATTATTTATCCAGATTTAGAATTCTATACTGACAGTTTAGTAATTTTCTCCTAGTCTACTTAAAGATCTCATTCTACTGTCTTCTTTATTTCTAGCACCTGAGGATTTTCCATACTTTCTTGAGAGCTCAGCTCCACATCTAAAAGAATCTTCATTAGATTATATCTAGTCTTTCTTAGTACCTGTAGCCAGAGGGCACACGTGTTATCTAATCCACAATACTGCTAGAACCGGAAATCTGAGGATCCCTTTATTGGATCTGAGTCAGGTGCTGTTTCACAAGAGGACATAATGAAAATGATGGTGAGACTTTGCAAGACTATGGTAGTTTTCTCTGCTTTGTCTTTGAATTATATTTCTATGTTAATGATTCATTTTAGATGTGTTTTTATTCCGATGTGTATTATACTCCACTTACGAAACAATTTTTGGATATTTGATCAGTGGCATTTGTTGATTGCCCACGGCATTCAAAGGTCAAAAAATATGAAACTTCGGGTCCTAGACCCCTTCTGTCCCTCCTCCTGGCCACTTGGCATTCTGTGCACACCCCTTTGCAGCTCCTTGGCCACTGGCATTTTCCCTGTCTCTCGGTCTAGTATAGTAAAAACTTTGTATTGCTAGCATGTGCAACAGGGACTGGCACATAGAAAAAAATATTTTTAATGTTTTTGAAAAAAAGGAATAATAGAGAGGCCAGCAGAAGCAACAGGGAAGGATAAGCCTACACAAATCAAGCAAGATTCATAAAGAAGGGTATTTTCACTTTTGTGCAAAAAGTCTCTTCAGATGCAGAAACTCTAACTTCTTGATTTTAAACATGGATTCTTTGAATAAGGATATCCAAACTAAAATACTTGCTTTGGTAAGAATGAAAATGTAGAAGTGACTAGGGATAGAGAAAGGCAGATTTTTGGAAGGAAATGACTTGCAGGAGAAGAATCTTGTCTGGAGGAATGAAGCAGTGTCAGAAAAGAGTCTGCTAAAAAGGAAAGGATTTCCAAATTGTTGAAGATCACAAAACTGATTTTTACTTAATCTGATTTTATTACTTAGAAATTTGAACCTGAGAAGTATTATCAGCATAACAACTACAAGAAATGATTTTAAAACTATATGTATAATATGGGTAAACATAATTATTTTGAGAATCATCCATGCTGTCACATGTATCAAGAGCTTATTATTTTTCATTGCTGAGTAGTAATCCGTTACATGGATATACCACGTTTCATTTATCCATGACATAGTATATGGGTATTTGGATTGTTTCCAGTTTTTGGCTACTACAGATAAACTTGCCATGAACATCCAGTTATGAGCATTTTTATGGACATACACTTTCATTTCTCCTGGGTAAACACCTAGGAGTGAAATGGCTGGGTCATGTAGTAGGAATTTGTTTACCTTTTTAAGAAAAATGCCAAACTCTTTTCCAAATGGATGTACCATTTTACATTTCCACCAGCAGTGTAGGAGAGTTCCATTTCCTCCATATTTCATCAACACTGGGAATAGTCAGTCTTTTTAATTTTAGCCATAATAATGTGAGTGTAGTAGCATCTCAGTTTGGTTTAATTTATATTTCCCCAATGATTAATGATGTTCAGAATCTTTTCATGTGTTTATTTGCCATCCACATATTTTCTATGGTGGAGAGTCTATTCAAATCCTTTCTCTTTTCTGAGTTTTCTTATTTTCTTATTATTGAGTTTTGAGGCCTCTTTATGTTCTGGATATAAATCATTTATCAGATATACACTTTGAGAATATTTTCTCCCAATTTGTGGCTTGTCTTTTTTTTCTCTTAGCAGCTTCTTTTGTTGAGAAAAAGTCTTTAATCTTGATAAAGTCCAATTTATCTTTCTGTTTTCTTTTATGAATCATGCTTTTGCTGTGTTTAAAAAATCATTGCCTAAGGGAAGACCACAAAGATTTCCTCCTATGTCTTCTTCCAGAAATTTACGGTTTTAGGTTTTACATTTAGGTCTGTGATACTTTTGAGTTAATTTTTCATATGGTGAAACATACAGGTCAAAGTTCAATGTTTGCATATAGATATGTAATTGTTCCAGAACTGTCTGCTGAAATGTCTACAACATTGTTGTATCATGATACAGAAATTTTTAAAAACATTTTTGTTCAATTAAACGTATCAATCCTTCTTTTGTTTCTTCTTTTGCTTTTCTGCTTAGGTAAGTCTTCTCCAACCAGAGATCAAGTAAATTACATTTTCTCCAAGGACTTTTTAATTTCTCCATCTTTTTTTCTAATCTATATTGTAATCCAGTTGGTATTTATTGTGGTAGAAGGTGATATGTATCTGTGTGTATGATTATAAAATAGAGGTGTAGCTGATTAACATTTTAGTGAAATAAATCAATAAATATATAGATATCCCTACATGATTCCATATAGCAGAATGATTCCAGTTGGTTTAACAGATTACAAGGAAAAACTAAAACTGAAAGAACTAGAAGAACACATGTGTTCTGATTTAGGCGGGATGGCATGGAGAAATGAGCTATGAGCACATAAGCAAGAAGACATAAAAATTGTAATAGAATGTCAAATATAAGCACAATGCTAATTCACTTAGAAATACTGAAGAATCTAAGAAAATATAAAAATGATAAAACTGGCTGAAAAAGAAGTTGAAGAACTTTGTATAACAATAACATGGAAAAAACTGGAGCAGTTTTAAAAGAATTACTTCAATGAAATGCTATAGATCCAGATAGAGTTATGGGTGAATTATTTCAAAAAATTCAAAGAACTTCCATGCTATGTAAACTGAACCAAAGCATATAAAAAGATGGAAAGTTTGCCAGTTAGTTTTGCAAAGTTGGTATAATGCTCAGAAGAAAAACTACAGGCTAACCTCAATTGTGAATATGGACATAAAAATGCTGTAAACAATATTAGAAGAGCAAATCAATCAAACCTAGCAGTACAGAGAAAATTTAATATTCCATGCCCTGTTGAAATTTCTTCTGGGATGTTAAGGGTGGTTCATTATTGGAAAGTCTATTAATATTAAATCAATAGAGAAAAGCCATATGATTACAACAAAAGATGCCCAGATTGGTGTTTTTATGATTTTTTTTAAAATTAGAGATAATTATAGATGCACATGTAGTTTTAAGAGATAATGCAAAATGATATGGAGTCATAATACAGGGATAATACACCCAGTTTTCCCAATATAACATCTTGCATGTCTGTAGTAAAATATCTCAACCCGGAAATTGATATTGATGAAATCTATCGACCTCACTCACACTGCACCAGTTTTACACACATTCATTTGTGTACATTTAGTTGTTTATAATTGTATCTCAAATGTAGATTCATGCACACCCACAGTCAAGATACACAGCAGTTCCACCCTCAGAGTCCCTTGTGCTCCCCTTTTATGGCCAGCCACGGCTCATGCCTCCCCTCTCCCTAACTCCAGGCAATCATTAATCTGATCTGCTTTTCTATGATTTCATAATTTCAAGAATGTTATATAAATGGAATCATACACTATGTGACCTTTCAAGAATAAATGGGACCTTAACACTATGTAACTTTTTGAGATTGACTTTTCTTACTCATCATAATTCCCTTGAGATCCATCCAAGTTGTCGCTGCATCAGTAGTTTGTTGCCTTTTTATTGCTGAGTAATATTTCGTAACAGGGATAGACTACAGTTTGTTTTTAACCATTCACCTGCTAAAGGATATATGGTTTGTTTCCTGTTCAGAGAAATTACGAAAGCTGCTATGAAAATTCATGTAGTTTTTCTGTGAGCCTAAGTTTTCATTTTTCTTGGATAAATGGCCACATGTATCGTAAAATGTAAAAGAGAGAGTGAGAGAATGTAACTGTTGCTGAGTCACATGATAAACATGTTTAGTTTTGCAAGAAGCTGCCAAATCTTTTTCATTTTAACTTTCCACCAGCAATGTAGAGAGTTCCAGTCTCTGCTTCCTCACCAGCATTGGGTGATATCACGATATTTTACTTCAGCCATTCATCTGGGTATGTAGTAATTTCTTCTTGTGTTTTTTTAATAGGTTTTACTTTTAGAGCAGTTTGAGGTCTATAGAAACATTGTGTAGAAAGCACAGAGAGTTCCATTCACCCCTTCCCTCCCCACGCACACAGCTTCCAGTATTAACATATCACAGTAATGTGGTATACATGCCAAAATTGATGAACCTATTTTGGTACATTATTATTAACTAAGGTCTATAGTTTACATTAGGGTTCATTCTTCATGATGTGCAGTTGTATTGGTTTTGACAAATGCATAATGTCATGGATCCACCAGTAAGATATCAAATAGAATAGTTTCCCTGCCCTAAGAATGCCCTGTGCTCCATCTATTCATTATCAACTCCCTCCTCTCCCTGAAACCACTAATTTTTTACTGTCTAGAAGTTTTGTCTTCTCCTGAATGTCATATAGTCAGAATCATACAGTATGTAGCCTTTTAAGAATGGCTTTTCTCACTTAGCAATGTGCTTTTCAGATTCCTCTATGTCTTCTCATGGCTTGATAGCTGATTTCATGAATATTTTCTTTGTTAACATGCCTTTGTATGGCTGTACCACAGTGTATTTATCATTAGTGGTTTGCTTCAAATTTTTGGCAATTATGAATAAAGCAGCTATAAACATTCATATGCAAGTTTGTATGTGGATATAAGTTTTCAACACATTTGGATCAATAGCTGGGAAATATGTTTGTTGGATCAAATGGTAAGACTTTGTTTAGCTTTGTAAGAAACTCGCAAACTGTCTTCCCAAGTGGCCTTACAGTTTTGCATTCTCCCCAGCAATAAATGAGAGTCCCTGTAGCTCCATATCCTTGGTCTATGATGCATTTTGAGGTAGGTTTTATGAACGGTGTAAGATCTGTCTCTAGATTCATTTTTTTTTTTTTTTTTTTGTATGTGGATGTCCTGTTTTCCAGCACCATCTGTTGAGAAAGTTACCATTTCTCTATTGAATTGCTTTTGCTCCTTTGTCAGAGATCAGTTGACTATATTTCTTTGGATCTATCTTAGGCTCTATTCTATTGTTTTACTTAGTCTTTTGCCAAAACCACACTGTCCTAATTACTGTAGTTTTATAGTAAGATTAGAAGTCAGTCCTCTGACTTTGTTCTTCACCATTTTGCTGGCTATTCTGGATCTTTTGCCTTTCCATATGAATTTTAGTTTGTTAATATTGACAAAAATAAATTACTGGGACTTTTATTGAAATTGCATTGAGTCCATAGACAAAGTTGGGAAGAATTAGCATCTTAATAATGTTGATTCTTCCTATCCATGAATATAGAACATCTCTCCATTCATTTGGATCTTCTTTGATTTCTGTAAGAATTTTGTAATTATTCTCATATGGATCTTGTACTTTTTTTTCAATTTATACACAAATATTTCATTTTTGGGTGTTAATGTGAATGCTACTATGTTTTCAATTCTAATTGTTCATTGCCGGTATATAGGAAAGCAATAGACTTTTGTATATTAACTTTATACCTTATTATCCTGCAATAATTACTTATTACTTCCAGAAGTTTTTGTCAATTTGGGGGGATTTCCTACATGTACAATCATACAATCTACAAATAAGGACAGATTCGTATCTTCATTCCCAATCTGTATGCCTTTTCTTTAGTTTTACTTGTACTGTTGCATTAGCTGTGACTTCCAGTACAATGTTGTTTAGGGGTTGTGAGAAGGGACATCCATTAGGTATGATATTGGCTGTAGGTTTTTTGTAGATGTACTTTATCAAGTTGAAGAAGTCTCCCTCTATTCCTAGTTTGCTGAGAGTTTTTATCATGAATGAGTATTGGATTTTGTCAAATACTTCTTCTGCAGCTATTGATATGATCATATATTTTTCCTTAGTCTGCTCATGTGATGGATTATATTAATTGATTGTCAAATGTTGAACCAACCTTGCATACCTGGAATAAGTCCCACTTGGTCATGTATATAATTTTTTATACATTGTTGGTATTCAATTTGCTAATATTTTGTTGAGGATTTGTGCATCTATGTTCATGAGAGATACTGGTCTATAATTCTCCTTTCTTATAATATATTTGCCTGGATTTTATATTAGGCTAATTGCTGGTTTCAAAAAATGTGTTAGGAATTGTGCCCTCTGCTTCTATTTTCTGTAAGAGAGGATAAAGAATTGGAATCATTTCTTCTTTAAATATTTGGTAGAATTCACCAGTGAAACCCTCTGGACCTGGTGCTTTTGATTTTGGAAGGTTGCAGATGTAATTTGTTAAGCTAGAATGAGGTCATGCTGGGGTCAAGTGGGCTCTTAATTCAATCTCACTGATGTTCTTAGAAGAAGAAGAGAAGAGATACAGAGAGACATAGTGGCGGAAGACCACATGAAGACAGAGGCAGGAACTAGAGCTGTGAAGGTGTCAGCCATGGAATCCCAAGGATTTCCTGCCACCACACGAAATGTGGAAGAGTCAAGGAAGGGTACTTCCTTAGCTCCATCAGAGAGAGCATTCTGCTGGTTTGAAGGTGTTATGACACCAGAAAAGGCCATGTTCTTTTAATCCATTATTCTGGGTACAGACCTATTGTGGGTGGGGCCTTTTGGTTAGGTTATTTCAATTGAGGTGTGACCCAGCCCATTCAAGGTGGGTCTTAATCCTTTACTGGAGTCCTTTATGAGGATAAAAGAACAGAAAAAGCCAGACAGCACAGAGACAAATAACCAGAGAGAGCTCAGCGAGAAACCCAGAGAAAAGCCCTGGAGAGGTTAAGAGAGGACCCACGAAGTTTGGAGAGGAGGCCACTGAAACCAGGAACTGAAAGCAACAAAAACCAAAGGTGAAGGACCAGCAGATGCCAGCCATGTGCTTTGCTATCTGACAGAGGAACCCCGGATGCCAGCAGCCTGTCTTCAGAGAAGTCATTGTCCTACTGATGTCTTAACTGGGACATTTTCATGGCCTTAGAACTGTTAATTTGTAAACTAATAAATCCCCATTGTAAAAGTCAACCCATTTCTGGTATATTGCATTCCAGCAGCTTTAGCAAACCAGAACAAGCATGGATTCACCAAAATCTTGATTTCAGCCTTAAGTCTCCAGAACAGTGAGGAATACATTTCTGTTGTTTTAAGCCACCAAGTCTGCGGTAATTTGGTATGACAGCCCAAATAAACTAATACAGAATTTGGTTGATTATTGATTCAATTTCTTTACCAGATATAGTTCTATTCAGAATATCTGTTTCTCCTTGTGTGAGTTTTAGTAGATTGTGCTTTTCAAGGACTGGTTAGACTGGCTAAAGGTTTATCAATATATTGAGCTTTTCAAAAAAACCAGCATTTGGTTTTGTTGACTTTATTGTTATTCTGTTTTCAATTTCATTGATTTCTGCTCTATTTTTTACTATTTCTTTTCTTCTATTTACTTTGGATTTAATTTGCTCATCTTTTTCTAGTTTCCTAAGGTGGAATCTTAGATTATCAATTTAGGTCTTTCTTCTTGTCTAATACACACATTCAAAGCTACAAATTTTCTCCTAAACACTGCTTTTGCTGCTTTCCACAAATTTCAAGAAGCTGTAATTTCATTTTAATTTAATTAAAAATATTTTCAAATTTCTTTTGTGATTTCCTCTTTGACTCATGTTATTTGGAAGTGTGTTATTTAATCCCCAAATATTCAATGATTTTGCAGCTATCTTCTCTTATTAAGTCCTGGTTTCAGTCCATTGTGGACTGAGGAGACATTTTTTATAATGTCTACTCTTTTAAATTTGTTAAGATGTGTTTTATTGTATATTTTAAGTTGTGTGGTCTTTCTTGGCGAATGCTTCGTGTGAGCTTGAGAAGAATGTTCATTCTAGTATTGTTGATTGAATATTTTATAAATGTCAATTGGACCCAGTTGATTGATAGTGCTAATTCAGTTAAAATATATCTGTACTGATTTTCTGTTTCTTAGAGCTGTCAATTACTGACAAGGAAATGTTGAAGTTTCTAACCATAATAGTGGATTTGTCTATTTCTCCTTGTAGTTCTATCAGCTTTTTCCTTGTATATTTTGATGTTGTGTTATTAGTGCCTACACATCAAGGATTGTTAAGTCTTCTTGGAGTATTGACTCCTTTGTCATCATGTAATACCTTTCTTTTTTCCCTGATGATTTTCCTTGATTGAAATCTGCTTTGTCTGAAATTACCCCAGCTTTCTTTTAATTACTCCCAGAATGGTATATCTTTCTCCATCCTTTTACTTTTTTATTTTTATTTGTTTTTCATAAGAGAAGTTGTGGGTTTACAGAACAATAGTGCATAAAATACAGGATTCCCATATGCCACCTGTGTTAGTTAGGGTTCTCTAGGGAAGCAGAATCAACAACAGATATCTGCGAATATAAGATTTTATAAAAGTGTCTCACACAACTGTGGGGATGAATGAGTCCAAATTCCATAGGGCGGGCAGCAAACTGGCAACTCCAATGAAGGTGTTTGATGAACTCCTCAGGAAACTCTTTGCTGGCTAGTGGAAGAAGTGATGGTCCTCTAACATTCTTGCTTAAAAGTCTTCAACTGATTGGATTAAATCCAGCTGATTGAACTCTCTCATTGTGGAAGACACGCCCTTGGTTGATGAAATCAGTCACAGGCACAATCATTTGACTGATGATTTAATAAACAAGCCTTCTGGTTTATTAACCAGCCACAAATGTCCTTGCAGTAACAGTTAGGCGAGTGCTGTCTTGACCAGACACCTAAACACCATCACCTGGCCAAGCTGACACATAAACCTAACCATCATGCCACCCTACTATTAACACCTTGCATTGGTGTAGTACACTTGTTAAAATTGATGGAAGCACATTTTTTTTAATTGTACTATTACCTATAGTCCATGGTTTTACTTATGGTTCACTATTTGTGTAGTGTGGTTCCATGGATTTTTTAAATTTATTCTACTGCCATAAATACAACCTAACCTTTCCCTTTTTAACTACATTCAGATACATATTTCAGAGCTATTAATTATGTTCACAATGTTGTGTTACCATCACCACCATCTAATTGAATCTAAAGCATAGCAATTAGATTCCTTTTTTTTCAAGTTTGATAGAAAAAGGTATTTATTGCAACCTTATCAATAGCAACAAATGGGAGGCAGCTCAAATGCCCAACAATATGGACATAAATTATGATTAATCATCTCAATGAGAGTTTACCTGGTCATTCAAAGTGTTGGTCATGAAACCAAGCCACTATGTGGCATCATGGAAAACATCTCTAATAGGGAACTTTTTCAAATATCAAAACTGCTTGAAAGATCACATACATTGATGCACAAGGCTAAGAGGTGACAAAAAGATAAAACAGTGAATTCCTTTGGGGGTGTGTCAGGCTATTGGTGGTCTATTTCTTTTAAAAATAATCTGGTTGGTATCATGTCTCTTAGTTAATTTAGAAAAATCAAAGGATACATTTGGTTCCTCCTCCCGTAACAATGGACTCCTGGTGGGGAGAGGGATGGAGAGAGGGTGCCTTTCACTGTTTGTCACAGTCCATAGAACTGGAGGTGAACACTTGGAATATGAGTGGAGCTCAAAGCAAGTTTGACACCAGGCTTCCAGTGCAGGGGATGTGTGATGGGTTGAATTGTGCCACCCCCCAAAGACATGTTCAAATTCTAACCCCTAGTCCTGTGGATGTGACTTAGTTCAGAAATAGAGTCTTCGAAGATGTGACTAGTTAAGATGAGGCCAAACTGGATTGCAGTGGGTCTGAATCCAGTAGGATTGGTGTCCTTGTCAGGACAGAGATGCCATGTGATCACTGAGGCAGACACTGAAGCCAAGTATTGCCGGCAAAACATCAGAATCTAGGAAGAGGCAAGGAGGGATTCTGCCTTACAGATTTCAGGCTTCTAGCCTCCAGAGCTGTGAGACAATTGTTTTGGCTGTTTTTCCCCAGGCTCTGGGGTTTGGTTCTGAATGGGAGGCTGGTAGTAGGGCTGGGCACCACCTCCTTCCTCTTAGGGAAGATACACCTCCTGGGGAGTTTTCATTTGCATTTAAATAGGCTCTTTGTCTCTCTGACTCTGCTGTCTCCACCCTTGTCTGGGTCAGAGAGCTGGGAACTGAAAATGACTGAAGATTTCTCCACTGAGCCACCCAGGTTGAGAGAGAAAAAGGGTCAGAAAGCCCCCATTCAGGACCAGTCCACAGTCACCCCAGCTCCACCCGCTGGCCAGAAAAAGCACCCAGTCCTCTGGGCTCCCCTTCCCAGCACATAGAAGTCTGCCGACTCTTTAAGGTCAGTAGTCACTAAAAGCCTCTGTCTGCTTCTTGGGGATTTGTAGCTTGTGTTGAGCTGTCCATGTTTGTTAATCAAAGCCCCAGTTGGAGCTGCACTGAGGTGTATTAGCTTGTTCAGAGAATGCTGCTCTCTATCACAGAGAGGTTTTGCAGTTCAGGCTGCTGTGGGGGAAAGGCTCTCGGTGCGGGTCGACAGGTTTTACTTACAGATTTTATGCTGCGATCTCAGGCATTCCTCCCAATCCAGGTTGGTGTATGATGTGTGGACAGTCACATTTGTCCCCTAGCAGATTTTCCAGATTATTTGCTAGCTGTTCCTGGTTGTTTATCAGTTATTCCAGGGGGCTAACTAACTTCCACTCTTCTCTATGCCTCCATCTTCTTTCTCTTTCTAGATTCCTTTAAAAAAAAAAATGTTAGCAGTGGCCCTAGAGTTTCTGATATACATTTACAACTAATTTAAAGTCCACTATCAAATGACACTATATCACCATGGATAGTGCAGGTAACTTATAACTGAATATTACAAATTCCTCTCTTCCATCCATTATAATATTGCTGCCATTTGTTTCATTTACTTATAAGCTATAGTAATCCAATATATTGTTACTATTATTATTTGAACAACCCTTATCTCTTAGATCAGTGAAGAATATGAAAAATAAAAACTTCATTCTACCTTCATTTATTCCTTCTCTTACCCTCTTCCTTTCTTTAGGTAGATCTGAGTTTCTGGCTTATATAATTTTCCCTCTCTCTGAAGAACTTTTTAACATTTCTTGCAAGGCCAATCTAATGGCCACAGATTTCCTCAATTTTGTTTGTCTGAAAAAGTCTTTATTTCTCTTGTACTACAAAAGGATAATTTTGCAGAATACAGAATCCTGCATAAGGTTGGTTTTTTTTTTTTAATTTCAATACTTTAAATATTTCACCCCACTCTCTTCTTGCTTGCATGGTTTCTGAAAAGTCCAATGTGATTCTTATTCTTGTTATACTCTGGGTAAGGTGGCTTTTTCCTCTAGCTTCTTTCAAGATTTTGTCTGTCTTTGATTTTCTGCAGTTTTATTATGATATGCCTAGGTATCACTTTTTTTGGATATATTCTGCTTGGTTGTTCTCTGCACTTCCTGGATCTGCAGTTTATTGATTTTTATCTATTGTTTTCCTGTTTCAATTTCATTGGTTTCTATACTTATATTTATTATTTCCTTCTTTCTGCTTGCTTTGTGTTTATTTTGCTCTCCTTTCTTGTTTCTTGATGTAGCAAATTAGATTATTAATGTGAGACCTTTCCTCTTTTCTAATGTAATATGTATTTAGTGTTATAAATTTTTCCCACAGCCCTACATTGGCTATGTCCCACATATTTTTATATGATGTATTTTCATTTCATTGAGTTCCATATATTTTTTCACACTTTCTCTTTTAACCATGGTTTATTTAGAAGTGTGTCATTTAACTTCTAAGTGTTTGTAGATTTTCCTTTTTTTCTATTATTAATTGCTAGTTTGAGTACATAATGGTCACAGAACACACTATGCATGATTTCATTTTTACAATGATTTGTTGAGGTTTGTTTTATGACCCAGAATATGATTTATCTTGTTGAATATTCCACGAGTGCTTGAGATATGTATACAGACAGATATATATGTATGTGTGTGTATATATATATATATATGTATGTGTGTGTGTGTATATATATATATATATATCAGTTCCTAATGGTTGATTCTGTTATTCATGTCTTCTATACTCTTGCTGATTTTTTGTCTAGTATATCTATAAATTACTGAAAGTGGAGTGTTGAGGTCCCCAATCATAATTATGGATTTGTCTATTTCTCCTTTTAGCTCTGTAAGTGTTGCTTCACATATTTTGAGGCTTCTTGTGGTAATAATCCTACACATTTAGGATAATACATGTTTAGGATAATTATGTGTTCTTTGTATATTAAATCTTTTTATCACTATGCAATGTCTCTCTTTGTCTCTAGCAATTATCTTTACTCTGAAGTTCAGATTATTATTTTTTTATATTATTGCTTTTAAAAAATTAATTTTTGCATGGTACATCATTTTGCTTTTCCAATCTTGTTAATTTCAATTTATATATGCTATTGTATATGAAGTGAGTTTCTTGTAGACAGCATATCGTTGGGTCATTTTTTAAAATCCTTTCTCTCAATCTCTGTGTTTTAATTGATGTATTCATACCATCTACATTTAAGACAATTATTGACATTTTAGGGCTTAAGCATATGTAATTCATTATTCATTTTCTGTTTGTGTTCTCTTTTTTTTTCATTCCTCTGTTTCTCTTTTTATTCTTCCTGTGGTTTCTCAAGATTCCACCTTGACTTAATTATAGTGACTTTGAGCATATCCCTTTGGTATAGTTATTTTAGTTGTTGCTCTACAAAGTTCAATTTAAAATCTTTCTTAGTGAAATGAAATTGAAAGCCTATACTCCTAACATAATTAATTAAAATCGGACATCACAGCATTGCCCCTAAATGAATGGCACTATAGGAATGCTTGTTATCATCATTAATATTTAAATTTCTCTGAAACTTCTAGTTAGTGCATTAAAACAATAAAATAAATGAAAAGGGTTATGCCCAGAATAGAAGAAACAAATTTATCTTTTTTCCTTTTTTTCCAGATAATTTGACTGACTTCCTAGACAACCAAGGAAATAAATTAAAATTTTGTGAATAAATAATAAGAGATTTTAGCTATGTGGCTAGCCATAAAATAAACATATGTAAAGAAGTACTTTTCTATAGTCAAAAATTTAGTAGAAAATATAAAATTCAAAGTAGAAAGAAATAAAATTCCTAAGATTAAACTTATCAATAAATGTTTTATGAAGAAATGTCTTAGAATATTACTGACTTAAAATAAGATCCAAAAAATGATGAGACATACCTTGATTTTGATCAAGACTAAATATTTGTAGATAATTTAAAAGTTCAAAAATCCAATAAACTTACTGAGGCTTTGATGAAATATCTCATGAGACAAAATTATTTTACTCTGAGAAATGAGGAGAATGGCCATGAAACTTTAGACATAGCAAAATAATGAAGGAGGACTTGGCCTATCTACAGTTAAGTATCTAACAAGTTATAATAGTTTAAACAGTGTGATATTTACCTTAGAATAGGTAGGTACATTACAGTATGGCAATCTAAATGTTCAAAGTTGGCATAGATCATGCATTGTCTTTTTGCATAAATTTAATTGCCTTTGAATCTAAGAATACATGTCTTTTTCCTTTTTTTTTTCCTTAGAGTAGCTAGAAAGGTGTCAATAACATTTTTCAAAAAAATAAAATCTGCAGATTTATCACATCCGCTTTTGTTGTAGTAACTTCTCTTTTACTTCTGTGTCGCTTTACTTATATTTTTCTTACCTTAATATGAATTATTAACTTGTATTATTCTATTTCTTGTTTAACATCAAATGCATTTTATACTACAAACCTATGTCTAATAAGAACTTTGGCAACATCGTATATATTTTGATATATGTAATATTTTACTATATTTCTTTATTAAATATTTCATAACTGCCATTTCTCCTGCCCTTTTGGCAGGCATTATTTACAACTCTGATTATTTTTTAAACATAAGGCTTTATAAATAATTGTTCATATATTTGTTATTAATTTCTAGTTTTATTGTATCATTGTCAGAGAATGTGTGAAAGCATCTGTTTTGTGGACTATTTTGAGGTTTTCTTTATAACTAATATAACATATTTAAATTATCTATAGCCACTTTAAAATATGTAGTATAATTGTGTATCTATTATATCACATTCTATTAGTGTGATGGCTATATCTATTAATTTTTTGCCTATCACCTGTAAAGAACTCATAAAAATATGTCAAAATATTTCACTTCTATTGATTTTCAATTACTCCTTGTGTTTCCAACATTTATTTATATAATGTGATGTTATGGGATTTTGTGTATAAGTTTCCGTGTGCATTATCTTCTTTGACTACATTTTTAATTTAAAAAAAGTAACAATTTGTTTAAAAATGCCCATTTTTGCTATATGTTTTATTTTACCTTCAGATATGCCCTGCCTGATATTAACAAGTACTTTTAACTCATTTTTCTTTAATATCATAAGTGATGTGCTTGGTTCCTTTTTGTTATTATGATGAGTTCTTTTTACTTCTCCTTTTTATTTTATTTCCTCTTTGGGGCAATGTGAACTATGATTTACCTGATTAATTTTCTTCTGGTAATTTTGAATTTATGGAATCTGTTTTAATTCTACTAGTGGATGCCTTTCAGACCGTTGTTTTATAAGTTTCTGTCCTTTAGGCTCTGCTACTATCTCCATAAAGGAATGCCTGTCAAACCTGCTAGTTTGCTGCTTGATGTACCATGCTTGATTTCCCAGCAAAACCATTTAGAAGACGTTGTATCAATGACAGAAAAACAGATTCTGAGTGGAGAAGTTCCCATCTTGTTTGTAACCTGCTCTTGCCCCTCCAAACTAAGATCCAGAATCTCTATTTGTATCTTATTGAAGCTCATGTAAGCAAACTTCAGAGTTTTCTCTTTATATCTTCTTTGAATCCAGCCCAGCCACAAAATATCGAACTTGCATTTCCAAAAATTGCTGTAATACAACCTTAATTTCCAGCACAACTCTGCCCCAGTCCCTCCTTTTATTTTTATATTCCTTTGTGCATATTAATTGGAGTCTGTAAGAAGGAGTCAATATTTGTGCTCAAGGTGACTCCTTCACACAGCTAAGATTTGATTCTTGAGGGTGTGTGCACTATAATGGAGGAAAACAAACTGTGGGAGTGTTCAAAAAATTATATAATGCATTTCAAGCTTTTAAAAACATATTTCAATTTCTCATAATCTGAAACTTTCATTTGAAACACATGTATCTCTCTATATGAAATTAATATAAAAACCACCTAAGAATATCGATTTAGTATCCTAAATGTAGATACAGTCTGTCAATTTTATTTTCAAACCTAATATTTAAGTCCATGAAGAAATTCTTAATTAGTACACCATCTCCATGGGAGGATTTTTTTTTTTAAGGTAAAAATTAGCTACCACAAAGATTAATAAATTTCATAGTAGGATCAAGAATAATAATCTTAATGGTAATTTAATATACATAATTTTATACATTTTATAGAATTCCTTTAGACTAAATTAAATGATCAAATCTCATTGCCTGTTTGCAATTTATTTATGTTTCTTTTAACAGGAACAAATATACCTTAACAGCCTGAAAGCTTCGCTAACTTAGAATCTGTGTATTTTACAACATCTGGGTAACTCAAGAAAAACCACCCTAGTTAAGTGTCTGTCAAGATACTTATGACAAATCCTTTACAAAAAGCTTTATCATTCTGACAGTTTCTTCATATAGGTCAAAACGAGGCATATAACTTTCCCTCAGGCTTCAAATTTTCCTTATAAATGATTAAAATTGTTTGAGTTCTTTTCAAGTTAACTCTCACCTCTTCTCCATGCCTTCCTTACACTGTTTTCAAACCCAAAATAATACATCAAAACAGCACATAAAATATTTTTGTTCCTGTTTCATAACTCTAATTAAAATCTAAGTTATAGTTTTAGTGTAATGTCTTTGAACTGTATATGTTAGGATTTTGAAACTTCAGTATAATTGAAAACTTATTTTTCTATGATTAATTCATTTAGAATGATATGCAAAAAATAATAGAGTCATAGTAAACTTTGGAGGGAAAGTTACAAATCTTTTTGCCAACTATCTTATTTATAGATGAGAAGGTTTGGCTCAGAGAAGTTCTATGGTTTGTGCAATGAAAGAATCGTAATGTTAGTAGCGTTTGTGTTTTCCAAGAAAAACAGGACTAAGGCAGAAAGTTGAATCTGTTCCCTGAATAATTCAGATCAAAAGAAGCTGAGGTCTCTGAATTTAAAAAGCCAGGTTGTGTGTTTGCCCTTAAGGATCAGGACAAATATTATTTGTCGTTTTCCCTATCTGTACAATTTGCCTGCTTTCTGATTAGTTAACCGCTTAGTCAGTGATGACTATTTAAGCATATAGAAGTTCAATACTCATTTTAATTAGCATCTATTAACCATTTATTATGTGTGGACATGGAGCTAAACACGTTACCTTCTTTTTGTCATTTAAGCCTTGCAACAATCCCATAAGGGAAGCAATATCGCTATCCCTATTTTATAAAGGGGAAGACTGAGGACTTACATGTGAGAAAATTCAGCTCAAGTTTATACATCTAGTAAGAAATGTAGACGCTTGGGGTGGGGACGGAGGGTGAGAAACTCAGACGTCTGACTTCAAAATGTACCCCTTAAAGTTTAAAAATACAGCAATTGACAATGTGATTACATAAACAAATATTCTTGTCCATAGGAAATGTATATGTGAATTATATTATTTGTTCAACGATGTGTGCAACTTGCTTTCATACGTTCAGAAGACAGAGCAATAGATGATGGATGATAGACAGGGAGGGAAAGAAAGAAATGGTAAAGTGACAAAATATTAAAGTTGGTAGATCGGGGTATCGATGGAGGGGGTTGGGGTAGGCGGGAGTTCTGTGCATGGGGTTTGTATTATTTTTGCAACTGTTATTGTAAGTTTGAATTTATTTCAAAATAAAAATTAAAAAAAAAAAATGTACCCCTTAGGTGATCTGCAAACCTGTACTGGTAGATTTATAGATTTCTCGGGGGCACTGTCCTGGTTCAGCCAGTTCCCTCGGACCCTTTCACACTTCTGTTGGTCTACCCCCCTGCCCCTTCGTCGGTGTGCTTTGTGTCTCCTGCCTGCATCTGGACCTCTCCCCAGAGACCTTCCCCAGGGCTCCTGGCATCCCCCAAGTCAAAGCCTGACCTGTGGGGGAATGTGAACACCTGGCTCCCCTACCTGACGTCAGGACAATCTCTCAGGTTTATTTCGTTTTTCAGATCTCCCCATGGAATCAAGGCAGAGGCTTAAAATCTCTCCCTGGCTTGGCCTCTACTCCTTTCCTGCCCTTCTTCCCCCATTCCCTGATGGTTTCTCTCTGGCGCCCTTCATTCATAAGTCACTTGCACGCAAAACCTCAGCTCACGTCTGCTTCTGGAGACCCCAACCTCAAATGCTCCTCATTTTATCCAAGGTGATCTGAAGACGTGGACTGTGGTGGAAGGTATCGCAGCCAAATCCCTTTGTTTTAACTTTCGTATCCTGTTACTCTGTTGGATTATCAGAGAAGTTTTTGGTATTACAGACATAGAGGAATGGTTTATGAGGGACTTACACTCTTCTTGGAACTTCAAATGGGGAGGCTCAGTTGGGTTAAAGATTTTAGAGGAGTGATTACATATTTTCCTTTATTGGCTCTGCCCAGTAACACATTCAGCCTTTCGACTTTTCATTTTTTTTTTTTTCTGGAGGAAATAAGCATACTTTACTAGCTATCTAGCTTGTAAAC
Organism: Choloepus didactylus; assembly: GCF_015220235.1. NCBI lineage: Eukaryota > Metazoa > Chordata > Mammalia > Pilosa > Megalonychidae > Choloepus > Choloepus didactylus. The sequence continues at coordinate 69,936,680 of NC_051323.1, forward strand.
ACGCAGCTACAGGGGGGCAGCTGGGCCACAGCAGCCCTTGGAGTTTCCTGAAAATGATTCTGTAGCGCTGAGGCCTCACTGTTCAGGGTGAGTGTGCCCCGCAAAAGTAAATTGCTAGAAATGCAATTGCAACATATATATATATATATATATGCATATACATATATGTGGTTTAAAAATATTTAAATGCAGTTAAAATACAGTATTAAACTCTGATTTCTAGTGGATTTGAACATTTCAAATAAATATTTTTGCTTTCATGTTCTTGGTGGATCGCAAGGGATTTCAACAGCCTCTGCTCTGGCCCAGGCCCCCACAACTCGGGCCATCGTCCTCTGCCCGGCCTCCCTCCCGTTAGCCATCCTCCCTTAACCATCCTACCTGGTGTTACTAGGACTTTCCATATTGGTTCTCAGCCCAAATTAGAGTTATGCCCAGCGTCACTGGACATATGTAAAATTGATGTCCATTTCTTTGTGGTTTTTTGATTAGAGAAGTTGTGGATTTACAGAAAAATCATGCATAAAATACAGGGCTTCCATATAGCTCCCTATTACTAATACTTACATTGGTGTGTTACATTTGTTACCATTGACAAAAGCACATTTTTATAATTGTTCTATTAACTAAAGTCCATGGTTTAACTTAAGGTTCACTTTTTCTGTTGGGCAGGTCTGCGGTTTTTTTGGGTTTTTAAAAAAATTTTATTCTACTAACGTGTACAGCCTAATATTTCCCCTTTTACCACATTCAATTATATAATTCAGTGCTGTTAATTACATTTCCAATGTTGTGCTACCATCAGCACCATCCATTACCAAAACTTTTCCATTATCTAAACTAGAAACTCTGCACATTTTAAGCTTTAACTCCCCATTCCCTAACCCCACCCCATTCCCTGGTAAACTAGATTCTAGATTCTGACTCTATGAGCTTGTGGTATTCTAATCATCTCATCTCAATGATATCACATAATATGTGTCCTTTTGTTTCTGGCTTATTTCACTCAACATGATGACTTCAAGGTTCATCCATGTTGTTGCATGCAACAGAACTTCATTCTTTTTATGGCTGAATAATATTCCATTGTGTGTATGTATCACATTTGATTTATCCAGTCATCAGTTGATGGACACTTGGGTTGCTTCCATCTTTTGGCAATTGTGAATTATGCCACTATGGACATCGGTGTGAAAATATTGGTTCAAGTCCCTGCTTTAGTTCTTTTGTATGTATCGAGTACTGGGATTCCCAGGTCACCTGGTAATTCTATATTAGACTTTCTGACAAGCTGCCAAACTGTCTTCCACAGCAGCTGCACCATTTTACATCCTCACTAGGAATGAGTGAGTGTTCCTCTTTCTCCACATCCTCTGCAACACTTAAAATTTTCAGTCTTTTTAATAGTAGCTCTTCTAGTATGTGTGAATTGGTATCTTACTGTGATTTTGATTTGCATTTCTCTAATGGCTAATGATATTCAGCATTTTCTCATGTACTTTTTTGTCCATTTGTATATCTTCTTTGGAGAAATCTCTATTCAAGTCTTTTGCCCATTTTTTTAAATTTTGGGTTGTTAGTCCTTTTGTTGTTGAGTTGAAGGATTTCTTTATATATTCTGGATATTAAACCCTTGTCAGATGCATGGTTTCCATATATTTTCTCTTATTCTGTAGGTTGTTGTTTTACTTTTGTGATTAAGTCCTTTGATGCACAAATGTTTTTAATTTTGATGATGTCCCATTTATTTTTTTTTTCTTTTGTTGCTTATACTTTGATTGTAAAGCCTAAGAAACTACTACTTAACACAAGGTCTGGAAGTTGCTTCCTTATGTTTTCTTCTAGGAATTTTTAATTGTGGCTCTTGTATTTTGTCTTTGATCCATTCTGAGTTGATTTTTGTATATGCTGTAAAGTAGGGGTCCACTTTCCTTCTTTTGCTTATGGGGATTCAGTTTTTCCAGCACCACTTGTTGAAGAGACTATTCTTTCCTAATTGAGTGGACTTTGTGGACATGTTAAAAATCAGTTTTCCCCAGGTCAGCCCTGCTCAGTGAGCAAACCTTTTCACAGTTTAGGAATTCTAAAGTATAGTTAGTTGACCAGGTAGACAGCAGTGTACCTGTGTCGATCCATCTTATGGGATGCCAGGGTCTAAGTCAATCTGGCTGTGTCCCTTCCCTGCTTGCAATCCTTCAACAACTCCCTGACCTCCGGAAAGAACAGGTTTCCTTAGTTGGATGATCCTGCTCTCCTTAGCTCTGACTCTACCTGTCCATCTAGTTTCATTTGCCACACTCCCTGCCTTCTTTCTAATCTGTCCTACTATTAAATTGTCAATATTTCCCCCAACTCAACTCAACACCATCTTTGCTCCTAGCAGAGATTTCCTCCCAGGTGAATCTCCCGCAGCTATCATCACAGAGAGTAATTCAGTCTTTATCAGGAGTTCTGCAGGAAATATATTTCCCTTACTTTTAGAATTGAGTCAGGAGCATTGGCCTCACATTTGGCTTGGCTAAGTGGCCAAAAATCATTTCAAATTGGTCAGGCTGTTTGGTGACAATTGGTAGACTCTGGGTGGATGTTGCCTTTAAAAATAAACTTCTTTGATCAGGAACTTCACCCCCCTTTTCCCCTTTAGGGAGAAAAAGGGCCACCTCAACAGTCGAACGATACTCACCCAACTAGAATCTGTGGGCATTTGTAGCCCACACTCAGGAGTGGGCACCAATGGACTGTTGGTGTCAGGAGGGATCTCAGACAAATGTCACCTGGCCCAGCCTCTTTCTTTGCAGATGAGGAAACTGAGAGTCAGAGAGGTGAGGAGACCTCGTAAGAATCCCTTTTTCCTTATTGTGACATGTATGGAATTGAGAAGGTGAAAAAAGAAATGCCAACAGTGAAGATACCTGCCGTAACTTTTCTCCAAACTCACCACTGTGGTCAGTCTACACCAGCGGATCAGCACAGCTGTGTTAAATGCAAATTGGTCCACTTCCAAGCCAGAAGTCAGAACACCTCCCTGCATGGTGTGTTGGTGTGTCTGTAGACTCACAGGGGCTTCAGAGGAAATTCCTAGTCATATCTCATATACAAGCCCAATTTAGATGCCAATTCTCTTTATTTTATAAATGGAATAAAACTATGAGTAAGAGTCTTTTCACTCAAGAACACATCACCACTGACTTTAAATCAGGGCTTCTCAAATAAAGTAAATGTGGGATACAAGGCAATCACTCAGAGAATTTGAGTCAAATATCCATAAATGTGATTTCTCTTCCTGGGGTGAATTTTAAAGCAAGTTGGGGAGAGAGGGTGGCCACAGTTGGACAGTGGCCCTAGAATGGAATGGCCAACAGGGAGGTGACACGTTGAGCCACAGAGCCACGAGAGCACTGAGGACAGAGCAGGTCACTGGGTCAGTACAGGCAGGCAAGGGTTCACAGAAGGGAGGTTTTCAGGGGAAGGGCCCAGGCAGAGATAATATGCACACTTCAAGTTAGAGTGACTTGGCCCTGGTCTTTTTTCATAGCTATCGATCGCCGCCAAGTGGCAGGACTTTTCATCTGGCTCTGAAAACAGTCTGTTAGAATCTAGGAAATGTCTGAAATCCCAAGTCAAAGCAAAGGTTTGCACATTCTAAAATGGTTTCGGTCATTCAGCATCCACTCATAGACAATCCTATGCTGAGACCACATAGTCAGAGAAACCCCATAAGGTACTTTTTGCTCCCGGAGTCTGCAGCCTCATGGGGGAGCCAGATCTGTAAACAACCCCCATAGACTCTGAAAGAGCTACAGCAGGAGCCTCTGCTGCAGAAGAGAGACTAGAAAAGAAAGCAATCCACTGTGCCAGGGGCGGTCAGTGAGGGCTCCAAAGAGTAGGTGTTTTAACCATCTCTTAAATCACAGTGGAGAAAGGTCCAATGTGGAAAGAAAAGATGCACAAAAACCCAGACGCAGATACATGAATTAGTGAACACTTGGCTGCTGCTGCTGTCCTGGCAAAATGTGCATCCATGCACATGCCCACAATAATGTTGCATCAGGGGAGCTTGGATTTCTAGTAACTCTTTGCCTTAGAAAATTTAATATGTTAACTGGGCCTTCTATTCAATTCCGTTATACCGCCAAAAAATGCAAATTGATTTACTAAAGTATAAAGTGTGGGTTATCCATTCTTTAGCTTGTAGACTTCAAGGAAGTCATTAAAAATGTTAATCCTTAGCATTTTGCCCTTTCAGCTTCATAAGAATATACAAGGAAATATAAAATGTGTATTTCAAATAAGAAATAAAAGCAGTGTCACTCGGTAGGCACCACTCCAACCTGTTTCGATCAAACAGAGGGGCCCTACATAACTTCCCTTCTGCAGCTTTGGAACTCACGTGTTCTCAAATGCATGCAAACGAGGGACAAAAACCCTTTTGTGTCAAGTCTCCGCAAATGTGGATTCAGTTCCCAGTCGATTTAAGAACAATTGGAAGCTTTTCCTGTTTTAAGATGGAACTGAAACAATACCTCATGATGACTAGAAGTTGTCATAATTGTTATAATTGACGTTATTCTTGCGTTATCTTAGTTTATTGTGTATTTATATGCGTTTGCTTATCGCAGGTCATGCTTGAAAATGGGCTTTCAGCTCCGTTATACATACCCAGTTAACAAATAAATCACGGTATGTATGTATATTTCTCAGCCCCACTTGTTTATATCAGATGGGTCTGCCATATGTACTCTCCATACATTTCATGCCCACATGTTTATATCACACAGATAATCCATCTGAGATTGATTTCAATTCCACTTTTAAGTCCACAGGACCAACAGTGCAAATATGCATCTTGAAATACAAGCTGAAGTTGTTATTTTGCCATAGAAGAACAAAGAGACCTAATGTTTTTAACTCTTTGTTATGGATCTATTTAAAGTAATGTTCTCATGGCTTGTTAGAAGAATCTGCAGAAGAAAGTTGCCCTCAGAACTCTGCAGCTCTCTAATTTCACACTAGGCATTTCTCCTCTCACCCTGCCTCCCACATTCCCCCTACCAGCACTAAAAGCAAAAAGGTGATATAAACAAAGCCACAGACACAATCACTTATGGAGAAATGCATGCTACTAACATCAAGCATTTATATCCCAGCCGATGGAGAAATTGCATGTTCAATTTACACTTTATTTATAAATAATAAGCATCTGTACACACATTCCTACTTGCCCTTCATATCCCTATATCCAAAACATAGCAAATAAACCAACAAATATGCAAGGAGAAATGAGGGAGACAGTATGTCGTCGTTTCATCTATTCCATTTACAAACTTACAAGCCACAAATACACATCTGAGAAATGTGCTTTCCTTACAGCTTCTTGATGCTGATGTGTTAATTCATACATAATTATGGCCACGTGGCCTCTCTTGCTACAAGGCACCACCTCTGTAGGGGTCTGCGCCTGGTACTGTGCAGACTTGGGTGGACTCAAACAGACATAAGAGAGCTGATTATCTTTGCATCGCAAATTATTTCATCATTCAGATTGGAAAGTAACCTCACATGCATGCAGCATTTGGGTTTCCCGAGGAATAAATATGTGCTGGGGAACAAAGTGTCTCCTTTGAGGGGTGGGCCCAAAGAAGGTGAATGGCTCTTATATTTCACTTAATAATATCCAAATCCAACATTACCCAGGACCTTGGTTTCTAAGCAAATCTTCAGGGATGGAGTGGGTGGGAGTGGTGGGGTGGGGGGCTTGGAAATGCAGTGTGCAAATAGTCTGAAAAAACCTGAAAAAGCTATTAGGGTCCATTGTGTCATTCCAGCTGCTGCACAGACATGCTTAGTCCATGTGTCAGAAATGCTTACTAAGTTTTTCTCTTAGAGGAAAATAAGCCATAAGTACACAATAGTCTTTGTCTCTTTCCAAGGCTGGCTAACACAAGGGTTCTGCACATCTGTATTGAAGGTATCTGCGGTTCCACACCTAAGCTCTCATGCAGGCTCTAAATGACTCGCCTCTGCTATCTTTGGGCACCACATAGTCAACCCACGGCCATCACACAAAGCTCTGCACTGGGCACCAAGTCAGATGCAGAGAGGGCAAGACCTCTGCATCAAAGGATTTGAGAACGTATGTCACTTTCTCCCTTTTCAGAAGTGCGTGCTTTCAGGACTCTCTGGGGGCATATCATGCATTTAGGTTAATAGGCTAAATGAACCCCAGTGGTCTCAAAGTCTCCAAGGTGATCAAATGTTTAAATCACAGTTGCAGACTCCAATAAGGATGACCATTTTGCAAACTCTGACCAGGATCCAAATGTGCAGAAAGATGTGAAATTATCCTAAGAAAAGTAACTTATCCAGGGGAAGACCATGAAAGCCATATGGAAAATGGAAGCGTTCAGTGGTAGACATGGAAGAGCCCTCAGTGACAATCCGGAACAAGCAGAGAACTCCAGGGACAGAGTGGGTGAGTTTTTGCAAAAAGTTTTCCTGGCCCAGAGACAATGCAAGGGCCCAGGTCTCCTGGTTTTTAATACAGAGCTCTTTCATATACATGCACAATTCCTCTATAGAAATAAAAAGATGAAGTCCCGGCAAGATTCCAAATCACATCAATTAAATTACATGCTAACTAATTATGTGCTAACAAATTGATTATATATATTAAAACTCTTACAACAAATTTATCAGTGGAAAGGCATTTAAATGTTTCCCCATTCACTGAGTTTTTTTTCTTTCTAAGTCTAGCCTATAATCATATTTCAAGAAACAGATGACACTAGTCATCTACTGCAAAAAGTGTTTTGAGGATTCCTGAAAGAACCCTTTCTCTTTCTTTCTTTCTTACTTTTTTTTTTTTTTTTTTTTTTGTAGCTACAGTGGTTCAACTTACATCACAATAATTTTTCTCTTAAAGTGTTCAGTTTAAGTATAAAATTATTCTGCTCTAGGTCTATGGTTGTCACTTAAATTATGTATTTCTAATCATTTATTTGCTAGAATTCTTTAAATCAGGGATTCAGTCTTGTGAGTAGAAATCAAGTGTAGCACCACACATGAGAATGCCAGCTTCATTTTCGCATGAGAATTTATTTCTGGCACTGAATCGGGCCTTGGCTATACCCACTTATATAGAGGGCGAATGCAATTACACCTCTTCTGGTGTTTACGGTAAATAACCTAATAAAACTTAGAGAAAAAGAGAATCAATGCCTTAAGGAAAAATTTAAAGCATGTAAAATGGTTATGCCAGTTTGGATATATTATGTCCCCCAGAAAAAGCCATGTTCTTTAATGCAATCTTTGGGGACAGGCTTATCAATCTTTTGATTAGGATGGAACATTTTGATTCAGTGTTTCCATGAAGATGTGACTCAACCACCTGTGGGTGACACCTTTGATTGGGTTATTTCCATGGTGGTGTGGCCCCACCCATTCAGGGTGGGTTTTGATTAGTTCACTGGAGTATTTAAGAGAGAAGCTAAGAGCCAACACAGACTCAGATGCTTACTGGCACTTGGAGACACTTGGAGATGTGGATAGAAGGACATTTGGAGATGCTAAGCTAAGAGATGAAGCCCAGAGTTTGCCCCAAAGAAGCTAAGAGAGGACCCCAGACACTGAGAGAGAAACGCCCTGGGAGAAACAAGCAAGGACTCACAGGAGCTGCTAGAGAGAAGCAAAGACAATGGCCCAGAGACATTTTGAAGAACACCATTTTGAAACACAACCTGGGAGCAAAGGCCCAGCAGACGCCAGCTACGTGCCTTCCCAGCTGACAGAAGTGCTCCAGACGCAAAGGCCATTCTTCACTAAAGGTATACTCTTACTGATGCCTTATTTGGACACTTTTATGGCCTTAGCACTCTAAATTTGTAACCAAATAAGCCCCCTTTATAAAAGCCAATCCATTTCTGGTATTTTGCATAATGGCAGCATTAACAAATCAGAACAATTGTTTCATTAAAGAGCAACTATTTTTTTAAATTTACATGAGAGAGAAAGTATTTTAACAAACAAGACTGATTTCCTTTTAAGCAGATAATCCAATAACTAATTGAGGACTATAGACTCAAATTTGATGTCAGAAAAATCTGATTTTAGTAATAAGAACAAAAGATTGAACCAAATAGGGGGAAGGGGATTGGCTTCAATACATTGCTGTTTTTCATCCAGACCTGTGAGTTGGACAGTGTTCCTTGCTTGGTGTAAAGGATGGCTGTGTGTTGCCTGGGTTGTGTAGTGACTGGGAGAAAAATCATACCTTCATTTTCTTATTCATCAAAAATTTATTGAATCCACTTGAGGCAGACATCTGCTAAGGGCCAAGGAAGAAAAACTGAGTTAGACACAGTCTTTACCTTGAAAGAACTCACCATCTTATGAGGAGGAGTAACAAGCATTTAAAACAAATAAATGCAACACGATGAGACTGTATGTGTAGGGTTCAAGGGCCATAGAAAGCATTACTAAGACGTTAACTGAATCTTAAATGTTTAGAAATCGATCTCAAAGATGGCTGAGTTGGGAGGAAGGCATTTCAAGCAGAAGCCATTACAAGTTCACCGTGGAAGCATAAACTATCAAGATGTATTTGGTGAACTTCCAGTCACTCCATTATGAGATTATGATTGTTTTTTACTTAAGCTTTATGCTTTTTCTATTTTTCAAATGATATGTTTTTTATTATTTGAATAAAACCTAGCTAATGCTGAAAAAATCAAAGAAAGTTTGACAAGAGCGAGATCCTGCAAGAGTTCAAGTTTTTCTCTGTAGACAGTATGGAGAGTCAATAAACATTCTTAAACAGAAAATTTGCATGGTCAGATTCGCAATTTAGAAGGCAAACCTGGTATCTCTGGGGTCAAGAGTTAAATAGTGGCAATAATTCCTAAAAAGCATAAGTCATTTGTAATTGGCTAGATTTGTGAATCAGAAATCGAGAGAAATATTATTTAATTTTAGTAACAATAATAACTTCCACAAAATTGTCTAAAGTGTTATTTTTAAAAATTCAAATATCTACTAAATAGAAGTTCTAGTCAAATATAGTTAAGGTGCTGAGAAATTAAGCTTGAGCATGAATGAATATGGATTTTATCTAGTAAAATCTGACCAGATTTATTCTCAAGCACTTTTTAAAACAACATGTATCATTAATGTATCAATGTATATTGACTAAATACACAAAGCCAGAAAACACAACAATGCAGTATTTAAAGGGTACATCTGGATAAATGTTGATATGAAATGTAATTCACTGCATGATAAACTACTGTTCATTGGTGGTAGGATGATTCTGGCCATTTACAGGGTCGGGGGGGTAACAGGCTCTGTTTACCAGGAGAAGCAAGATGGGCATGTGTAAGTATCAACAGTTATAAATGGCAGTTTGTCTTTAAGCAATCTGTTGAGAAATTCAGAATTATTTTGAATTATGCTACTTTCACAAAGTATCCCAGAAAGATCAGCATAGTAAAGTATGACAGTTCTTTTATTCCTTGTAAGTGACTTCATTTTACTTAATTTTAATGAACGACTGGCAGCCAAAAAAGTTTGGAAAAAATACAAATGTATAAAAACCATAAGAAGGCATAAAATAATTCCACCACTTTTACAATAAATAAGATACAGCATATTTTAAAAATCAAGATGCTGGGAAGGTAAAAAGCCTTGTGTGGCAATAGAGATTTCAAGAGAAGTTAAGTTTGTAGTGGGAACTAGCCGGGGCTGCTGGTTTCGTGAATGGAGTAGGTGAAGTGTTGCAGAAGTAATACGCATCGTTTCCAGTGGAAGGAACTAAATGAGTCATTATGAAGACACTCATTACTGGCTGTTTCACTTAATGGCTCCATGAAAAGATGTATCAAGGGCTACAAACTTTGTGACCAATGAGAGAGTGGAGAAATAATGAGGTAAACTTGCCCAATCTTTAGGCAGATAAAATTCCAATAAGCCACAGTAGGGGGTGAGTGTTTGGGGTTGTACGTTCCTTGGTTCCAGGTGCCAAGGGTTTTCTAAAGCTGACTGAAACCAGGAAATGAGAGAGAAAAAGAGAGAGAGAGAGGGAGAGGGAGGGAGAAAGGGAGAAGAAGGGAGGAAGGGAGAAGATCTACTGGTAATAACAATTTCATTCCTTATAGAAAGCATGTTTCAATGTTCTTGTCACACACTTGTTTAGACGTTATTGAGTGTTATGTTTCCGTAAAACATTTCAAAGGTTGATGGAAGTTGTACATTTCACGAATTATGAAATAGTACACTGTGCACTCTCTAATAACAGATGAAATAAATGTATTTTGATGTTCATTTAAGAATAGTGTTTCTTCTCTTGACACTATAATGTAACGATGTAGAATGGGAGACCCTAAGAAATATATATCCATTCCTAGTCACATAGATCCCAAAATCAAATATTCAAGTGAAGTAAGAGGGTTTATATCAAGCTACATACATCCTAGAGAACCTGATCTGATCATTTGAAAGCCATCCCAATGAATAGCACATTAAATTCAACCTCAGCTGTCTCTAGGGCTGTTGAACCTGCTCAAACCCTCCCTCATCTTCCCTAACATCTGATAGTGCTAAAGCTCATCCTGATATTTAACCTAAATCTGCCCGACTGCAGAGTAAGCCTATTATTCCTTGTTTTGTCCCCACTGACTAATGAGAATCATTGGTCCCCATCCTCTCAATAGTATCCATTATGTAGGAGTAAAATAGTTATTATGTCCCCCTTGGGTTTTCTTTCCTGGGGATTGAATGTGTCCAGTTCTCTTAACTTTTCCTCGTGAGTCACATTTTCTACACCTTTTATCATTTCTGATGTTCCCTTCAGAACTCCCTCTAATTTGCTCTGTGGAAGGCGGGCTACTCCAAGCCAAGGTTCCAAATGGAGCCTGCACAGCCCACGCCAGACTGAATCATTGCTGAGCATGTTTAAACAGAAAGCCCTCTGAACATAAAAAAAAAAAAAAAAAACCCTATAGTCTGTGTGTTTTAAAACTTCAACTTCCATGTGAGACCAAGGGAAGAGATGTTTATTTGGTGCAGGATCTGTATTTTCTAAACAATATAACTTCTACAGTCAGTTTGTTCAAACACCGTAATTACATGGAATTTTGAATACGAAGTTAGATCTGGTAGGTTTGTATAGGTTAGTGTGAAATAGCGACACATCCCAAAGTAATCTGGGCAGAGAATAAAAATATATATGCAAGCTCCCCCACCGCCCCTTGTAGCTGGCAGAAAATGCGAAGGGTTGGACCTCCTCACCTGGATTGTTTCTGATGTCCTCACAAACATTGAAGACTGGTGGTTTGGTGTACTGAGCCCTCTATCATGGGACTTGCCTTTATGAAACTCATTGCTGCAAAGGAGAGGCTAAACCTGCTTGTAGTTGTGCCTGAGACTCTCCCCCTGAGTGCCTCTTTGTTGCTCAGATGTGGCCCTCTCTCTCTCTCTATAGCTACACCAGCTCAGCAGGTGAACTCACTGCCCTCCCTGCTATGTGGGACCTGACTCCCAGGGGTGTAAATCTCCCTGGCAACGCAGGATATGACTCCCAGGGATGAATCTGGACCTGACATCCTGGGATTGAGAACATCTTCTTGACCAAAAAGCGGATGTGGAATGAAAGGAAATAAAGTTTCAGTGGCTGAGAGATTTCAAATGGAGCCGAGAGGTCACTCTGGTGGACATTCTTACACATTATATAGATAACTCTTTTAATGTATGGGAATAGCTAGAAGTAAATATCTGAAACTATCAAACTCCAACCCAAAAGTCTTGACTCTTAAAGACAATTGTATAGCAATGTAGTTTACAAGGGGTGACAGTGTGATTGTGAAAACTTTGTGGATTGCACTCTCTTTATCCAGTGTATGGATGGATGATAGAAAAATGGGGACAAAAACTAAATGAAAAATAGGGTGGGATAGGGGGATGATTTGGGTGTTCTTTTTTAACTTTATTTTTTATTCTTATTCTGATTCTTTCTGGTGTAAGGAAAATGTTCAAAAATAGACTGGGGGGAGGTGGGGCAAGATGGCGGCATAGAGAGGAGTGGAAGCTAAGTAGTTCCCCTGGAACAACTACAAAAAAACAGAAACAACTAGTAAATAATCCAGAGTAACTGCGGGGGGACAAACGAGACCATCCACTCATCATACACCAACCTGAATTGGGAGGAATGCCCGAGAACACAGCATAAAATCTGTAAGTAAAACCTGTGGATCCAAGTCGTGAGACCCCCTCCCCCATAGCTTGAGCTGCAAAGCCTCGTGGTGCCAGAGAGAAGCTCTCTCCCAGCAAGCGAATATAGCTCAGCTGAGCTCCAACTGGGGTTTTAAGTAGCGAGTGTGAACTGCTCACTACAGGTACGCATCCCCAAAAAACAGACAGAGGCTTTGGGTGACGACTGACCTTGGAGAGCCGGAGTGTCGCCTTGGACTGGGTCTGAAGGGGACTATCTGTTTCTTTTTCAGCTCAGTGGAGAAAGCCCCAGTCATTTTCAGTTTCCAGAGCTGTGACTCGGGGAAGGGTGGAGACACCACAAGCAGAGAGCGAGACCACTGAAATGCTAATGACCTCCACCTGGGGGGTCTGTCGTCTCTAGGAGGAAAGGGGTGGGGCCCTTTCCATTCAGAACCAGACCCCAGAGCCTGGGGGAACACAGCCATACCTCCTCACACCAGTCAAGAATTATAGGCTAACAGGCATCACCTGCTGGGCAGAAAAGCACAGTGACCCGAGGCATCAAAGGGTGGAGCAATTTTCTAAGACACACCCACAGGGAAACCAGATACTGAATATTTCTTCCCTCTGGGACCTGAGCCTGTTCTGGTCTGGGAAAACCTGATTTGGATAACCAAGGAAAGCATGCCTAGACAACAGAAAATTACAACCTACACTAAGAAAAACAAAGTTATGGCCCAGTCAAAGGAACAAATGTACACTTCAACTGAGATACAGGAATTTAAACAACTAATGCTAAATCAATTCAAAAAGTTTAGAGAAGATATTGCAAAAGAGATAGAGGCTGTAAAGGGAACACTGGGCATATATACGGCAGAAATCAAAAGTTCAAAAAAACAACTAGTAGAATCTATGGAAATGAAAGGCACAATACAAGAGATGAAAGACACAATGGAAACATACAACAGCAGATCTCAAGAGGCAGAAGAAAACACCCAGGAACTGGAGAACAAAACACCTGAAAGCCTACAAGCAAAGGAGCAGATGGAGAAAAGAATGAAAAAATATGAGCAACGTCTCCGGGAACTCAAGGATGAAACAAAGTACAATAATGTACGTATCATTGGTGTCCCAGAAGGAGAAGAGAAGGGAAAGGGGGCAGAAGCAATAATAGAGGAAATAATTAATGAAAATTTCCCATCTCTTACGAAAGACATAAAATTACAGATCCAAGAAGCGCAGCGTACTCCAAACAGAAGAGATCTGAATAGGCCTACGCCAAGACACTTAATAATCAGATTATCAAATGTCAAAGACAAAGAGAGAATCCTGAAAGCAGCAAGAAAAAAGCGATCCATTACATACAAAGGAAGCTTCATAAGACTATGTGCGGATCTCTCAGCAGAAACCATGGAGGCAAGAAGGAAGTGGTGTGATATATTTAAGACACTGAAAGAGAAAAACCGCCAGCCAAGAATCCTATATCCAGCAAAGCTGTCCTTCAAATATGAGGGAGAGCTCAAAATATTTTCTGACAAACAGACAATGAGAGACTTTGTGAACAAGACACCTGCCCTACAGGAAATACTAAAGGGAGCACTACAGGGTGATAGAAGACAGGAGTGCGTGGTTTGGAACTCAATTTTGGGAGATGGTAGCACAACAATGTAAGTACACTGAACAAAGGTAACTATGAATATGGATGAGAGAGGAAGGTGGGGAGCATGTGAGACACCACAAGAAAGGAGGAAAGATAAGACTGGGACTGTGTAACTTGGTGAAATCTAGAGTATTCAACAATTGTGATAAAATGTACAAATATGTTCTTTTACGAGGGAGAACAAGCAAATGTCAACCTTGCAAGGTGTTAAAAATGGGGAGGCATTGGGGGAGGGATGCAATCAGCATAAACTAGAGACTGTAACTAATAGAATCATTGTATTATGCTTCCTTTAATGTAGCAAAGGTGATATACCAAGGTAAATGCAGATAAGAGGAGGGGATAGGGGAGGCATGTTAGATACTTGACATTGGTGGTATTGTCTGATTCTTTATTCTACTTTGATTTAAGGTTATTTTTCCTTTTGCTGCTTCCTAACTGCCATTTTTTTTCCTCTTTCTTTTGCCTCTCTACCTTCTTTGACTCTCCCTCCTGCCTTGTGGAAGAAATGTAGATGCCCTTATATAGATAGTGGTGAAGGTGGTGAACACATAAATGTATGACCATGCAGAGAACCATTGATTATTTACTTGGGATGGAATGTATAGTGAGTGAACAAAACCATATTAAAAAAAAATGGGTTGATGACAAAACCTCGAGGGCAATATACTGAGTGAAATAAGCCAGACACATAAGGACAATTATTGCAGGGTCTCACTGATAGGAACTAATTATAATATGTAAACTCATAGACATGAAATATAAGGTACCAAGATATAGGACGAGGCTTAAGAATGGGGAGTGGTTGCTTAGTATGAGCAGAATGTTCAATTAGGATGAACTTAAATGTTTGGAAATGAACAGGGGTGTCGGTAGCAAGATGTGAGAATAACTAACAGCGCCGAATGGTGTGTGAATGAGGTGGAAAGGGGAAGCTCAGAGTCATATATGTCACCAGAAGGAAAGTTGGAGGTCAAAAGATGGAAATGTATAAAACTGAATCCTATGGTGGGCAATGTCCATGATCAACTGTACAAATACTAGAAATCACTTCATGAACCAGAACAAATGTATGACAATACAATTAGAAGTTAATAATAGAAGGGCATTTGGGAAGAACTATATACCTATTGCAAACTATATACTACATTAGTAGCATTTCAACATTTTTTCATAAACAGTAACAAATGTACTATACCAATACTACGAGTCAACAATTGAGGGGGGGTGGTTAGGGATAGGGGAGGATTAGAGTTTCCTTTTCTTTTTTTATTTTTTCATCTTTCACTTTATTTCTTGTCTGGAGTAATGAAAAGTTTCCAAAAATTAAACAAAAATTAAGAGTGATGGATGTACAGCTGTATGAGGGTACCCAGGGGCAAGTGATTGTACACTTTGGATCTTTGGATAATTGTATGGCATCTGAACAATCTCAATAAAAATGAAAAGAAAAAATAGATTGGAATGATGAATACATAACTGTATGATGGTACTATGAACAGTGTATTGTATACCATGGATGAGTATATGGTATGTGAATATATCTCAATAAAACTGAACTTAATTTAAAAATAAAAAACACTATAGTCTACCTTTTTTTGGCAAATTGTCATATTTGCTGGCACTTTTTTATGTTCCTCCATCCTGGTCCACCTGGAGAGAATTGATTACCTTTTCCTGTGATCAGTCTTCATACTCCTCCAAACAGGGATATACTTGCTGGAAACTTTTCATGAACTGGGCTCTTACTTGGAGAGCGTTTCTTCAAATACATCTCTTGTGTTGAATACCAAACCCTTGTTTTTCTTAATTGCATGCTTAAGCATATCCCTCATGGTGTGCTTTTTTTAATTCTCAAAAAAAAAAAAAAAATTATCAATGGTGTTTTCATTAACCACAGAGAATGGGTATGTATATTTGTCGTAGACTCACATACAAAAAAGTCTTCTTCTCAGATCCTACCACTGAGCAGTCTAGCTCAAGGTTTCTGGGTGAGAAGTCTGTCTCCTTCTCTCCCTGTGTGTATTCCCAATGCAATGTCAGTTCATTTTAAGGTTTAACAATTCATTCTAAAGTCTCAGGAAAAGTGGTAAATCATCCATCATCAACTATGGCTTAAAATTTTTAATTTATGGCTTATAAATTTGAGAATTTTGTAATCTTTCAAAAGTCATACTTTTTACATTTAATACAAAATTCCAAAAAGTTTCAGGTCCTCCCAAACTGAGGCCCCAGACATCAGGGTCTATATATATGCATTCCTCTATTTTTTCTGTATTCCTTATCCATAGAGTCTGTGAGCCTAATAAAAATAAAATGGTTATATTTAAGGACTAAGTTTTAGGGTAATTTGTTCTACAGACACAGATAACTAGACAATTTACCTAAGAGTTTTGAAGAGTGTCGGTCTAGGCACGGTGAAAGACGTTGAACTTAGGGCACTGCAACTGCTGATTGGCTACTAGAATTTTCCCAAGCAATACATAGTGCTAACTGAGGGCAAGGTGACTCCAATATACGCATATATTTGACTCCCCTGAATATCTGTGAAGCTATTCCAAAGGTCTGAAGTGAAGCAAAACTTCAAGCAAATTGCAGTACCCTCAAATATACTTTTTAACGGATATTTTTACTCCTTTTAACAATCAACACTCGCAGATAATTTAAGTACACATCTCATTTTCAAAAAGCTCTCTTCAATGAGTTTAAACACTGGCAATTTGTTACAGCATTTCACACTCTTCAAAGACACAGAGATCCAGACTATCGTCCATAAATCACCATTATATTTTTTTCTAACAGAAATTGCTTCAGCTGACACAATGCAATTAGCGTGCAAAGAGCAAAGTTTACATTGAAGTACGGAGAACACTGACTCGGCAGTTGCTAAATTCTGTCTCTAAAAGCTGCCTTTGTTTTGGCTCTTAATACCTTGCAAGACAGGATGAAAAGCTGGCAGATTTTATGCCAAGATGTTATTCATTAAAGTTAACTTTCTGAAATCTCTTCCCTTTTCCTTCCTGGAGAGAGTAAGCCCAGGTTATCCCCCTTCCTCAGTCTAGACTGGGAGAGTTGGCTGCTGTTTTACTTTCTTGTGGTTCCAGATGATTCATCAGGACATTTTCTCTTCTCCTTCCTTTTTTTGGAAGGATGGAAATATGATACAAAGCTAGGCAATGTCTAAAAAGGACTCTTCCTTCTTTCTCCCCTTTTGGTTTTCTAAGCAACAGAATCTCGTTTTCCCCTTTTTGATTTTTGTTTTCCCTTCTTTTTTAGACATTTATGTTCAGTGCATCAGTGTGACTGAGATAAATGCCAGGTGAGTCCCCTGCTGTGAGCTGGTATTCCACTTGCCACCCATCCCCTGGCCACGGAGATTCAGGCTGTTTAATTTTGGAAATGACATTTCTTTACACCTCTTCCAAGATAGCAGTGTGTGTCAATCATTGGGGAACTCCTTCTGCTAATAACAATGTCAATGGACTTGAGCTTCCTATTATGTTTGGGGTGAAAGGGCTATCTCTGGCTCCTCCGAGTGGTACTTTTTGCTACTGTATAGAAAAGTTTACTTCCCAAGGAATTTTCCTTGTGATCTCAGACCTAATCTGACCTTCCTTTTATAGTTGCAGAGAAAGGGGGAAATTCTGCACAGTGTTTTATTGCCAGGAAGTATTCTCTAGTTGATGTACTCCAACTGGTACTCCTATTCCAGAAGATTCTTCTTATTCCAGAGAAATTCAGTTATAACCCACCAGGGAGATAAAAGTGACCAGAACGCCCAGATTTAGCATTGCTAGTGCACTGTTGCCTCTGAAGAATATAAATGAAAACAAACCTGCAATATTGTTGTATTGTTTGAGTTCTAAGAAACACTATGTTAGTATAAATACAGCCTTGTTGTATCTCTATTACTATTGTCATGAGGTTTTGAGAAAATGTATGTGTGTTACAGGGTGGGGGAGGTTTAGAGTTTAATTCATGTCTACCCTCCCAAATGCACAATCTGGGGTTCTTCTGTGTGTCATTCAGCCACATCAAGCATTTGTATCCAAAAGACACAGTTTAACAAGAGGTATATGATTAAAATACAATTCTTACAATACTTACATTTATCCACTTCATTTAAATATGTAGATGATCTGAATCTTTTCTTTTTACAAATATTCTGCAAATTCTATTTAGAAGGGTAAAAAAACTGATTGTCATCCGGAGGAAGATGATGTTATAGGATAAGAGAAGTGAGATGTTGGGTTGGAAGGAGCCACGTCAGCCCTGCTCCTTTTCTCCACCTTTCCCTGGTGAGATGGAAAGGCTCCTTTGCAACTTCCTCCTCACCGCTGCCAGTCTTGAGAAGCTATTCCTGGGAGCAATTCAAGGCCTTCTCCCTACCCCCTTTCTACCTCCTCCCTTAGGAAAGGAATACTGCTGCTTCTCTAGTAACAGGATTCACTGCCCTGAAGGAACTTCCTGTTCTCTTCCACCTGTGCCCAAAGCTGGGTGGGTCTCCGTCCTGGCCCAGGACGGTCAGTGCCCCTGCCTCCCCTCACTCCTGGCTCGCCAGGGACCAGAGCAGAGGCCCCGTGTTCTGCACATCCGGATTTCTTTCTCTCCCAGAGCTGACTGTGCCTTTTTCTTTTCCCTCTCCGTCTCCCTGTAGCCGTTTCTAAGCAGGTAGGCCCCTAGATTTAGGAAGTAGGACTCTCTAAATGCCGTCATCTAGCTTTTATCAATACTTGTCTGACTGGTAAAAATAAATTAATAAATAAAAAACCATATTTTAACTCCCATTTGTCTACCAGTCCACGAGGAGATAAAAGAGAGAAGGGGTGAATGGTAGGATTCTGTGGACAAAAATCACATCTGCACCCCAAAAGGAACAATGTCTGTGATAGAGGTAATGATTAGTGTGTGTGTATGCACACAAAGGCAAATCAATCTTACTTTTCCTCTCTCTTCAAAAGGGAATATTCTGAGGACCAAATCTCCACAAATCTCATTTTCTTGAGGCTGCTCCAAATTGATTGTTTCCATTCTTGAACAAATCCTGTGTATCCACCTGATGGAGTCTTTGAATGGGTTGCTAATAGTAAGCTGACTACTCAGTGTTTGGTTTTCCTGTTATAATTTCGGTTTGGGAATTTAGGGTAGCAAATAAAAACCCTACCTTCCTCTCCTGCTTGAGAATCAGTTAAGAAATAAGACACAGGAGACAGAAATGAAAATTAAAACGTCAGCTACTAATTACTACTAAATATTAGTACTAAGAGTTGACAGAAGAATCTGTTATGGGGATACATCTCCCTCTCACAATTTGGTCATTGACCATCAGGCCATTGTCCCAGGTGGTGACACAGGAGCAAAGCCTGCCCTGGGCTTACCAGCAGTCAAGAACCAGCCCACCATGCTCAGCTCCTTCTCCCAAACCCAACATCCACAAAAGCCACTCCTAGCCAATGAGGAAGAAGTGAAGGGGGCAGAGAGAAGCCAGAAATATTTCCTCCCAGAAAGGGAAACAAAAATTTCCTTTTGTCTATAGAAACATTAGGATTGGGGAATTAGTTTCCTCTTAACATCTGAAACCTTTTCATACATCACCAGGGAATGATATCTAAATTAGATACTACATGCAAAGTGTTTATCAAAGTGCCTACCACACAAGAATCTCTAGATTCATGTTATTCTTATTGTTCTTGTAATCATTGTTATATAGAAAAATCGAGAGGAGCTTCCTTCATATTCCAAATGCATATTCCCAAGCATATGCCTCCAAATAAAATAAACTAGTCTACTTGGCATTTGGAAAATGATGCTACCTTTATTAGAAATAGCTTGTATTCCTTTAAGAACAATCGTTGGAGAAAGGGTGACTAGAGGCACGTGGGCACAGCTCCCTCCGCTTTGAAAGCTTGCACATTTGACCTCATTCTCTCCTCCGAAGTCCATAAGCCTAATATAGACAGAGCACAAAGACTTCCTCTGGCCACTGTTCCTGTAAATTTCCATTTCAAGGGTTTAGGTACAATGTATCCATGCTACTTCTGCTTTCAAGCTTCACCAGTGCTTGTGCCTTCAGGGCAGTTTAGGGGATGCTTGTGGAGATGTCTGGAGCCCAGTAACAGTGAAGGTGTGATGTGGCTGAGTAGAGAAGACACAGTGGCTTGGCCCCAGCTGTCCCCCAATGAACCTATGATCAGTAGATCCATGAAAATGATGAATAATTTTACTAGCTACCAACAATGTTCTAAATACTGTACTGACACTTTCACATGATCTTAAAACTTTAGAAATCACAGATACCTTATGAGAGCAATATCATTATCCTTATTTTACCGATGAGCAAACTGACTCTCCTAGAAGGGAAGCGATTTCCTTAAAGTTGCAAGAGTAATTGGTGACAGAGCTGGGTTCACCCTCATGGCTTTGTAATATAAAATGGGGATGTATTTCTTCTTTTGCTCCACAACCGCCTTCTTTCAAGGGCAGAAATGCTTGGCTTATTTATTTTCTTTTGTTTTGCTTTGATTTGGTTTGGCTTGGCTTGGTTTGGTTTCATTTACTAATTAAATATGCATTGTGCTTCGACAATAAAGTAGGCACATGAAAGGACAGGAAAATAAGATGTACCCCCTGACCACTGCAAAGCAGCAGAGTGCACTAAGTGCTGAGTTGGGAGTAAGGACGAGGAATGTCTTGGGGAGCATTTACCGAGAGGTATGATCTCTGGGAATGGCTGCTGGTGTTGACAAAAGGCAGCCTCGTTGAGGAGAAGCAGAGGCAGGGTCTGGTGGGTGGCCCAGCAAGGGAGCAGGGGTTGATAGAGCAGAGGGAGCACCTTGGAGGAGAACAAAAGAGGCCCTAACCTGTGTGGAGAACCCAAAGTGGCTCAGTAGAGCTAGTGCCAGGGGAAGCAGCTGCAGAAAGAGCGGTAGTGAGACCAGAGGCTCGGAAGGTGAACAAGAGTCACTCCTAGCTGTAGACCTGGCCAAAGATCTTTGGCTTAAGCCAGCAGGCGATGGCGGCCACTGAAGTTCTTATGCTAAAGCAGATCTCCATGACCATGACTTAAAAGCTGAAGCCCCAGAGACCAGACAGGGGCTGGTGACAGAGCACCGTGAGAGATGATGGTGGCAATTCCCTCTATATTGTCTGAATCTACTCACCACAAACACCTATATCCAGCTGGACTCATTTATCTTCAAACTGGAATAACTTGCTGTCCATGACAATAGCGTATTAACTAAGGATATCATATGCTATTACAATCAATAAAGTTTGAATTCATGTAGAGCATATTTAAGTTAATGTGAAGTTGGTTAATACCTTGATTTGTTATTAGAGAATTGGAGAATAATGATGCTTATAGAGCAAATTGGGGCAATATATTGGAGAAGTCTTTTTTCAGATGATGGTCATTTCACCCCTATAGAATGTTATTTATTTAGAAACTCCTGATTCCAGTTTCCTGAATCTGATTTGAGGTATAGACATTGTTTGGGAATCATGATTGTTTTGTAAAGGTGATTTGACCAAGCAAAATCCTGGGCAAATTCTGTTTTGAATTCCCTTGACCTCCAAAGGAAGCTGTCAATTTAAACCGCCTTCTGTCGGGATTTCCCCTGCCAACAATTTGCTGCTTGATCATTGCTTCCAATTGCTAAAGTGACCCTTAGCTATGGCTGCTAGAGAATTCCCTGGTTCCCTCAAAGCACTGGAGAAATCCTAGAAAGTGGGATTTTTTTACTAGCCTTGTGTCTCAAGCCACATTTCCCCATCCCCTATAACGGCAGTCTTCAAAACCCTCATGAGGTGAGTGATATCAAAGAAGGAGGTGTGGCCATAAAGACAAGATGCTGTCCATAAAAACTTACTTTACCAATAAGTTTTTATAGCTTTCGTCCACTGCTCAGAATGTTTTGGGAAATCTCTACTAGAGTGGCCAGAAAGGAGCGTAACTTATCTGCATGTATTAGTTTGGGCCTATTATCTGGAAAACTAAGGACATTACTTTATATAATTATCACCTACAAGTTGAAGCTCAGCAAGGAACTTTTGACTCCTGAAGCAAGAATGAAAACAAATGATTCAGAGAAAGGATGACTACATTTGATCATCTACACACCCAGGCTCAGGTGATTCTGTCCTGACCTCTGTCTTCAGTTTCTTCAATCCTGTCCTCATGTCCTTAGCAAGCCATGGAGGACAGCTGTAGGTGGCCCCTAAGTTCTTGGACTCTGCCTGGTGAAAAAGGGAGAAGCTGCTTTTGTGATGTTTTTACTTTCCATGAAGAACGTTTGGATACAGCATTTAGGTACGATAAATATGTATGGAAGCATTTACTCATTCATGAATGTATTCATTTATTCAGCATCTACAGAACATCTTCTATATACCAGGAACCATTAAAACTCTGGGGCTACAAAACAGACAAATCTTGGCCCCTGCTCTCAGAGAGCACCAGGCAGCACAATGGAGACAAATATGCAAACTTATAGTTGAAATACAAGGTGATAATGTTTATAATCAAGATAGAAACCAACTGCTATGAGAAGACAGCTCAGTGAGCAACCAACATCCTGGGGAATCAAGCCATGGTTTAATGGAGTGTGATATTTAAGCTGCAGACAAAGGTGTTTCTCATCCACAGAATCACTTTGGTTGAAAAAAGGAAAGGTACTGGAAATCTTTTAATTTCAGTTGATGAATGAATGGCTATATAACTTAGGTCAATATATAACACACCACAGAGCCATGAGTTATAGGTGAAAAATGTCACAGAGAAGATGATCTTTTCTGTTATCTAAATTTTGTGTTAGGTACAGAACTACATAGCCTAATTATTTAAAAGTCTTATTTAATTTTATCCAACCAAAGATGTTTGCTTCTTAAAAGCATTAATCACTCACAAATATGAATTACTGAATACACAGTAGACACCTATTGTCTATTCAAAATCCAAATTGAACAGCTCAAAAAAGATATAAAAGCATATTCCATAATTTCTTTAATGGAAAATGTTTACCACCTAATGTCAAGAATTTATTATTACAATTCAAATCCTCATGTTTTTTAAGGGCCATAAGAAACATTAAAAATGAGCTTATGATCAATAGACTAGTAGTGACAAATATATTTGACCAAATGGGAATTCCTTGAAAACTCATTATTTCAGTATTTTTTGAAGAGTAACTGAGTAAACAAAATTATTCAGTTTAATGTTTCACCCACATTTTTCCCCCTTTCAAGTCAAAAAATTGGACTCTCTTTGATTCCTCTCTTTCTTGCCTCCCGCATCCAAACCCTGGAAAGCTGTCGAGAATTGCACAACCTACCACCACCCCCAGGCTATCAGATCACACCATTCATCTACTTAACCCTCCACTGGCATCCTCTTTCACCCAGAATAAAAGCCAAAGCCCTCAGAACGGTTTGCAAAACCCTAACGAACAAATCCCTTGTGCTCTCTCCGGCTGTGTCCCCCCTTCTCTTCCCTGCACTAACACTGCCCCAGGCACACTGGTCTCTCGCTGTCCTTAGTCCACTCCAGCACATTCTGTCTGGTAGGCTCGCTCCCCAGGGATCTGCTACCACCTTCACCTCCTTCAACTCTTTGCTCAAATGCCACCCTTTCATTAAAGGCGCCCCTGACAATCCTATTTAAAATTGCAATCTGCTCTCCCACCAATACCCCATAACCCTTACTTTATTTATTTTCCAATGACAAATTATCTTGTAGTACTGTGTAACTTACATATTTATCTTTTATTGACTGCCTCAGTCTGTTAAAGGATCAGCCTCACAAAGCTCGGATTACATTCTTTTATTCATTGACCTATCCCAAGCACCTAATATGGCTCCTGACACATAGGAGTTCCTCAATTTTAAATATTTGTTAAATATAAAAAAATTTTTTATTTAATTTTGTAGTCTCATCTTCTCCTTCCAATTTCCTCTTGATCCCACTCTAATCAGGCTTTCTGGTCCCATCTTCTTGGATTCCTTTACTGATTCTTATTCTTCTTTCAGCTTCTAACCATTGGAATGCCACAGGAAACATTTCTTGCTCCTCCTCTTTTCTCTGGCCTCCTCACTCCCTAAGTGGCCTCATCCAGTGCTAGGGCTTTAAATCTTTACCTATAGCTCAGATTTTCCCCCTGGAGCCAGACTTGTATGTCTAATGGGCAACTCACACTTATTCCTTTCCCCCTGGAGCCAGACTTGTATGTCTAATGGGCAACTCACACTTATTCCTTTCCCCCTGGAGCCAGACTTGGATGTCTAATGGGCAACTCACACTTATTCCTTTCTTTCTCCCGAGACAAGCTCTCCCTACACTCTTCCCCATCATAGTTTATGGCAACTCACGTTCCAGTTGTCCAGGCCAAAAACCCTGGAGTGATCCTTAACTCCTCTCTTTTTCCAACATCCCATGTCCAAATATGCTTAACATCTGACCATTGGTCACCCAGCCCAGGACCACAACCTTGAACCAAGTCTCCATTCATCTTCTCTTGCCTGGATTATTTTGCAAATGCCTTTGAATTTGTTTCAAACTCTTCTCCACACTGGACCAAAGTGGTCCTCCTAAAACATAAATCACATCATGTGATCTCCCTGATCAATCTTCTGATTTCTTCTGGTCTCAATCACCTTGCATCCAAAGTTTCTACCAGGATCCATGAGGTCCCAAGTGATCTGGCTCCTCACTGCCTCTCAATTCTTCTCCCCTCTCTCTCTTCTCCTGTCTCTAGCTGTCCCGGCCTCCTTGCTGCTCCTTTTGCTGAACATGCTCCCACCACGGGGCTTTTACACTTTTTTTCCCCTCAGCCTGGAATGTTCCCCCCAGACATCCCCAGGGCTCATTCCTCACTTTCTTCAAGTCTTTGCTCAAATCTCACCTTAAACGAGAAACCCTCCCTGACTGCCCAATGTAAAAATGGCATCTTCAGTGCTCTTTTTTTTTTTTTGTTAGCATTCTGTAGTTTGCAATAGTTCTTTCACCACTTGATATTTTCATTTCTTTATTTGTTTACATCTGCCCCACCCTACACTACTTAACCTTCTTGACGGCTAGGAATTTTTCTACTTTAGTCACAAAAAAAGTGCCTGGCATCAGCATAAGTCATTTTCAATAAATGCAATAAATGCAATTAATTTTAAATATCTTTACTGAAATTTTTTCAAAACCACTTCTACTAAAAGGAAATCTATCTCCTTGCATGGGAGTAAATACCCTATCAAAAATAGCATGTGACCCCTACCTCAAACCATACACAAAAATTAACCCAAAATGGATCAAAGACTTACCGTAAGATCTAAGATTATGAAAGAAAATATATGGTCAGATCTTCATGACCTTGGACTTGACAATAATTTCTAAGATGTGATGCCAAAAGGACAGGCAACCAAAGAAAAACATAGATAAATCAGACTTTATCAGAATTAAGATCTGATAAGAGACTTGCATTTAGAACATAAAAAAGAACATGTACATCAATAATAAAAAGACAAATAACCTGATTTTAAAATGAGCAAAGGATCTGAATAAACTTTTCTTCAAAGAAGATACGAATGACCAATGGGCAGGTGAAAAGATGTCTGACAACATTAATTACCAGGGAAATGCAAACCAAAACCATTATGAGACACCACTTCACAGTAGGATGGCTATAATAAAAAAGTCAGATAATAACAAGTGTTGGAGAGGAGGTGGAGAAATTGGAATCTTCATACACTACTCATGAGAATGTAAAACGATGCAGCAACTTTGGAAAATTCTATCAGTTCCTCAAAAGATTAGACACAGTTACCATATGACCCAGAAATTCTACTCCTAGGTATATATCCAGAAGAAATGGAAATATATGTCCATGGAAAAACTTGTACATGAATTTTCATAACAGTATTATTAATAATACCCAAAAAGTGAAAACAATACAAGTGTCCACCAAATGATAAATAGATAAATAATATTTTCTAAAACTGAAAGAATGGATACACACTACAACATGGATGAACATTGAAAATATTTTGATAGGTGAAAGTAGTCAGTCAAAAATGACAGCATATTGTATCATTTCATTTTTATGAAATGTCCAGAATAGGCAAATCTGTAGAGACAAAAATAAATCAGCTTCTTAGGGTTGGGCAGAGGAGTGGAGGTTGGGGGGCTAGGGGTGGTGAAAGCTAAAGGGTACAGGGCTTCTTTGAGGGGTGATGAAATGTTCTAAAATTGATTTGATAATGGCTGGATATTTCTGCGAATATACTAAAAACCATTGAATTGAACACTAAATGGATAGATTTTACCATATGTGAATTTTATCTCAATAAAGCTGTTATAAAAAAATCAAGTAACCATGGATAAATCTGGAAAACAACAACAACACATGAGCCCTCTCCCACCCGTGCCTCAGTCTCCAAAATCTTACTCAGTTATGCTTTTCTTCTTAACACTTGTCTGTGTCATCTACTACTTCCTTGTTTATTGCCTGTCTTCCTCAGAATGTATGTCTCATGAGGGAAGGTACCTGGTCCTCAGCACTGCCATTTCCAGAGAGCCTAGAACAGCTCCTGGAGCAAACCAGGCACTCAGTAAACATCTGTTGAATACAGCCTAAGTGGTGGCATTATATTATAAGGACTAGAAAGCAGCATTTGTAAGCAAGGAATGTAACATGTGCCTAACACATGGTTGGCTTGGTAGGAGAAGTATTTTGAATTATTTGAGCAGCATAAATATTTTAAATTGAGTCATTTTTATCCATTGGAAAAATAGTTTTTAAGAGATTTCTTTGATAACTGAGAGTTTACTGCATTATTAAATTTTTAATGAAGTGTCCTCTCATAGAAATTGTTTCATCTAAACACACTGGAGTCTCATCTTAATTTTAACTTTGCTAATTAAGTTACACAAAAAGATATGCTGAAGGGATTTCAATGAAGACCAACAGCAGTTCTCGTTTGGTATACAATATACATTTGATTCTTTTTACACTTTTTAATGACTTTGTAGATACCCAGCCAAATCATGCTGATTATATAATCCAGTGCTAATAATTATCTTCGTGAAATTTATAGTCAATTTTCTAAGGATTCCAAGTATCAGAGAAACATCTGTTTGTCCCTCATCTGTGATTTGTTTCTTGCTTGTAATTTCACTGCTGAAACCAAAATGCCATTTAAACTACATTTTATTCAAGATTCAAAATCCACTTTGCAATGGAATATTGGACTCCCACTTACCTAAAGTAATGCTACAATGCTATTTATAGATGCTGCAGTGTCTGAAAGATAGAAAAAGAGTTATTCCCAGGTGACTGCTTTGGAAAAAAA
Organism: Choloepus didactylus; assembly: GCF_015220235.1. NCBI lineage: Eukaryota > Metazoa > Chordata > Mammalia > Pilosa > Megalonychidae > Choloepus > Choloepus didactylus. The sequence goes on from NC_051323.1 coordinate 69,963,873, forward strand.
CAAACACACACTAAAATAGCTAGTAAACCTTGGGAATAGACCACAAGGTCAAATGCATGTGTGTATATATATATATACTTACCACCTAAAGTATCCCACATTGAGTAGTATCCTTTATTGAGTTCAGATTTTTTTTCAAATATGAATTTATCAGTAATCCCAAAGCTCAAGTCACTTGAATCACATTTACTTATTTTAGAACAAATACTTGCACTGCCCCATTTTATACCAGGCAAGAATAATTTTTTTACTAATCCTCCAAAAAGGGGGACTTTAATTTTATATGTATATATAATTGTCACACAAAACAGAAGTTACATTAAACTTTATTTAATTGTTGTTAAGAAATGGGTCAATAATTGTTGGAAGGAATAAGGACATGATTAAAAAGTCGTTTTCAGATGTGACAAGGTTTTTTTTTTTTTTTAAAAAAAAGCATGCTTTTTCCATATTACATGTGCAGGAACTGAAAGTGACACCGTCAAAGACCCCTCGACAGTTTGAGCAGTAATAAAAAATGGACCATTTCAAATAAAACGGCTCTGCGGAAAGCCAGTTGCGTTTTGGTTTTCTCCTCTCCCTCTAGGGTGGCCGTGGTAAAGGAAATATTTTTATCTGGGCTTTGGGAAGTGGTGGTCTGGCTAATGGCCCCTGTGGTGGCTGCAGTTATGAGAACAGTGTTGACACGGCGGTGAGGGCACCACTGCGAACTCCAGCTCACAAGCTCTACTCCAAAGCACACCCATCAGGAATGACTGCGGCCCTTCTGGAAGGATCTGGGAGGAACCTGGGAAAGGAGGGAGAAAGCACAATAAAGGACTTAATTGTTTTTTAACATTTTTAACAGCTCTATTGAGATATAATTTGTAGACTGTATATTTCACTCATTTAAAGTGTACAGTTCAATGGTTTTCAGTATTTTCATAGACACGTGCAACCATCAGCACAGTCAGTTTTAGAATATTTTCATCAGGTGGATAATAGCTAAAGGGTACGGGGTTACTTTTTAAGCTGAAGACTCAATATCAATCTATATTTAAATATTAAACCTTTAAAATATTAATGTAAAAACTAGTGTGGGAATACATATTCTCCTACTCAGACTTTCTCCTATTCAGATGCCATCTTCTTATTTAAACAAGACTTCAGTGGGTCTCTAAGACAGCGAGAGAAACTCCATGTCAAGTCTTAGCCTTTCTAAATTACAGAACTGGAAAGGATAGAACACATAGAACTCTTAGTCTTCCTTCCCAACTTTAAAAACAGCCACATGCTCCTTGCATCCAAAAGAGAACTATATTCTGATTTTAAACTATGGTGAGGAAATAACTCTTAAAAATTATAATCATCCCTATCTACTGCACATTTTTGGGCAATGCTTCTGATTGAATTTGAGGATGACTTAAATTTGAAGGCTTTGACTAAGTCATGCCTAAGCTTCATTTATTTGAGTTTTGTAATATTTTGCAACCAAACCCTGCCTTGTTTGCTTGAAGCAAAAGACCCAAGAAGGACTTTCATTCACATCTTTCTCATACCATTTGAGAGAGGCTTTTTCTAACACTTTTCTAATAAGGTTTGCACCCACATATCCAGATTTTGAAATGAAGGCACTTTCCAAACTATATGGGATTTCATTTTCCATCATAGGCATCTTAAAACATGTTAATCTTCCCTCTGTCTCAGTAGTTCCTATAAGGACGATGTTGCCTTTAACTGTCAGTCATTTATTACACATGGCTCCCAACTAAATGGACGCCCTTCACTTAAACATATGAGCTTTTCTCCTCACTGCTCCAATCCTAGCATTTCATCATGTCCTGCTTCTTGTCCTGTTAGTTGCCTTATCAGATAACAAATACTCTTCTGCTTCACCTTAGAAAATGCTTTCATATAGATCCTTCTTTTTTGTTTCTCTTATACATCCTATGTAGAACTAAGCGAGAAGAATTAAACTATAACAAAAATTAAAAATACAATTGGAAAGAGAATTACTTTTTCCTTCAACTCATCAGAATTGAACATCAAAATATCAGGAATTTCAGGAGGAAAAAAATTAATCTCATAAAGTAACTCAGGGTCAGGAGTATGCAACAGGGAGTAGGGGGTTGGATTCCCCTACCCTCTGATCTTCAAGGTCATAGCTATTCCAGATTATACATACACACACACACACACACACACACACACACACACACACACACTCACCTGGACAAATGGTTTTTAACCATTAAAATTATACAGTATACCCATTTAACTATATTAATGACTTTTGCCATAAATTCTATTTTGTCCAATATGAATATTGATATATATCAGTTTTGGGGGGCTATTACATCTGTTTTCATTATTTTATTGTCAATATTTCTATGTGGGTTTGTTTCAGGTGTTTCTCATATGAGCGGAAGATTCCTGTACTTCTGTTAAAATTCACTCTGCTGGTGTCAATCTTGTAGAACATGCTTAATCTATTAATGTTGATTGCAATTACTTTTATAGATGGTGGAGTGAGACACATTGGAGCTCCATCCCCCGACAGAAACTTTGAATAATTGGCAAGAACTGGCAGAAACATCTTTCTCAATGTTCTGGGAAACAGTTAAAGGACCGCATTAACAGGACCAGCGACAAATCAAGAAAAAGGCATCTTAAAATCAGTAGGACCTCACGGTGCCCTGGTTGGCCTCTCCCTCAGCCCCTCACCAGCTGAACAAGGAGCCAGCTGTGCTCCCAGTGTGGATCCCTGGTCCAAATTCTGGGGGAGCAGATGATCCCTTGTGCATATACTGGGAGTGTGAATGCTGGCCCAATCTGTGTGTTAATGGCCTGAGGAACTGAACCAGGATGCAGGTCATGTATTTGTCATATATTCACCATCCCAGAACTTGCCTTGCTTGTGGAAGGCAGCTCAGAGATCCCCTGCAGCACGCTGTGGGCAGCAGTCAAGTGGCTCCCTGGGGTAAAGGATTGCTGACTGAAGGACACTCAGTTCAGTGCCCAGGACCATGCGGAAACTGTTTCCTAGGGGAAAATAGGGCATTCCTATCCCCATAAACAGCAGAGTTCCTACAGCCACGTGCATGCCCAAGACAAGACTTACACAAAAGGATCAAGGAAGCTGCTACGTTTTGGCCTCAAGCTAATCTCTGAAATCATCGTATGGATAAACTCTTGAGAGAGAGCATTTGCACAAGTCAGTGGGCAAAGACTGGGGAAAGTGTTTCTTTCTTTCTTTTTTTTTTTTTTTTTTGTTATCTTCTGGCATTCAAGGAACGTTCTGTCATAACACTGGCTGGATATAAGCTTCAGGAGCAGACACCTAAATTCTAGCACATTTAAATATCAAAATGTCCAAAAAGATTACAAAGCATGTGTGAGCAAGGAAACCTCAATAAGATTAAATGTTGATTTCTCATCAGAAAGCATAGAGGCAAGATGGTAGTGGGATGACATATTTAAAGTACTGAATGCAAAAAAAAAAAAAAAACATTAAAGAATTCTGTATCTGTCAGAACTGTTTTCAAAAATAAGGGAGAGATTAAGACATTCCCAGATAAACAACAATTGAGGAATTTCTTCACCACTGGATGCTAAAGAGAGTTCTACAGGTTGAAAGGAAAGAAAAATAGACAGTAGATCAAAGCTACATGAAGAAATAAGGATTTCTGGTAAGGGTAATGACATGGATAAATATAAATGCCAGTACTATTTTATTTTTGTTTTGTAACTCCACTTTTTACCACTTGCAGGATCTAAAAAGCAAATGCATAAAAATATAATGATAAATTAGTGGTTTGGGACTCATAATGTATAAACATGCTGTTTGTGACAAGAATTACATAAAGGTGGGGAGAACAGAGGAGTATAGGAGCATAGTGTGTGTAAACCATTGAAATTAAGTTAGTATCTAAACACACAAGAGTGTTATTAGATTTAGCATGTAAAATTTAAGCCCTGCGGTAACTACAAAGAAAATATCAGAAAATATGCAAGCTTATAGAGACAGAAATTATAATAGTGGTTGCCGATGATGGGAACCAGGGAGAATGGAGAGTAAATACAAAATGGGTGTGGGGTTTCTGTGTAGGAGATGGGAAATTTTAGTAATCGAAGGCGGTAAGCGTACCCCAACAGAAATAAAACACTGATGACATGTAAGTTTTTGACAGCAAGTCTAATTGCTAGTAAAGGATACCAGAGCAATGGAGGAATAGCTTTCATGCTATCCAACTTGAATTCTATACCAAGATAAATTATTATTCAATGTTAAGGGATTTTTTTTTTTTAATTCTGAAATTCAAGGTGAAGAGTTTATTACCCAGATTAAAATTATTGATGGTAGGCTTTAGGAAGAAGAAAAATAAATATGGAGAGAAGGAATAAAATAGAAAATATAGTAAAACCAACAAATCTTTTTAAAGATGAAACAAATACTCTATTCAATAATAATAACAAAAATGAGAAAGAGGAGGAGGAGGAGAGCAGCAGGGGATAGTGAGTAGATGCTGTTCAGTGTGTAGCTATTTTGAGCTAAGGCCCTTGTCATTTTCAGGAGGAAAACAGAACCATCAAATAGCCAATTTTTTTTTATTTTAAATTTTTTATTTTGAAATACTATCAACAGAACAGTTAACAAAAATAAACCCCATACAGAAAATTCCAACATACCCCTATCCCTCCCCCTCCCCAATAAACAGGTCTGTCAATTTTAACAGTTTGCCGCACTTTTGGTATCAGTCTTTCTATCAAACCTTCTCTTTATCTGTCTATCTATTTGTCCATCTGTCTGTCTTTCTACTAATCTATCAATCCATTTTCTGAACACCTGAGGGTAGCTTGTACACCTCATATTCCTTAAACACTTAATACTACCATGCACATTTCCTTGAAATAAGGTTATTCACTTATGTAACAAACTTACGTGCATTTATCAAGTTCAAGGAATTTAACATTGAAATAAAGCTTACAGTATATAATCCAATTTTTCACACGTCCCAAAAATATCCTTTGGGCTTTTTCTCCTACCTGTTAGCTCTCACCTAGGATTATGTGTCGAATTTAATTGTCATGGTCTCTTTAGTTGCTCACTTTTTTTTTTTTTTTTGATTGTTGAAACACATATACAATCCAAAATCCCATCACAATCACTCCCAATCATAACATTCAGTGGGATTAATCACGTTCACAAAGTTGTGCTACCCTCACCACCATCCATTAGCTGATCTTTCCCATTACCTCAAACACACCCTTCACTCATTATGCATTAACTTCCCATTCTCCCTTCCCCTGATAACCTGTACTCAACTTTGTCTCCACAAGTTTGAAAATTCTATTTCATATAAGTGGAATCATGCAATATCCGTCCATTTGTGTCTGACTTATTTCACTTAGTATGATGTCTTCAAGGTTCATCCATGTAGTGGCATGTATTACAATTTCATTTTTTTAAGTCTAATATTCCATTGTGTGTATACACACATGCACACACTCACACACACTGCATTTTGTTTATTCATTCATTGGCTGATGGACATTTGGTTTTTCCTTCTTTTGACTATCATAAATAATGCTGCCATGAACACTGATACACGAATGCCTGTTTGAGACTCTGCTTTCAATTCTTTTGGGTATATTCCGGGAAGTGGGATTGCTGGATCACATGGTTCTGTAACTCTTTGAGGGACTGCCAAGCTGTATCCATAGCAGCCACACCATTTACCTTCCTACCAACAACGTATGGGAGTTCATCTTTCTCTGCATCCTCATCAGCACTTGTTATTTTTCTTTAAAAAAAAAATAGCCATTTGTATTAGTCAGTATGCTTTAGGGAAACAGAGCCAACAGGAGATAACTGTAAATATGAGATTTTATAAAAGTGTCTTACACAACTATGGAGATGCACAAGTCCAAATTCCAGAGGGCAGGATGCAGGAGTCCAAATTCCATAAAGCAGGCAACTCCAATGAAGGTCTTCAGTGAACTCCCCAGGAAAGGCTGGCTGGCTGAAGAAAAAGTGAAAGTTCTCTCTTCTCCCTTGAAAGTCTGTAAGTGATTGGATTAAATCCAATTGACTGTATTCTCTCATTGTGGAATACACACCCTTAGTTCATCCTATATGTAATCAGCCACAGAGGCCATCAATTGACTGATGATTTAATAAACCAGCCTTCTGGTTTATTAAACAGCCGTGAAATGTCCCTTGACCAAACAACTGGGCACCAGCACCTGGCCAACTTGACACATGAACTTAAACATCACACCATTCTAGTGAGTGTGAAATGCTGTCTTGTGGTTTGATTTGCATTTTCCTGATGTCTATTGATGCTGATCTTTCTAAGTGCTTATTGGTCACCCGTAAATCTTCTTTCGAGAAATATCTATTCAAATCCTTGGCCCATTATTAAAAGCATATTTTTTTTATTGTAGAATATGACATATATACATGGAAGTGATAACTTTCCAAGTGAAATCTAACAAGTAGTTAGAAAGCAAATTTCAAAGAATGTTACAGGTAATATTTCCAGTTTCAGTTTTTTCCTTATTGTGAAATATAGCATATATGCAAAAAGGTACTTGTGTTGTTTGTCTTTTTGTTGAGTTGTAGGATTTCACATATATTTTAAGTTAAAATAGTATTGTTGACCCTAGCTGATTTTAACATTTTAGAGCTATTTAAATTTCAGTTTTCTATCCCATGGATTTACATTGAGTTGTGTTCTACTTAAGAGCTTACATTTCAATTTCAGTACAAAGTCTAATGTGATCCTCTGCTTCTAAAATTTTTGCGTTGAAATTCCAATTTCCAACAATTGGAGTTTTATTTATAGATAGTTAAAATGCAAAAATGGGTTCTCTCTAAATATTATAATTTATGCTCTGTAAAAACTTAACATCTGATTTTCAGAAGAAGTTGAACAACATATTTTAATTTAACTCCCTTTTATTTAGATAGCATATTCTGTCAGATGCTGAAATTTGAGACCTTATTTATATTCCAGCTTAGAACCAACCTTGGTGAACATTCTACATGCCCTTGAAAAAACTATATATCCTGTACTTGTTGAGTGCTGTGTTCTTTAGATGTCAATTAAGTCAAGATTGTTAATGGTGTCATTCACATCTCTTATATCCTTACTGATTTTTCTAATTCTGGAAATAACTGGTTTTTCTATTTCTAGAAATAACTGATTTTTCTAGGTGTTCTATCAATTTTTGAGAGAAAAGTATTAAATTTTCCTCTTGCAATAGTTTATTTCTCCCTTTAGTTCTAAGAGATTTTATTTTGAAACTCTACCATTAGGTACATTATTATTAATATGTTTATTACTAATGTCTATTTTATTAACATGCATATTAATAATAATTTACATAATATAATTACATCATCATGATATATTAATGCTTTTATTATTATAAAATATTCCTTTTCTCTTTGATAATATTCCTTTCATTAAAGTCTACTTTGGTCTTAATACAATCATACCAGCTTTCTTATGATGACTGTACAGAATGTCTTTTTTTGTCCTTTTAATTTTACATCTTATCTCTTGTTTAATGTGTATAGTTGGATATTGCTCTTTTTTAATCCAATGTGACAGTCTCTTCCTCTCAATTGTAGTATTTCATCCATTTATTTTTAATGTAATCATTGACATGGTTGTATTTAGGTCTGCCATTTTTCTATTTGTTTTATATTTATGTTATCAGTCTCTGGTTTCTCTCTCTCTTCCTGCCTTCTTTTGAAATAACTGAAATAACTATTTTTTACTAACCCAGTTTGAGTTTTGTATTGCCTTTTTAGTTACGCTTCTTTGAATTTTTAGTGGATCCTTTTGGAATTATAATAGCTCTCTTTAGAATAACACAATCCAACCTGCATCAATATTGTACTACCTTACATAAAATATAAGAACATTGCAAAAGTATGGCTCCTTGTACCTCCCTAGGCTATTGTTATCATATAAATTATATCTACACACATCATAAAGCCCATGACACAGGGATTTTTTTAATTAAAATAGTCCTTTTAAATAAATTGAGAGAAGAAAATAAATGTATATATCTAGCCTTTATACTTACCCATATACTTACCTTTTCCAGTGATTTTCATTCCTTTTGGTGTCCTTTCCTTACCCAAAAGAACTTCTTTCAGCATTTCTTGTAAAGCAGGTCTCCTGGCAATGAACTCCGACAATTTTTGTTAACTTTAAATGTTCTATTTCACCTTCATTTTTGAAGGATAGTTTTACCAAATGTAAAATTATGAAATTACATTTTTTCTCTAGCATTTAAAAGATATTATTATTTTGTTTTCTATTGTTTTGATTTGTTTTGTTTTGAAATTTTTCATCTTTCATTTTTTTCTGATGAGAATTCAATAACTGTTTGAATCATTTCCTCTTTTATGTAATGTTTAGTTCTCCTTTTCCTTATTACAGGATTTTCTCTTCTTCATAGGATTTCAGCATTTTGTCTGCCATGTGTCTAGGTGTGATTTTCTTTTTAATTTATTCTTGGAGTTCATAAATTCTTGGATATTTCACCATTTTTGGAAATATTTTGACTATTACACCTTCAAATATATTTTCTGCCCCATTCTATCTATTCTCTCCTTCTGGGACGCAAATTACACATATGTGAGAATTCCTGGCATTGTCCCACAGGCCTTTAGAACTCCAATCATTTTTCTCTCAGTTCTTAAGACTGGATAATTTCTACTGATATGTTTTGAAGTTCACTAACTTTTTCTTTGGTCACATTCAATCTGCTCTCAAGCCCGTCTAGTGATTTTTTTTTTTTTTCTCTGCTAACGTGCTTTACAATTCTAAAATTTCCAGATTTTTGGTTTCATTTTTTTGCTAAATTTCCACTTACATTTTTCATTATATGCACATTTGCCTTTAAGTCCTTGGACATTTTTATATTTGCTATTTTAAAGCCCTTGTTTGCTAATTGTAACACGTGAGTCACCTTGGGGTAAGTTTCCATTCACTGAATTGTTTTTCTGGATGTGGATTTCATGTTTCTGTTGCTTTGCACATTTAGTGATTTTCATTAGATGCTGGACATTTAGAATAATTTGTTGTAGAGACTCTGAATTCTATTTTGTTTCTCTGTAGAGTAACTTCTGCAATTGCAGTCTGTTAGTTTTGCAATTAATTCTATCTCCTCTGTGGTAGGTAGTAGCTGAAATCTTTGCTCAATTATTGTAACTTCCAACTGCTTCTTTTTTTTGCTGTGCTCTCTAATGTCTCCCACTATATACTGTTTAATGGGAATCTAAGGATTTGGACAAAGTTTTTACACAGATTTGGGGACCACCTACTTTGCAATTCTCACCCCTCCAGGATTTATCACCAACTTGTGGCTACTATGCCAGACCCCCAAACTGTCTTCTGACCCCTCATGCCAGTACAGCTATGGCTTTCTAGCACCAGAAGCACACTTAGACTGGATAGTGTGTCTCAGGCAGGTCACAGATTTTCAAATCTCATTCTGTTGTTGTCCCTTTTTCTAGGTCAGACTCTACCTCCCCATCACCACCAAGTTTCTGCCTATTTTCCATGTCTCCAAAATAACTCCAAATTATTTGTTGTGGTTGTTTACCTTGTTTTTGTTGAGACTTTAACATTGTTATCCATAGGAGGGTTAATCCTATCAAATTACTCAAAATTACCAGAAGCCAGAAACCATACCATGTATTTTTAAAGTTTTATTTCCACAAGTCATGGATATACCTGTAAAATTCAAATTATACAGAACATCAGACTCTACCATCTCTAAACATCTCAAACTCCAGTAAATCTTGAGGCCAACGAAAATGAAAGTAAAAGCAAAAAATAAAAATAAAACCCTGAAATAGCATCACTCTTGAAAAACAATGATGCTGTTTCATATTTCTGCCTATAGATGCAGAAATACAAAAATGTGTAAGTATTATTTACAGCAATAAATCTGTTTTCACCCTGAAAGGAAAAATAACTCTATAATTTAATTGAGATGTGAAATTTCTCCATTTTTTAAATTAAAAATCTAGAGCCAATTTGTCCAATAGAATGTTCTGTGATTACAGAATTGTTTTATATTTATGCTGCCTTACGTTGGAGTCACTAGTCACACATGACTGTGTAGCACTTGAAATGTGGCGAATGCTACTAAAGAACTGAATTTAAATTTTATTCAATTTAAATAATTCAAATTTCAGTAGTTACATGTGACTAATGCCTACTGTATTGAACAGCACAGGTATGAAATAAAAGTTTGAAATACACTGCAGGCAGAAGTCATTTTTTAAACAATAGGGATTATTTTAGTATGCCTTTAAAATTTTTAAAAATAAAGAATTCAGTGGCTTTATGATATAAAAACAATATTGCTCTTCTTCATTTTTTTCCGTAACACTACATAAGCATCTATACTGCTTCTCTTTATGAACCATATTTTTAGAACAAGAAGCAAATGACAAAGGAGTGAAATGACAAAATGGATTTATTAATAGATTAACCATTTCATCAAGTAGATTATATAATAATTTATGACCTCCAAGTCAAGAAAAAACTTACCTATGGCATACTTGATTTATAATGAAAAATATGTAAAAGGTAGAGTCACATCTTTCTTAGAGGTTAGGATTTAAGGAAAAGTGAAAAACAAGATGACCCAAAGTATACTTGAAAAAAAAAAAAAACCCTTTATATCCACAGTAAAAGAAAGTATTAATGCTCTATGAATTCACCGTAGACCATTTTTCCTCCCACACTGGAATAAATCATGGTTTCTAAAGCTGAGTAGCAGTTAATGTAGTTTTCTTAAAATTAGATGCCAAGTTGTAGGATAACATTTCCTGTATCTAGACAATACCAGTACATCACTCAGAGAGGAAAGGTGGACACACACTATGGGAGACACGGGCAACTGTGGCCATCAGAAGGACAGTTTCAGACCCTCATGGCACTCTTACTCCACAACAAAGCTCACTGAGTACAGGGGTACACATGGAACATTGCCCCAAACTATTTAAATCCTCTCTTGCCTGCTCTCTTTCTCTCTCTCTCTCAATTCCTTTTAGAAATTCCTATACTTGAATTCTAGTGAGTTGAGGGTACAAATGCAAAACTCCATTATAATGTATTTGGGGAAAATTATCACTAAAAATGGATAGAAACAAAGTTTTTGCCCTTATTGTTTAGATTTCAGTACCTAGAATACCCAAACCACCTCCTTTTTTAACTTTACTAGATAAGTAAGGCTTCAGACTATTCTTGGTGTGGTGGTTTGAAGCTGTATGTACCCCAGAAAAGAACATGTTCTTAAATCTAATCCAATCCTGTGGGTGTGAACCCATTGTAAGTAGGATCTGTTGATGAGGTTACTTCACTTAAGATGTGGTCCAGCCCAATCAGGATGGGTCTTATACTGGAGTCCTTTATAAGAGGAATGAAATTGAGAGAGAGAGAGAGAAAGCCACAAAAGCAAGAAGCTGAAATGCAACAGAACCCAGAAGAGAATGGAGAGGTCAGGAGAAGCCGCCATGCACATTGCCATTTGGACACAGCAGCCAAAGACCAAGGATCACCAGCAGCCAGCCCCAGAACACAACCAACTTCAGGAAGAAATCATCACCTTGACGCCGCCTCGATTTCACCTTTTTCCCAGCCTCAAACTGTGAGTAAATAAATTCCCATTGTTTAACCTGATCCATTTCATATTAACTTGAGCTATATAGGACACTAACACACTTGGTTTCACAGGACAAGCAGATCAAGAATATTAGATATCTCTGAGCACAAACAATTATCATCTTCAAAAAGATTGAACAATTGAAAGCATTTCCTGATTAAGGTACCAACACAAATCATCTGCCATGTTTCTGGTCTAGAGTACATTTAACATGGCATGTTTCCCTTCTCTGCATATGCCATTTTTGTACTATAGGAATTATCAAGGACACCAGAATGATGCAGCTACTTCCATACTACAGCAGAAATAAACAGAAGCATTGATTTTCATTGTCCGTCTACTTAGGGAAGTCCTGAACTATGATAAAATGGTTCCAAAGATGTTGGGTAAGATGATAAAATACAACTATACCTGCGGGACACTGTTATCGAGTTCCGACTTGGTGGGCCTGGGCCAGGGGAACTGATCAGCCCCTAGGAAAGGTAGTGGGGCACGGGTGGTAGCGCCCTCCACGGCCCCCCGGGCCTGAGAAAGTGGAGCCGAATGCAGGCTCCATTTCCTCACCCCAAAGTAAAACCGTCAGGGGAAGCTTGCCGGAAAAAACCGCCCCCTTTACCTCGCCCGCCCACTCCCCATTACCGGAGCAACTCCCGCCCCTTTTCAAACAACCTCCACGCCCTCTCAGAACCAATCCAAGCCTTTAACCTCTACAGCTACCCCGCCCTCTAAACCGCCCGATATAAGCTTGTACTCTCCCCTAATAAACTCTCTTGGCTTCTTCACCCTCAAAGAAACGTGTCCCGCCTGTTCCTTTCTCGCCGCCCTCCATACTTTGCACGCCACCGCCGGGGACCTGGCCAAGTCCCCCGCCTCGCCCTCGCCTCCGGGAAAGAGCCCCCGCCGCCGGTGCCCTCCAAGCAGTCCTGAGAGCCTAGGATTTAGCAACCGGCCGCCACCCCCCCCCCAGACGAATCAACTACGACCGCATATACCTATAATTACATTATATTTAACCCATTCTAAATAGCAGTATGTGATTTTTTTTTTTTTTACAACATCATACGCATGCTTTTTTCCCTTTGACTTACCTTGCCTTTAGATTTCTTATTTTTGATAATGGTGATAATACAAATAGTACCAAAATGGACCAAGTACTTTACACATATAAAGTCATGATCATGGCCTTCAGAGAAATAAAAAAACTTTTTCTGTCATGTATGAGTCCTTCTGAATCTTAAATTGAATACTTTCCCGAAAGTACTACTCTACATTGACTAGAACTGGGTGGTTGATGGTATTATTTGATAAGAGTTGTGTGGTTATTTCAAGATGGGGTGATTTTTCATTTTTGAATTATTGCTTGGTTTTCTTCCCATACAATTCCATTTTGAGCCACCTGCGAATGTAAATTGCCTTATTTACTATCCAAAGATCAGGATCCTAGCTTTGTGTGCTTTCTCCATTCCCTTAATTTCATTGTCTTATCCCCATAAAGCCATTTTGTGACTCTCAACTTTCTTTTCTTCCTATTACTCATTTTGCTTTTCCGTATCTATAGTGTTAGATTGCCATTGTGCCACATTTGAAACACGTTGCTTTCATTTCTCTAGTTACATCCACAGTCTAAGATATATTTAGAAAATTGCTTTCCACTGTTAACCTGCATTCTTTTCTGTGACTCTTCTGCAATCTGAGTTTTTCTGCCCTGCAGTAAGAATACAATGATGAATCTGAGAAGACGCTTCTAGGATCAGAACTGTTGGTCTCACTGATCCTCTCTGGAGAGTTTTCTTGCCTAGTTGCCGACACACTTTGTTCAGACTATCTCACGGTGCACATTCTTGCACACACACAGAGATTGCAGATGGGATAACAAAGCTGTATCTTAGTGTGGCCCCTGTAGTTGACTTTGAAACATGTTTGATGTTTTTAGGAAATCCAACATACCTTTTGTTAAGTCTTTTTTCTTAAGAATTCAAAATAATTTTGATGTTTATCTTACATGTCTTCTCCTTTAAACTTTGAGGTGTGGGTGAGGAGTGGAGAGAGAGATGTAGATATAGGGATATGGATATTGATTTGGATATGGATTTGGATATGGAACATTCTACCTCAACCAAAAAATTGTAATCATTTCTCTTCCACTTTTCCCTTCTGTTTAAGTCATCTAGCAAGATAATTTTGCTAAGAGGTCCCTAAAATTTTTCAATTGATGCAATGGAATATCTTTTTCAACACCCACTATAGGCCAGGCCGTGGAGATAAAACAGTGCACGGACACAGCATGAAGTCATTCACAGGCGTGTCACAGATGGGAAATGGCACAAGGAGAGTGCTGGAGTCAAACCCCACTGGCACCATATGAGGTAAGCATTAAAGGATCAGGTGCACAAGTCTTGGAGGCAAGGAAGATGCATCTTGGAGGGTATCCGCTCACTTGTACCATCTCTTCCACATCTCTGAGTAATCAAGTTAAGGAGAATTCTAGGATCTTCAGATGAAAATCAGTTAGAAAAGAATCTCTCATAGACCCCAATCCCCAAATAGCAGGATTGGTTAAAGGTCCTTAGACCTTGGCATCTGTATGACAAAAATGCAACAAACCCTCATATTTTTATCATCAAAGTTGGTATTTCTGGGAATTATAACCCAACTAAATTACTTACTATCTCTGTGATCTTGGGTGATTTACTTAACCTCCCGGAATTGGTTTCCCCATAGAGTTGCTGTAAGGATTAAATGAGGTAATGCTCATGGTGTGCTCAGAGTAAGAGCTTCATGAGTGACTATTGCTACTGCTGATCCTGCTGGTGATGATGGTAGTTTGACACCTTCTACATAGGCAGAGGGATTGCATGTTGGTGCTCAGCAGCTGAAAAGTGCAGAAGGACAATGGGTTTTTTAAACCTTGTCAAAAACGATCTAGAAACACTCGGTGCTTTGCTTGGCAGGGCAGAGGGTTGAGTCATGAAACCAGGTGGGGATCCAGGAGGTGAAGGTGAAGATGGAGGAAGAAGAGGAGCTGGAGGGAGATTTTGGCAAGGGAAGCACAGTGCAAAGCAGGAGTGAGCAGTAGCTCCAGAGCTTCCTAGAGAAGACAGCGTCTTGGCTGGCTAATGACATCTCCACTTACCTGGTCCCCTTGAGCTTGTCACCGATGCACAGATTTCCAGGTCTTTATCTGGTTGGTTCAGTGAAACTCAGGCCCTTTCCCTTCACTGTTTGATCCAAACAAGGAAGAAGGAACCTTCATCAGAGTGGGGCTTCATGTGGCGAGGCTAAGAGGCCTAGTGGAATCTTCCTTCCAAGTATGAAATAGCATACTGCAAATGCAACATTGTTGAGGGTGATTAAATGAAGGCCAATCAGATTACTCATGGCTGGCATATATCTGTGTAACTGTCCTCAAGAAGGAGCAGATATTACTGTGCACCTTGAGCAAACAAGGGACTGAGGGACTGCTTGCCTCTGGTCCTGCAATTAGGCCTCTGCAGAGCTGGCTCTGGGCTGAGATCATGGCAGGCCCATCTTCTGTTCTTTCCCCTGGTGACTACTGTCTCTCCTTTAATTAAAGCTTGCAATGATTTTTTATTCGACTAACTCTAAGAAAAGTAATTGTTCAGGAGCCAATAAAAGAAGGAAAGCCAACTCAAGAGGATGGTACATATTGAAATGTAAAACATATTTAGATCTTTTAAACCAGTAATGTGGTAGCAAAACATCTCTCGTGTCTTCCTTAATGAAGCAAGGATGCACAGAGGCCATAAAACACTATATCTTGCAGTCCACTTTTACTTGGATAAATGAAAAGCTCTTATTAGCCAAGTTTCATTAGTCGAGAAGCAGAAGCTTCATGTCATTGAAGTTAAATGCTAAGAACAAAGTATTTTAACTTCAAATTGTCATTCCGGAAAGAATTTTGAGTACTCTTTTTTTAAAAAATTGGCAGTTGTCATTTAATATATGATGTGATCTAAAAGCATATTATTTTTTAATGTTACCGAGGAGATTTCATCAGCTTCATGACATTCTTAATCTTTGGTATAATTGTCTAAATTGATAGAACATCTTTTATTAAACTGATTGAGGCACATCCTGCCCTTTTATAAGTCAAGTAAACAGGTGTGATTATTCAAGGCTCTGAGCTCTCATTTCCTTTGTCTCACCTTTTTTTTCCCTCCTAAAACACTCTGATAATGATAAAAGTGACATTGTTTTAAAAGATAAGAAGCACCAAAATTATTTTCTGTCTGACCTTTATAGTTTCCAGAACAGGCAGCTTCTGTTAGCAAAATAGTTCAAGCTTTTTCTTACAAAGGATATGTGGCATTGTTCCATAAGAAAAAAAGAAATATTGTTCAGGTTAAGAAGAGTTATTAAGCCTCTGTCTTTGCACAGATAACTTAACCAAAATAAAATCAGAGAGTATTTTATGCTGAGGAAAATTTGAATGAAAGAACTGAAAGAACTGAAAAGATTTTACATATTGCACTTTCTGAAGGTGCTAATGTAGTTTTATAACTTTAACTGCACCTTATTAAAACAAATAAGATAGGTTTACCTGAGAGTTCAACAATAATGCTTGGTGGCATTTCAATAAAACAGCACCTTGGCACAGCTAAAGTTTAACATGTTAAAAGTGACTTTTGTAAAAATGAAAAAAAAAGAAAAAGAAAAGAATTATTGGGAGGGTAGGAATAGAGCAATTACATAGATTTAAAAATTCCCATAATACATAATACCTAAAAATTTGCATGAATCATGTGTATGCCTCTGATACTGGCTATTTCTTAAGCCAAGGAGCTCAGATACAGTGGTCATCTCCTCCTACACTAAATCTGTGTGTTTTTATTAAAAATGTTACTAGTGTTCGTTCAGGGAGGCAGTGTGCATTCAAAGGCACATCCAGACCTACTCTTGGTTAGCGGCCATCATCATTTTTTTTTCTTTCTGGGGCTTTAAACCAAACAAGAGTGATCTATGTATACTTGCTAGTTTGGTAGTCTGTGACAATATGACACTGTTGTCACTAATTCTGAAGGAAATATGGATTAAATGGCTGTGAAGGCAAAGTTATAATGAAAACCCCTTCCTTGTTTCCAAAACAGTGTGGTTTGCTTTTACACAGTTTTTGACTCAGCCAGAGGTGCAACAGATAAAGTTTTTGGAAGAGACTCCAAATATATTAGAGCCACATGAAAAGAAGCATGCATTTACAAATAATAAAATTCATTAAGGGAAATAGTAGAAGAGACAGCAATAATCATTAACTCAAGAATTCATAACTCTTCAGATTTCTCATTCGCAATAAGCTTTGTGGTATGCCACAGTTTTTTAATGGTCTAACAGCTTTTTTTTAATCCGTCCGTTCCTTTAAAGACACTTGGCTTTGAATTTTAGAATATGCAAATACGCATAAAAGACTGGCTTTACTGACCATCTCTTTGTGTTTGGGTATATATTTCTGTATGGCATAATATTTCCACTTGCTCTGGTTTCCTGGCATGAAAATGTTTATTGCGCTCATTAGCTAAGAGGGGATCGGCACTGGTCCAATGAACACAGATCTGCCTTCTGATTTCAGCCATTAAATTGCAATGGGATTCACAGGCTTAACGTTGTGGGTGTGAGAATAATAAAATGGAACTCCATCTTTAGCCCAGTTACCATGGATGCAGTTAAAGGTCATCGTGGCAGCTGCTAACTAGTTGCCTTTTGAGCTGTGTTTCTCCCCCTGCTCTGTGTTTTCAAGCACTTCCGTTTCTACAGGTCTGCCACGGAATACCTTCTCCTACTTGGGGGACACCCCAACCTCTCCTTTAAGACAAAGGGCTCCCTCTTTGCAGGACAAACGGTTACACAGCATCTCCCTCTTTATTTACATATTAGGAATATGATATAGCATCAGAAGGTAAAGACCTTCACAAAAATGCAGATTACTGCTCCTTCTGCATCCTGAATTACTTTCTCATTTTCTGCATACCAGCTCTACATTCCCAACCCCCTTTCCCTCCCCGCAACCCCCCCCCCCCCAAAAAAGTGTAGAGTAAATTCCCTTCTCTGTTTAAACTGGTAATGGGTTC
Source organism: Choloepus didactylus (assembly GCF_015220235.1). Taxonomy (NCBI): domain Eukaryota; kingdom Metazoa; phylum Chordata; class Mammalia; order Pilosa; family Megalonychidae; genus Choloepus; species Choloepus didactylus. Next base: position 69,981,635 of record NC_051323.1, read on the forward strand.
AGGCACTGATGCATTCACAACGTGAAACATCAACTTCTTCATTCGGCCCAAAGACCTGGTAGTTAATTCCCTGTACTGCATGAGGTGTCAGGGTAATTACCGCTCATGAGCCCTGTTTCTCGCGGGCTGCTGGGCTTTGCGGTCCTCCCTGTTTATGGATGCACCACCATGGCATCACGGTGCTTTTATTCCTGCAAGCTCCTAAATCGAAAGGGTTTGGACAATGTCGGATTTTCAAAAAGAAGTGGGGGAAAAAAATTAAAAGTAGCCAAGCAAAATAAAGTGCACGGGAAAGAAACCTGAAAGCTCTACAAAATATTTCCTGATGTCAACACTTCATTTCAATAGATTTTAAAACTCCTATTCATTTCCAAACAAAAGTACTGGGAGCCTTTCCTTGGGTGACTTAACTGTATGATCACGTTTTGCAATATTTGGGGAATATGTAGCTTCAAAAAAGAAAATCTACTTTGGGAAAGTTTATTGTTTTGTTCTGTTTAGCTATAAGCCTTAACTCTGTGTGGCTATATAAGCCAGAACACAAGGAAACTTACAAAAAAAAAAAAAAAAAAAAAAAAAAAAACGTTGTGCCCCTCTGTTTTAAACATACATTTATGTAACTTGTCGTTTCATAAAAATAAATTAAGTATTATATGAGCCAAATGTTTCAATTCCACACAAGAGTGGTTTCTGGGACTCCTTGGCAGGATGCCACTATATTCATTTTTATTTCAAACACAATGTGAAGTCCTTAATTTTAATATACTTTGTAACTATAATGGTTATAAGGCATATACTGTACTAATTCATCCTTATCCTTTCCTTATTCTGCGGAGATTTCATTGAGGAACAGAAAGATGCATTGATTTCATGTATCTCATGTACTTAAAAGTTCTGTGCGTGTGGAGGAGTGGGCAGGATGGAGGGTTTGGAACCGGGCTCTTGGGGCTCGATCCTCTAAAAGCCGGCATCAGCTTGGGTGGATTATCCTTCTGCATCCCTGGCGTCAGAGTTCAAGTGTTGACAAACTGGAAAAGTGCAGAATGTGGCCTGGAGGGGAGGGAAAGATTGATCTAGCGCCCAGGGCTCCTCGTGCAGCTGCTCCGTCCACACGGGCCTGGGGTTGGTCAGCTGATGGGAGTCTCACTGCCACTGCCCGCTGTGATGGCAGCGTGGCCATGGGACAAATTCTCCTCCAAGCTCCCTTATTCTCCGAAATGCCACTAGTAAACAGAGCTCCAGACAGGGAGAACACTGTGGGAGAATCTGCCTCATTTAATATAATACACGATACTCTGCTAGGAAAAAAAGAGAGACAGACCGAGTCTGATCTCCAGTAAGAGGAAACAGACTGACAACAAATACGGATGCAAATCTATCAATCCCCAGTGATAGCCTGCAGGTTTCAGAGGGACCTCAGTGGCAGAGTGGTATTTCTTCATTAAAGGGGGTGGGTGGACAAGGAGGGCTAGAGAAGTAATTTTCGTACGCCGTACTTCTGTATTATTGGGAACACCAGAATAGCATGTTTCAAGCTATCAGGGAGACTTCAGCTTTACTCTTCCCCTACCACACTTCTAATCAGAGAATTTCTTCCTGTGCCTTGTTTACTGTTGATATTTTCTGGCTGATTGGAGAGGAATGACATTTTGACAATTTACTGTAGCAGTAAGCACTGTACAAACAAAAGGTGCTGATGAAAACTGGAACCCATTATTATGTAAATGGCAGCTGAGTAACACAGATTCCATCTCCCAGTCACCATCACTGAGACCAGTTTTACTCAATGATAATAATTTTCATGATTGCAGACTTCAGAGTGATCAGAAATATGCTTTAGCTGTTGCATTTATCTACTGCTGGTACTTGACCCTTAATTAAATCCTGAAACTTTTTTATATAATAAAGTAAAATACAGCTGACACTTCTGTTCAAACAAAGAGGCTCAAACACAGAGCTACCAAATAAAATAAAGGTATTTCAGGCTTACCTCGCTGTATTTATAGTAAACACGGATTGTACAGTGTATCTTGAAAGCAAGCTTAAAGTTTAAAATGCAGATGTGTGTTTCCAAGTAATTTCAGTTCTGTACTTCAGAGCCGCTTTTCTTAAATGTTACCAAATCTCTGCAAGCTCATCGTGCACACGTCATAATAAAAAATCTGCCTGAAAGACATTTAAATGTGCTCCGAAAATAAGTTCTGTGGATTCTTTAAATCTTCCGTCTTAATATCTAAACTATTCAACATGAGTCTTCAAAACTATATCACTTCTTAAGACCTACGTAGCACGTAAGATCTTGTGCTGAGTTTGGTAGAGGAATATTTTCATCATACATTTGTTCTTGTCTTAAAAATAGAAAGCCAAGGCAAATTTTGGATGAGCACTTTGGCTAAAACAGATGTCAAACTGAAAATACAGAGTGCAAGGCATTATGCAGGTATCAGCTGTTTTGTTTTGTTTTGTTTTTTTTTTTAAAGAATGGCTGACAGTAGAAGAGACTTTCTGGCTAATGTGCTCTTATTCTCTTCACCTCCTGCTAATTCTCCAGAGCTTTTATTTACCTTGGAGTCTCCTCACTATTTCTGGACAGGAAAAATGATCTTCATTTGGAATATGTTAATAAATAAAAGTCAGCTTAAAGGGGGCCATTGTGTGAGCCCGTTTTTAATATTTCCTTAGATATAACCCTTCAAACCAGGCAGCTCACGGAGCCAATGAGCTAAGAAGGTAATTACTTAAGTGGATTTCATGAAGAGTAGAAAGATGATTGTGCCACATTAAATAACAATTGTGTCCTTAATGATGTGTTGGGCTATAATACAAACATCCTTCCACCATTGCAGCCGCCACAGTGTACCTTTCTAATGACTCTGGAGGCTGCCAGTTCCCTGCCACCACGCCGGGCTTGCAGAGTCGATGTAAACACCAAGCGAGCTGGTATATTTTTTTAAACCATGGTGACTGCAGCTGTGTGGTGATTGATAAATTGGCTATGAATTGCTGAAGGATTTTGTAGGAATATAAACAAAGTTGCAGCTTTGTAGCTTTAAAAGAAGAAAGAAGGAGAGAGAGAGAGAGAGACAGAAACAGAGAGACGAGTATGTGTCTTGAGAAGGAAGACTGGAAAGCTAGATCACAACCTCTTTAGAGGCTTTCTTCTTTGCTGAGTATAAAGGCCCAATGTACATGAAATCCAACCAGATAGTCACAAAAAGTGTGAGGAGGGTGTGTATAGCAGAGAAAATTTATTATTAAAAAGAGAATTTTAAGAACAGATTGAATAAAATGTAGTTTAGTTTAGCCATCTCTGTTGAACAGAAACAGAAAATAATATTACAGTATATTGGATTTTAGTCCTCTAGAATTTATAGTTCTCTGGGCATCCCTCTCCACTCTATTTTGGGTAGACACCAAAGAACCACTGTAATAAATACATCCAATATCTGAATTAAGATTCACATTGGCGGCTGCCTACCCTTAAAGGTAAAATTGAGAAAGAAAATAGCATGAAAAGGATAAAGCATGACTATAAATTTCCCTGGCCACTCTTGGACGCTATTATAATAACTATTTCCTCCATAGTGCATAATTGTATCTTTTTGTAGAAATGCGTATTGACTCTTTAGAAATTCATTTATCCCTGATGTTTACATTAATAAATATGACTTTGAGTAACATGATTCAAATAAAAAGCACAAAATGCAATAAATGTTCAAAATGTCAAAAGGTTAAGAAAATACTTTGCACTAAATCCCCAGTATTTGATGAGCATTGTACCCATTTCACAGAAAAGACAAACAAGAAACCTAAAATCAGAAAATTCTCTCCATATTAAATATATTATAGGGCTGGAGATGAACAAATGTCTTACTCTTAACCTTTTTTATTTTGTTTTTGTTATCCAAGGAATGAAGAAATAAGGATAAGAGTAGAGTACTAAAAAGGAAACTCATCTACTACAGGAAACTGTGATCTGGAATGAATTTTGAAAGATGCCGTGTTATGGTTTGTAGATCTGACTTTGAAAATAGCAGTCATGTTCAAATCCAGGAAACATGAGTTAAGCACCTGTGCTATGCCAAGCACCCCGCTTTGCAGATATAGGAACCCTGCACCCCAGCATGAGAAGAAAGGAGGAAGAGGAGGAGACTGCCTCATGCCTGGACCCCTGTGCCTGGGACCACAGCAGGCACTCCCTTACTGTATCCAGCAGTCCTGTGACATAGGTATGGGACCATCCAGAGACTGGTTCTGTGGGACTCCAAAACAAGAACCATTTTCACCATGGAGGTGATTCAGGGAGCAAGACAGACCCATGAACCACAAAATCCACATGCAATAATAGAACCTCAACCAAGGGCTGCAGGTGGCTTGAGAAGGAAACAAATGCAATAACGTGGATGACGACAAAGGCCTCCACTCATTTTTAATATCCTTTCTAAACCAGGGATGAGCTGCTGAATAAGCTATATGAGCAGCTCATACTGGACAATGAGTAGTGTAATTATTCAGCAAGTATTTTGCACTTCACTCTAAATAAAATATTTTTGTGCACATTTATCAGAAAGAGGGAATAAAAATGTTTAAAATCAAATTACTTCCCCAAAGCTACAGTAAATGAATTATATAGCTGGAAGCGGCAGAAAAGCCATGACCAATTCCACTGGGGAAAGTAGGCATGTACCTCCTTCCCTTGTTATGTTTGATCCTCAAATATAAAATGCTCATGATCATTTAAGTGGCATCATGACTGGTACACAGGACATAAATTGGATCAAAATATCTTGAACACTTGTGGTTTTTTTTAAGAGGGCATTCTTTTGAATAACACTAGCTAATTATTTACAGCTTATTATGTACCAGGTCCTGTTCTGAGCACTTTAGGGATATTAACGTCTCCAAACAGCTCTGTAAATTAGGCATTATTATTTTCATCACCATGTTGCAGATGAGGAGACTGAGCCACCAAGACTAAATGACTTGCTGTCAGCCATGCTGCTGAAGTGACAAGGCCAGGCCCCAAACCTAGTGCTGGGCCTCCCAGAACTGGACCCCTGAGCTACCACTATGTGCCCAGCTTTGTGCAACCTCAAACAGCATGCAGTATCTCTCCAGGGACCAAATCAGTGACAGCCAGTGACACACCAGGCCCTGGGCAGCATGGAAGCAATAAACTGTGATTAAAGCCTTACTGTGTAAGGGTTGAGACATTTTTTTCTTTTTAAAAAACAACATATTTAGCCATGTTTTCTCATGATGCATGTCTAGAATTCAAATCAATTTCTACAAAATTAATTTTTCTATGCTCAGAAAAGATAAAGAAGAAAACATAGACTTAGTCCCAGTGACATCTATGCTTATACATATCATGTTTAATGTATTTCCGTTTTGTAGCTAAATTTATTATCCAGATTTTGGATGCCAACAAGCCAATTCATATAAAAGATCCTTGTAAAAATATTTTTTTATTTTCAAAGCCCTTCAGGAAAAGACATAAAAATATTATAGTAAAGTATCAGGGAAAGATATAAAATTTGGGGGGTAAAGTTATAAATTACAGTACTTGCTCAAAAATTGGAGAAAGTGCTTTTTCCATCTCTAAAGGAATTTCTGAATTTCTCTTATGGTGCTCTGTTTTTGCAATCAACATTGGTAGATGGCCCAGTTTCCCCTCTCAGTTTCCAGAACATGTAACAACATTCTTCCTCCTTCAATGCCAGTGAAGAACAAAAGTCCTCTCTTGTCCCTTTCCCTCCAGACGGAGACATGGCAGAAAACATTTCTTGCCTTCAGTAACTGGCACAGACACCAGCTCCAAAGATGTGTTGTATGGCTTACCATGGTGTAGAAAACCATCTGAATTGCAGTCCAGTGTCTGCTTATATATGACTGGTATAAAGTTTTGTAGTACATATTTATTTTTAGTGTGCATTATACTGTGCTACCACTATGTGCCCAGCTTTGTGCAACCTCAAACAGCATGCCATATCTCTCCAGGGAGCATGCATGGAGATCCCCAGAGCAGCCCCTCTTTCCTAAACACAAAGTACGATGTATTCGATGGCCCATAGCTCCCCTAAAGCTTAGATGAAGATGAGCTTCTTCAAAGCAAAATGAGAACCCTGGGCTTGATTTGCTTAAGCCAGATCAAAGCCACTTTGTTTCTTCCACCATGGTGCTCTCTGTTTGGGTTCCCAGGAAGCAGACACAGAGATGGAGAGTGCTATGCAGGAAGGTTAGCTATGGGGACCAACTCTTCGGAAGGGAAGCATGCACAAGGCAAAGGAGGAAGCTTTGGTGCCATGCAAGCTCAAAGATGTCCCAGCTGACTTCACTGGAGCTAGAATGGCCCTTCACAGGTGTCCCAAGTTGGAGCAAGGGACTCAGCCATTATGCCCTTACATCAGCCAGTCATTGACATGGCTGCCCTTGGGAAGAGGCGTGGCCTTGGGCAAGGCAGCTGTCAGCAGCAAAGAACAATTTCAGGAGAGACTGACAGTTGAGAGCTGTCTGCTACCACCATGCCCAGGAGTTGGTAGAATAAGATTTTTAGTCCTGAAGGGGATGTGTCCATTTTATTCTCCATGTTTTATCTTAAACTTAGACTCCTGTGCCATCTATAGTATTAAATGGTAAGCAAATGGATCCAGAGAACTATCAAGTCTCGGAATAGGACAGGATCTTAGAAGTGTCCTGGGTTTGTGTCCACGCAGTGCAGGAATCACTCCTATGATACCCCAAATGGTGGATCCTTTAGTTTCTATTTGGATTCCTCTAGGGACAGGAAGATCATGGTTGTGTAGGTCTAGTTATTCCATGGTTTTTCCTTATATTGAGACAAAATCTTCCAGCTATAAATTGTTCTTGGATAATAGTTATGGTACTGACAAACCATTGGGGTGTGCCTGAAACTGGGAAAGTGTAGTATGTTTTTGAAAATTAATTTGAAATAATGGAGTAGATATGGACACACTTCACTAGACCTCCTCTTCCGTAAGCTGTTCTGCATGGAGTACCCAGGGTAATCTTTTTTAAAAATGGTCAGATTACATCTCTTCTATGCTCAAAACCCTCTCATGGCTTTTTGCCTTGGAATGAAGCCCACACCCCTCACCCTGGCCTACAGGTACCCCACAAACTGAACACTGATCACCGCTCAGTCCTCACCTCCTCCCGCTGTCCCCTCAACCACTCTGGCCCAGCCAAAACAGCCACTTTGCTGTTCTTCAAACCCGCCAGCTCATTCTGCTTCAAGCCTTTTGCTTACTATGATGTCTTCCCCCAGACTTTCCCAAGACTCCATTCAAGTGCCACTTGATCAGTGAGGCTTCCCTGACACCCCGGCTAAGAACTGCTCCCCACCCTCTTGACCCTCTCATTCTGCTTACTTTTTCTTCATAGCCCTGATCAATTCCAGCTAAGGAGTTGATATAGATATATTGGTATATACACACTTAAAATATATATACACACACACATGTATACATGTGTACATATATATGAGTATGTATATATGTGTGTGTGTATATATATAACTATATATAGTATTACAGTTTGATCTATATAGTTTATAGATCAAATTTTGTTCACCACTATATCTCTGAGCTTCTAGAACAGCTCGTGACACCTAGTAGCACTGAGTATATACTAGCTGAGCAAGCACATGTATGAATCAGAACAAATAGAAGCTTGCTAAAAAAGGATGGATAAGTTAGTTTGTAAGCTCCTGAAATTTTCAAGAAGGGGAGGGTAATAAATCTTAATTAAAGAAAATAATCCAATAACTGGAAATAAAACATTTTCACCCTGCTGCCTTATAATCAAGGAGAAGAGAATTTGTATGGCAAATCATTTATAGACAGCATATTGTAAATTCTTTGTGGACAGGGACCATGTTTCATTCTTGTTTTATCCCCCAAAGTCCCTAGCATGATGCTTTGAATATAGTAGGCATCCATTAAATGTTTGCTGAGCTTAATTGACGTGGTAGATGAGTACGTCTCACGATGAAGACAGTAGACTTTGGTCACTGAGGCTCTGTCACGAAAGCAAAAAGCTAGCATGTTTCAAGTCTTGATCACCTTTAATAGTGTTAGAACAGTGTACCAATTTTCCTCAATATACTTACACATGCAGGGTTAGGGACAAACATTCATATTGCATGGCTAGGCAAGAGAATTTACTAACCTTCCTAGGAATGAAAGACCCATTCAGTGGGATCAGAGAGACTAGACCATCAACAACATTTAAGGGTAGACCATGTGTCCGTCCCCACAGTGGGCAAGGCTGCGGATCTTGATGAAGAGAGGAATGCTGGGGACACGTTCGGCTGTGGGAGGGACGGCCTCTCATACATGGGGGATGTGGGGGGTTGGCTGTGTTCCTTTATTTTAGTTTGGTAAACCAGCCACTCTACCTCCTTATGAGAAATTGGTACAGGGTGTCTTGAAGCAAATAAACGACTCACCCAGATTTCCCCTTCTCAGGTAAACACTTAGAGCAAGGCATCCCGGGAATGCTGTGGGAAGTGAGCCTTTTAGGCATGGTTCAGCATCTCTTCCTCCACAGTTTTGGAACATATTACAATGAAGATCAGTGAGATAATAATGGACAGAAGTCTACCTGAACAGAGATATGCTAAACCCAATAATCATATGGATGAGAATACAGAATTCATTTTGTAAAATTAGCTTTCATTTTTATTATTATAAAAGTAAGTGTTCTTTTTAAAAAGTTAGGCAATGCACTCATGCAAATAAAAAGAAAAGAAAATCACCTCTAAACCCCTACGTGGAGATCAGGACATGTTCATCTTTCCGTGAGGATACTACAAATTTTTCTCTCTGTAAAATAGCTCATTTCCATTAACTAATACCAAACTGTTAAACATTTGAGAATTCTGCATTTTCTACATCTAGAAAGAGAAGTGGTCAATCTACTTGGCACTTCTGTATATTCTTTGGTTCATTATACAATGAACCGTTTTTAAGAACATACGATACTCCAAGAAATATGCTCCAAGCTTGTGATACAAAATGAAAGACATTGCAGTTCAAAGTGAGAGCAAGGAAAGACAAGACTTGTAGTCCAGAGAATTATAACTCAGTGAGTAGGAGCATCTAGCTTAGCCAGATACCAAGATTTTTCAAAGGACATGATAAATGAACTTAGTATGGATGAGTAGGGGTCAGTTAATAGGGAAAACTTAGGGGAAGAGGAGCAGGATGGGCAAAGGCATGGTGTTGCAAGTAAATATTATGCATTTAAGAAATAGCCAGGAGATCAGAAGAGCTGGAGCACAGGATGTGGGAGATAAAGCAGAGGAGGTAGACAGGGATGGACTTTGTCTGGAGAATCACAGGGAGATACTCAGGAAGGTTCTGACAAACCACATTGGCATTTCTTAAGACTACTGTGGGTACCATGTAAAGGATGGATTAGGGAGACTAGAAGCCTGGAGATGGGTGAAGGACTTACCTGAACCCAGGTGGTAAAAAAGCTCCCAGAGGACCCAGTGGTGGGCACTTCTAGAAAACAGAAGTCCACATGGTGGGAGCTCAGCAGCAGCAACCAGTGAGGAAAAGGAGGACGCCAGGACAGGAGCCAGTGGGCTAGGGATGGGTCAGTGTTATGTTTCAAGGCAGTGGGTGAGACAGCCGCGGCAGTCGTTGCGGGGAAAGGGGTCCAGAGCCAGCCTTCAGGAGATAAAGACTGACAAGTTCTAGAGTGACAGAGCACCAGGCTCAATGGGGAACCAGACTGGAAGTCAAGGAAAGGAAGTCAAAACTTGGTTACATGAGCTAAGCAATAAAGCAGAAATTAGGAAAAAGTTTGGGGCCTGGTGGCTATGAGGGTGTTTGAGGCACAACCCAGATAAACTGACCACCAGACACATGGTAGCAAAACTATTCTTCCGGTACTTGACTCCCTTGTCAAAATGTCTACCTTCAGAAAATTACTGCACCCATGCTGCTGTTCTCCCAAGTTTTTCTGTGTTTCCCTATC